>NC_052154.1:161708591-162029424 GCF_902713615.1 Scyliorhinus canicula
GTGCATACACTTGTTTCGGGCTGTGGTGGTGGTGGTTGTATATTTTCACCACATTTGCCAAAAGAAATTGCCGATGAATTAACAAGGCTGATGATGGATTGATGGGGCTGCTGATAAATTCTAAACGCAGTAGCAGCACAGAGCAGGCACGGTGATTTGACAATTCATGTGCTTTCACAGGATGCAGTTCAACAGGATGATTAATGTTTGCCTCCTTAGATAGGTATTTCATCAATATCGCTTTGTGGAGGGGTTATCAACAAATGTTATTCCAATTTGGTTCCAGTTTTCACTATTTTAAAAAAAATTTAGAGTACCCAATTATTTTCAACCAATTAACAGGCAATTTAGCGTGGCCAATCCACTGACCCAGCACATCTTTCGGTTGTGGGGGTGAGACCAATGCAGACACGGAGAATGTGCAAACTCCACATGGACAGTGAACCTGGGCTGGGATCAAACCCGGTGCCGTGATGCAGCAGTGCTAACTACTGAGGTACTGTGACGCCCTAGTTTTCTCTATTTTTAAAAGGAAAAGAAGTAAGTTGTTATGTGCAAGCATTTCCATCAAGAAAATCTTGAAAACGGGACTTTCAAACCTGCTCCTCATATTGTAATGTGAGTCTGATAGAAGGGGAGGGATTTAATTCCACTCGCCTGTGAAGGACAGTGAATAGTTCAAATGAGGGTTGACTTTTTTTGTTGATTTTTCACCTGATTTGCCCTGGCGCTGATTTTAGTCAGCTCTTTTGTGCAAGCTGCAAAGGCAACCAGCTGAAAACTATAATATCCTTTGTTAAATCTTTAGAAAAGGTCTGATGACTCCGTTGGGTCCTGACCGTGATTTTAACACAGGCCTGAGTGGGGAAGCAACTGTAGTTTTGCCACGAGGCTGAAGCCAATCAGAAGGGGAATGGGTTGTCAAGAGGCTATGAAAGATACATGTTTTACTTTACCTTCTTGGGTCAGTACCAAACAATCCTCTTGGAACTTCCTTCCCCAAATCTATCAACAGACATGTGCAGGCAGCCTGATTTTCCATAGCTGGTAGCTGTTCTTGCCAGTTACGGAAGTAGACTGATGGCATGTTAATAAGACCCAGGAGTTCAAATAGCCAGGACTGATTTCCACAGCAGTCAGTGAACGGGTTTCCAGCTGACTTCGCTGGCCAATCACCGAAAGTCCATGAAATCATGGTCAAGGTATCAAAAAGATTTAAGGTGGGGTAAAGGCTGGCTCATTAGCCGAATCTACAGATTATGGTATTCCTTGCTTTAATACTGCTGGATTCAAGAGATGTTTGCTTGGTTGATAAACTCATTGCCCAGTGAGTTATACAAACAAAGAAGATTATAGGTTCAATGTCCACTGTTTGTTCAATTAACTGATCTCAGATAATGCAGAAAGACGTCAGCTCTCACTACTGGCTGCCATGTGGTGATATCTACAGGAAAGTACATATGTGTTGATGATGGGTACGAGCAGGATAGGATGTAGCTCCGAACCCTCCCTCAACTACGCCTTCAACAACAATTTGCACTTATACAGCACCTTTAACAATTTGAAACACAAGACACTTCCCTGGAGTGTATTCAGACAAAAGTATTTGACTATGTGTGTCTCTTGACTCTTTACCATGTGCAGTATGCCTGGATTTGACGACTGAGAAACTGAAACAAAACCAAAAGCTTGGACCTGCAATGATTAGGTTCTCAAAGCTCCTGTTTACATATAGAAACTAATGTGTCATCTCTGCACATCTCCAAGGCATAAAACACAACAGGGGGATTTGAAAATAAGGATGGTCATTTTAAAATTGAGATGGTGATCAAATAGCAGCAAAGCTTTGTCAGTGAACACAGGGGTGTTTGGTAAATGAGGTTTCAGCAACAGAGTTTTGGATGACCTTAAATTTATGGAGGGTGGAAGATGAGAGACCAGCCAGGACTACATTGGAATAGTCAAGCTTAAAAGCTTATACATTGGAATGGTCAAGCTTAAAAGTAATAGGCATGGATGGGGGTTTCACCAACAGACGAGCTGAGGCAGAAGCAGAGTCAGGCAAACTTACAAAGGTAGAAATCAACAGTCTCAAAGACGGCACAGATATGTAGTTGGGAGCTCATCCCAGAGTCAAATACAATACTGAGGTTGCGAACAGTCTGCTCCAGCTTCTAACAAGAATCTAATAATCTTTATTAGTATCACAGGTAAGCTGATATTAACACTGAAATGAAATTGCTGTGAAAATCTCCTCGTCGCCACATTCCGGAGCCTGAGCATGCACACTGGGGGAGAATTCAGAATGTCCATTTCACCTAACAAGCACGTCTTTCGGGACTTGTGGGAGGAAACCAGAGCACCCGGAGGAAACCTACGCAGACAGTAGGAGAACGTGCAGACTCCACACAGACAGTGACCCAAGCCAGGAATCGAACCAAGGTCCCTGGCGCTATGAAGTAATTGTGCTAACGAATGTGCTACCGAGCTACAGTGATTTACAAAGGAGAGGGGTAGAACCAATGGCTCCATTGTAACATTTGTGTCAGGGACACAATGGTCACAATAATAATAATAATAATCGCTTACTGTCACAAGTAGACTTCAATTAAGTTACTGTGAAAATCCGCTAGTCACCCCATTCCGGCTCCTGCTCGGGGAGGCCAGTTTGGGAATTGAATCCGCGCTGCATTACAAGCCAGCTGTTTAGACCAATTCCCCCATCTGAGATTAAGTCCCTTGGTGGTAGCCAGGATAGGAAGTGTTTCCTACTGTGGAGGCTGACAGGAAACCATACCTTATCTTCCAGTCACGACCTCATTAATTAGAACCAATTTCCGTGGTGGAACAAACATCCGACCATTGTATCTGGGTGCCATAGTTAAAGGTCACCCAGCATCACTGACCCATGATAGATAATGGACCACCTGAAAGAGAATGTTGATCCCCAGAAACAATCTGAGGCTGGAAGATGGACCTCCGCGATGACACTGAATCTGGAAGATCCACCTGTAGAAGCTCCTCCCACCCATCCACTGTTGTGTTTTCCCGCGGTCTACCATTGCCGCCGGCCTCCATCCTGAACTGTGGAGACAGCCACAGGCCTTCTTTAGGTGAGAGTTTGGGCGGGATTCTCTGGACCCGCGACGGGTCGGAGAATCGGCAGGGATGCGGGAAATTCCCGCCATGCCGCTCTGACGCCGAGACACGATTCTCCGGCGACCCAAGAATCGGCGCCAATCGCTCCCACCGGTCACCACGGCGCTGGTCAGGGGCCGCTAAAAGAGGCCCCTGCGGCGATTCTCCACGGTCGACTGGCCGAACGCCCGCCGAGTCCTGCCAGCATGGTTCCAACCTGGTACCACCCGTGGCCGCACTGGACGTCCTGATGGGGGTGGGTGGGCAGGGGGATCTGACTCCGGAGGTGGGGGGGGGGGAGGCCTCCATGGGGTCCAGGCCCGCGATCGGGGGTTTCCGATCGGCGGGCGCCCGCGATCTGGAAGAGGCCTACCTCCTGCTTGCGGACCCGCTGTAGGTCTCCACCATGTTGTGTGGCGCTGGTGCAGAGACAGCAACCACGCACATGCGCCGGCGCGGAGACGGCCGTCGTGCGCATGCGCGGACCTGCGGCAGCCGTGTAGGGCTGCCTTTCGGTGTGGAGCAGTGCACAGCACTCCGATGCCGTGCTGGCCCCCTGAAGACCGCTGAATCGCTGGGCCAGGAGGCCCATTGACGTCGGCGTACACCACTCTTGGGTTTGCGCCGGCGTCAACACTTGGGCTGGATTTCTGAACACCACGTTGTTCCAGACGCATTCTGGACCAGCGTATTTTCCCACTGGCGCGGTGGAGAATCGGACGTGGGGGTGAGATTCTGGTCGGGCCTTCACCTGCATCCAATTGGCGGGATGCAAATTAGTTCCATGCCAGCCTCCAGCGGGTTTCCCGATCCACCATGGCAAACAGAAATGGAAGATCCTGCATGATATTTATGCTAGCGTAAAACCAATCTTTGGATTCCCACCGAATTCTCCACATCTGCCGGACAGTGAACCCATGCTGCAGCAGGAGCCACCACCCCCAGGATATAAGGAAGCAATTGTTTCTCCTCTTGGGATCAGAAATAATCAGCCCCGAGGGTCTGATAGTCAAGTGGTCTACTCGTCAGGTTCGGAGTGTGGCTTGACTAGACCATTGTGGCTTCAACAAGTTGTGCACAATTGTATGCAAAATAGGTATAACAGTAAATCCTTTTTCTTAACCAACCTTTTGGAATCTTTCCAGCTCAGTTGACAGGGAAACAGTTAATAGAGCAGGCACAAATGAAATGTCATCAAGTCAGACAAAATAATTCTTGTTGGTTCATAGCTAGTCCTTCTTTCGTTGGTTTAAATGTGTCAAAAGCAATTAGTGAGGAAAGAACACACAACGCCAAATGCAACCCTGCTGCAGCCAGAATGAAGTACAGGAAGTGGCAGCATTGTTGGAGTGAAGGAAAAATGCAGTAACTATACTAATACTCTTATGATAAGTACATGGAATTACAACATTTTGCAAAAGCCCTTGACAATCTGATTCTAAACAAAAGGACGGGAGGGTATCAGTTCTCTAGTGGCGAGTATTGCCAGTTTAGTACTTGTACCTTCCAATGTTTGTAACCCTTTCCCATCCCACAACCCAGTGGTTGTGGAAGACATTTTTTGCAATGATCGACACCTTCTATATGCTAAACTTCTGAAAATACTTAACAATGATCAAGGAGGCTGCTGTGGTTATTGATGGCAGCCACTTTGAGATACATGGCAGGTGTGATGGAATATTTAACATCATGCTTGTCAAACACAGTGTGAAAGGCAGGAACTATTTAAAAATAATTAATCATCCCAGAGTGACATCATTAATTCAGCTTGGAGCAAGGTTAAGATACTTTGGTTTGAGTTTTTAACTAATAAATCCCTAGATTGTAAAATGATGCATTATTAATTTTTACCAGCTAGTTTGCTAAACCACACAATTTCTCCAAATCTGGGAAGCGTTGTTCGTCTGATAGGATTTGACTCTGTATGCCTCTTTCAGCTGTGGAGGCAATGCTTAAGGCTAGCCTTTTCTTTCTTCCTTCGATCAGCGCACAAGTGAAAATACAAACTGATCTGAAAGACCAAATTTAATGTGGTGAATGTAAAGAGAGGAATTCATTGTTCAAATCAGCAAACAGGAAAAAACATAAAAGGTGAAAAGGATTAAATACAACATTGACATTTTTGCAACTTGATGGCATTCAATTTTAACTTAGCAATCTTCATTCTTGTCTTTAGCCACGATTTTCACGAGTTTAACCTATTTGAGGAAAATATTCTTGGAAGGTTGCTCTCCCCACCCCGGCCACCCTTTTCTACAATGCTCCTCCCAACCCAGAAAATGAAGATGTTCTTCCATGCTTTTAAAATATAACAGCAATGGAATAATATTGAACCCATTCAGTCTTTTAATTCCAAAACTATTTGCATTTATTACTGTAAGAATCTAAACAAGATTCAAAACTTGAATCGTAATGTAGAAAAAAAAAGGAATGTAAGAAAATAAATAGCTTTTAGTAAGTTGGGGACTGTAAAGGACTGAAGGTCTGTTTTGAAGATGTCACACCATAACGCTGACTAAATCTAACCAGTGGTTAACATATCTGGATAAAGATATGACATTTTAAAAATAAATTTAGAGTACCCAATTCATATTCATCAATTAAGGGGCAATTTAGCGTGGCCAATCCACCTAGCCTGCACATCTTTGGGTTGTGGGGGCGAAACCCACACAAACACGGGGAGAATGTGCAAACTCCACAAGGACAGCAACCCAGAGTCGGGATCAGCAGGGCAGGAGGGCTAACCCACTGTGCCACCGTGCTGCCTATAAAGATTTGAGTTGTAGGTCTTCAGTCACATCAAATGTCATTAAAATGGTACATGTAAATCAGGCGAATTAGCATGGTTCACCAATATGATATTCCAAAACCCTTTATATGATCCTAGCTGTTGTCAAGCTGGGATTTAGGGTTTCTAATTTCTACAGGAATATCTCATTTTGGATTGTAATTTGCATATCCAAAACTTGTCTCTTTATCCGACATACTAATTACATGTTGTTTCCTGCAGTGTACCAACACCATCCACTAAATATCATTAAAACGCAGAGCTCAACATTTTGGAGCCACGAAGATATTTAATGATATTATAAAACATGAGGAATTAAGTGTTGGTCTTGACTGAATGGGAATACTCTCACATCCCATCCCAGAGACTTTGGGAAGGATTTTTGCTCCTGATCAGGAAATACAGAGGCAGGCAAGTGTGAGCATGCTACATCTTGGTATGCCAATTTGCTGCCGTTGTCCTGCCCCCAGGCCATTTTCCCCCAGAGGTCAGCAGGATTACCCATCTACAAGCTATGAGTAGTCAAATAATGGGATTAAATGGCCACTTAAGGCCTAATGTCAGAGGCTGACTGTGCTCTAGACGGGTCTCTAGCCCCCCCCCCCCCCCCCCCCCCCCCCCCCCCTTGGTTGGCCCTCCAGAGTACTGAGGGCTGTTTTTTAAATTGTAAACTTTAAAGCGTTGTTGAGATTGGGCCTCATTTGTTTTTTTAAATTTAGATTATCCAATTATTTTTTTCCAATTAAGGGGGCAATTTAGTGTGGCCAATCCACCTACTCTGCAAATCTTTGGGTTGTGGAGGCGAAACCCACGCAGACACGGGGAGAATGTGTAAACTCCACACGGACAGTGACCCAGCGAGATTGAGCCTCATGATGGTGGGATGCACCCTTTTTCTCACCGGAACTTTGCTGCAGGCTGCTGCTCCTTCTGCGCTAAAGGGCTTCCTATTGGCCTTCCAGGCTTGAGAGCCCACCTGCTGTCTTTTGGGCAGCACGGTAGCATTGTGGATAGCACAAATGCTTCACAGCTCCAGGGTCCCAGGTTCGATTCCAGCTTGAGTCACTGTCTGTGCGGAGTCTGCACATCCTCCCCGTGTGTGCGTGGCTTTCCTCCGGGTGCTCCGGTTTCCTCCCACAGTCCAAAGATGTGCAGGTTAGGTGGATTGGCCATGATAAATTGCCCGTAGTGTCCAAAATTGCCCTTAGTGTTGAGTGGGGTTACTGGGCTATGGGGATAGGGTGGAGTTGTTGACCTTGGGTAGGGTGCTCTTTCCAAGAGCTGGTGCAGACTCGATGGGCCGAATGGCCTCCTTCAGCACTGTAAATTCTGATTTTGGCCACGAATTGGCCATTTCGTGGAAAATCACTGCCGGCGAGGTGACTTTTTCCCACACAATATTGGGTTATGACCTCCATATGACCCTGATATTGGAGTTCTGGCAAAACCTAAAATCCTGCCTTTTGGCACTAAATCTATTTTGGCACTTTAATGTAGTTCTGAGGGAGCGCTGCACTGTTGGAGCTGCTGACTTTCAGGTGTGGGGGGGGTGCATGATGGAGTTTTTGCCGGTGTTTGCCGCAGGCGGAAATTGCAACGCCGGCAAAAAATTGTACGAGATCATGGAAACAACAACCTCGCCGGCAAGATGTGCAGGTTAGGTGGATTGGCCAAGCTAAATTGCCCCTAGTGTCCAAAATTGCTTTTAGTGTTGGGTGGGGTTACCACGTTATGGGGATAGGGTGGAGGTGTGAGGTTGGATAGGGTGCTCTTTCCAAGAGCCGGTGCAGATTCGATGGGCCGAATGGCCTCCTTCTGCACTGTAAATGCTATAAGATCCCCCAAAAGGGGACTCCGTGATGAAACAATTCCTCGATGGACTGGACATGTCAGTTGTGGGCCAGGATAGGAAAAGTGGGGCAGCACGGTGGCCTAGTGGTTAGCACAGCTGCCTCACGGCGCTGAGGTCCCAGGTTCGATCCCGGCTCTGGATCACTGTCCGTGTGGAGTTTGCACATTCTCCCCGTGTCTGCGTGGGTTTCGCCCCCACAACCCAAAAATGTGCAGAGTAGATGGATTGGCCATGGTAAATTGCCCCTTAATTGGAAAAAATAATTGGGTAATCTAAATTTATTTTAAAAAGGATAGGAAAAGTGGGCTGAAAGCACTTCTAGAACTTGGGGAAGTAGAGCGGCACAGTGGCACAGTGGTTAGTGCTACTGATGATAGCGCTGAGGACCCAGGTTCGATCCCGGCCCCGCTTCACTGTCTGTGTGGAGTTTGCACATTCTCCCCATGTCTGCATGGGTCTGACCCCCACAACCCCTAAAGAAATGCAGGGTCGGTGTGCTGACCAAGCTAAATTGCCCCTTAATTGGAAAAAAATATTCTAAATTTATATATTTTTAAAAAAGAACAGGGAGAAAGTAATGGAGAGCATTAGCTTCATGCAGGCGGGGAAGGCAGCAGGATCAGATAGATTCCCGGTGGGCTTCTACAAAACATTTGCGACAGCACTTGTGGGGGGATGTTCGCTGATTTGCTAATAAGGGGCACTGTGCCACCAACCCAAGCACAAGTTGCACAGAGGCAGAAGGCAGGGATGCCCGCTGTCACTGCTTCTGTCCGCCCTAGCAATCGAGCCACTGGCGATCGCCCTCAGAGCGGCGAAAGGTTGGAGAGTCATACAGAGAGCGTAGAGTCTCAATTACTCAGTGGTTAGCACTGTTGGTTCACAGTGCCAGGGACACAGATTCAATTTCCTGCTTGGGTCACTGTCTGTGTGGAGTCTGCACATTATCCCTGTGTCTGTGTGTGTTGCCTCCAGGTGCTGCGGTTTCCTCCTACAAGTCCCGAAAGTCATGCTTGTTAGGTGAATTGGACATTCTGAATTCTCCCTCAGTGTACCCGAACAGGCGTCATCATGTGGCGATAGGGTGCACTTGACGAAGGTGCGCATGTATGGCTTCTTTCCCGGAGTGGAGGACAGGTGTGAGCAGTGCAAACCACCCGCACATGTTCTGGCCCTGCTCTAAACTAGTTGTTTTCGGGCTCTTGTTCTTTGAGATCATGACGGAGAAGGTTGGGGCCAAGCTGGAGATGTTCCCACTGGCAGTGATTTTGAGGTGTCGGACTTGCCAGAGCATCTTGAGGGAAAGAGGGCTGATGTCTTGGCTTTTGCCATCCTGGTGGTATGGGGATGAGTCCTGCTTGGATGGAGTTCGGCGGTGCCACCCAAGGCCTCAGCATGGTTGGGAGACTTGGTGGAATTCCTGAGATTGGAAAAGATTAAATATGCCTTAAGAGAGATGAAGGAAAGGTTGAGGCTGTTCATCATTTTCTTTAAGGATGAGCAATTGAGGGGGCGGGGCGGCGTTGGAGGGGAGGGGATGAGGGAGTGGTTGGGCTGAGAGGGGATAGGGGTGTTAGGGTCATTACTGTTGCTTTGTTAAAATAAAAATGACAAACTATTATATAGTTGTGCCTTTGTGTGGAAGAATTTGATAACGTTTGGAATAAAATATATTTTATTCAAAAATTGTTCACAAAATTCCTATTCTTAGATTTAGAATGGAAACTTCCTAGGTAAAATTGCAATGCCACCCTCCTGTGGAAGTATTGCCATACCACTAATGGAAAAATACAAAAACAAGAACAGCATATGACTTTATAGTGGAAACTGATTTATATCTTTATGTTCTGAAGTAAAGTACTGCCATCTGCTCCCTCAACCTCACCACCCAAAAACTACAACTGAACTCCCTCTGTGCAGTTATCACAGGTGATCACATCGTAAAATACATTCAAAATCTTACATCTAAACAATTCCGGTCTATAAAATCTAACTTCCCGTTGCTGCATCCTTGTTGCCCTTTGTGTCAACTTTTACCATTACAAATTCCGAGGTTCACATTTGTACTGACAACAGCCTCCATAGTCTTGTTACTGTATCATTACATCCTCCTGTCACTGCTGTTCATACTCCGCGTTGCACGTCCCAGCCCATCTGTAATGCACGGGGACATCTTTCCTCCAATCAACTCTACTTTTCTGCTTCCCAAATTGTCTTGCCTTTTGCTAGTACGTTGTGAACAACAATATAAAATCGAAACATTTTTAAATGAAAGGACACGGCCGCATGATTGTAAAATGTGGACTGAATTATATTTGCGCAACCTAATCTAATTAGCTACTGCATTCAAAGCGTGCACCTGAAAATTTAACTCGGTCTTGCCGCGTGACAAATTTGCTCATGGGGATAGAAAGAGAAACTTTTTTAATGCAAGAATTTTCTGTATCCTCGGTGCCACAATGCGCTTCACAGTCAATGAATTACATTTCAAGTGCAGTCAGTCATTGTTGTTACATAGCTGATATGTCAGCCAATCTGTGCCTGGGATCTTGAAAGCCATGAAGTGAACTGAATCAGAGTTAATCCTGCTGATTCCATAAAATCTGTGGAATCTTTTACGTCTCAGTTTAATGTCTAATCTGAAAGATGGCACCTCTGACATTGTAGCATTCTCCCAGATGTCAGGCTCAATATGTACTCAGGTCGTGGGTTGGAGCCCATAATTCTCTGGTACAGATGGGGAGAGGCTATCACTGAGTCAAGCTGACACTTAAAACAAAAACTAATGCAACTGATAATGTGTTTGCCACTGTTAAACGAGAATACATATTGTTACGGTGTACACGCTGCTGGATTTCGATGGATATTGAAATTCCATGTTGTATTGCTGGAGCTAATTGGACATAATGGCTGGGATTCTCTGGCCATTTGCTGGCGGTTGCTTGCTCTGGCCCTGCTGTCAGAGCATCCCGCCCATGGGTTTCCCAGTGGTGGGGGGAATTCCCATTGACAGCGGCGGGAATAGAGGGTCCTGCCACCAGCGAACCACGTGCCGCCTCCTGCTGCCGAGAAGCACACGGCTGGGGGAGCGGGGAATCCAGCCCAATGGAAATAGTTTGGTGAACCCTTGGCCGAAATTCTCCCGTTGTTGCCATTCACTTTACCTGAAGGCAGTGCACCCCTGCCCATGGGCTTCCCGCTGCCGTGGGGTGGTTACAATGGGAAATCCCATTGACAAGCGGCGGGAATATAGAATCCTGCTGCCAGCAAACAGCGCATTGCCAAGAAACACATGGCTGGGGAATCCGGAGAATCTCGCCCCATATGCATATAGGTAAGGCATATAACATTAACAAACTTGTATTTGTAAAGTTAAGACAGGTAAGACTGATAGACCCATTAGCATGTAGGTATGGCACATAAGACTGTCAGAAATGTAGCGGCGCAGATAATGCATGTAACACTGTTAGACCAACATTGTGTAGGTGCTACAAGCAACCTTCTTCAAGCTCTATCAGTATAGGTAATGTACACAATATTGATAGGTCCATCAGGATATTTATATTTCTTTTTCCTGTAGTATTGTAGCTAACAGTGAAACCTCTAATGCATAGATAGTGAGCCTGAATCAATAGCACAAGCCTCCCAAATATATCATCATCTCAACAACTATAGTGACTGCAGCCCTACCCCACCCCCAAAATCCCTCCCACCATGATGTGACTCGTTTTTGGTTTACTATATATTTTATACTGTCCATCGCTTCTCAGTTACAACTCATTTGCGGATCACATTGATTTGAAAAAAAAACCGAAACAAAACCTGCCTGAGCAGATGCTGCAAACAATTCGTAGTATTAATGTATTAGTATTGAACAAAAATGACAAGCAGCAACAAAATGATCCCTTTTTAGTTGAAAATGGAATCTTGTTATGGGAACTGCTGCTTAACTTGAGTCATGCGGTTGAAATAATGGCCATGTATATGGTTTCCACGAAAATTTGACATGGTGCTTGCCTCTTATTGTTGGACACATTCATGTTTCTATCTCTGAAAAGAGCTCATCCACATAAAATGTGTCAGCATGGCATTTGGAGTGTTACAGTTGACTAATAAAGTATGATTGACAGCGTGTGGACAGTCTTTCCACTGGGTGAATGAAGCTACCAAGTAAATACTCTAAAGCCTGGCTGGGTAGGCTGCCAGAAACATGTTTTACTTTTTACAATACGAAACAGGTGGCAGAGATTCAGTGTGAAATTATTTGATTTTTATGCAAGGAAGAGAGTATTACTAAAACAGCACTGTAATGTTGTGCCTCCTCGAGCTCCAGGATCCTGGCAAAGAAAGTGAATCTCTTGGCTTGAGCCAGTGGTGCCCCCGACAATAGCTGCTGCACAGAAATGTCCCAATTTAGCTGCTGGTAAAGAACTAAAGATGATAACGAGCATCCCAAACATTAGTTGAGACAAATAACATAGATGCATTTACGTGGGAAGGTGGAGATGTCATAAGGGAGAAAGGAGTAGAAGTAAACATTGATAGAATTAAATCAAATGGAGGGCAGCACGGTGGCGCAGTGGGTAGCACTAGGAGGAGTCTTCTGTTGTGCGCAAACACCGGCATAGACCTGTAAGGCCATATACCCTGTTCCAGTGTATAAAACATGATTCAAGTCTGTGTAAACCTCCTTCCTGCTACTTTCATGTTGTTTTATGAAATGCTTTTATACTGGCTGGCCTGATGCTTCAGTCAGTAAACCCAATTGAGAAGTAGATCATGGAGGTGTTAGGTTTGTTCCTTAGTCTCAATGATCATGGCCAGTGTGGAGTATAAACCCTGAAATTAGCTTCAGTGTCGCTGGACCAGGAAGAGGGAAAAGAAAATCAGATTAGATTCCTTCTCCTAATCATGATCAAGTCACAACTGCTGCAGCGTGCATGCTTGTGCATGTCAGGTGAGCACTGAATCAGGCTCAGATGCGATGGCCTCTGTGGTCAAATAGCCAGTGGAATCTCATTGCCTATTTTTTCAGCGTAATGAATGCCCACTTAGATGATGAATCGCTGGTGTGTGTGGCACAATACCCAAAGCCGTTAGAGTGGCATAGAGGGGAGCAATGTTATGACACCAATCACAAATGAGTCACAATCAGTGTCTGCACTAAAAGAACACCTCCTGGTTCAAACCAGCTCTCAACCAATTTGAAGCTGAATGTTGCCCCAGGGAGATGGGGCTCTCAATGTCATGTTAACAAGTTACCTATTTACCCATTTGACTGCGTAATTGCTTTAGACAGAAATGTACCTGAAAGAAAAGAGGATACCACCTAAGCATGAAAAATGTCAGCAATTGCATTAACACTGGAAGCTACAAATAATTATTTGCTAAAGAAAATAAAATCAGACTTGTTATATTGATATACATCAGGGCATTCCCTCCCCTAAGATAGCCTGCAGTTTCAACCTCCCTGCAGGAATGTGATTTCTCAGCAGCTACTAATAGAGCCGGGAGGTAAGAGCCTCTCAATTCCTGTGACATGACTAATTGTTCTATAATGAATGGCCCGAGTAGGATTATAAGCTTTTACAGTATGTATGTATTAATCAATCACTGTGTGATGATAAAAGCTTATCCTATTTTCATTTCATTGTGCTACATTGCCTGAATTTGAAAACAATTAACATTCAAATTAATTCAGTGTAACTACTTCCAAGCATTCAGAGTTTTGTCAGAAATTAAACTGTATTTGTGAAGAAAATTAATGTTTTATCAAAGTGCAGATTTTTCACACTATCTGGCAAGAGAACGGCATCTGTTTAACATTACAATTGGTATAAGTGGTGCTGAGAGTTTAAATTGTCAAAAAAGCTGCATGAACCACGTAGGGAATCTGACACTGCTTTAGTAATGTTTCTGGGTAAAATTGTTTTATTTGTTTGAGTACTATTCCATTACAGCCTTTCAGAAAGAGGCATTGGGTGGTTTAGTGGATAGTGCAAATGCTCTTTTACCTCCGGGAGCTGGGTTGGACTATTACAGTCAAGTCCTCCTCTCTGTGGGGTGTACACATCCAATGTGAAATGAGTATTGACAGTCTGGCTGGAGTTTGAGGATTAAGATACATTAATAAGTTGGGGTGGTGAGGAGTTTATATAAATCTAAATCATACCGGGAGTTCTGGAGGTTAGAGGTAAGAAATAAGAAACGTTCCATTATCCAACACTGCCATCCCTCATCTTGAGGGGCATCAAAAACCTAAACCAATGTCATATTAAAAATTCCGACAGTGTAAGCGGGGTTTGCGAATTGACAAGTGCCTGTCTGAACTATGTTTTTTTTTGTGGATAGCAGGACAGTTGAGAGACTTGGGATGAGATTTCTCCTGGTGATGATTTTGGAAAAACACTTGGCGGACTGATGTTGCCGACTTTGTACTCGTGATGGACTTTTCACTACTATAGTCATTTGGAGGAATTTTACCTCTCAGCACATTTTCTAGAAGTGTTTTTACTTTACAGGAGTACAGTTTCTCAGTTCCCCCAGCATAAATGTCTATTTGGGGCAGCACGGTGGCACAGTGGGTTAGCACTGCGGCCTCACGGCGTCAAGGTCCCAGGTTCAATCCCGGCTCTGGGTCAGTCCGTGTGGAGTTTGCACATTCTCCCCGTGTTTGCGTGGGTTTTGCCCCCACAACCCAAAGATGTGCAGGGTAGGTGGATTGGACATGCTAAATTTCCCCTTAATACGAAAAAATGAATTGGGTACTCTAAATTTATAACAAAAAAATAAATAAATAAATGTCTAAGTGGTTCAGAAACTGACAGCGTCTTAGACCACAACATGGTGGATCTGTCTGCTTAAGGGAGTTGGTTTCACTGACGTAAACACCAGGGTTATGTTACAGCATTTACACTCTATTACATAACTGGGTCTTCACATTGCACAACAGAAGCCAACATAGCCAGTACCTGATTGAAGTGTGAAAGGGAGAGAGTGGAACTTTGGGGATATACTTGCTGTACTGGAACGGTGGGATGTTTGAAGTCTTGAGTACTTATAATAATAATAATAATCACTTATTGTCACAAGTAGGCTTCAATGAAGTGTACTGTGAAAAGCCCCCAGTTGCCACATTCCAGCGCCTATTCTGGGAGGCCGGTACGGGAATTGAACCCGCGCTGCTGGCATTATACTGCATTACAAGCCAGCTGTTTAGCCCACTGTGCTAAACCAGCCCCTATGTATAGGAATCTGGCTGTATGGATAGTTGCCGATCATTCTGCTATTGCAAGAAATTTTTATTGCTGCTGTCTAATGTTAATAATCTTTACTGTCACAAGTAGGCTTACATTAACACTGCAGTGAAGTTACTGTGAAATGCCCCTAGTCGCCATATTCTGGCACCTGTTTGGGTACACAGAGGGGGAATTCAGAGTGTTCAAATGACCTAACACGTTTTTCGGGACTTGTGGGAAGACACCAGAGCATCCGGAGGAAACCTACGCAGACACAGGGAGAACATGCAGACTCCGCACAGTGAGCCAAGCCGGGAATCGAACCTGGACCTGTGAAGCAACAGTGCTACCCACTGTGCTACCGTGGTGCCCCTAATGTGCAGATGCATAAGATTTCCCCTCAATTACCGTATATCATTTATCATAGATTCCTAAAAAGTACAGCCCATTTGTTGAAATACCTCATTGGCTACTTGGCCCCCAAAACAATAATGCAGGAGCGAGTTGAAGATTTATGGAACCTTTTCTTTCATCGTTTGCTGTCATGAATGTACTCAAAATGCTTTTGAGTTTTAATTTGCAGCTTGGAGGGTTTTCTCTTATTTTTGGCTTCAATCAAAGAAGGGATAGAACCTTGTTAGAGAGGGCCTTCTTTATCTTATTTGGAAGAAAGTTTCAATTGTTAATGATTTTGAATAGACTTTCTGTGATACAGTAATCTTATTTAAATATATTGGCATTATAAGCAGTGCTTTTTGTTCCAATCATTCTAGTGTAGTTCTTTATGCCAATTCTGTCGCCCATTTGCCTGTATTTTATTGGCACCCATGCTACTCTAAATGTGCTTTTTGGGGAATATATGTTGAATACTAAAAAGAAAATCAAAGTTATTTTATGTTTATGTAGTCAAGTTCACATTTTATTGTGATCATTTTGGCATATTTGGAATCATTGTGGCTAACATCTTACCCATTAACATAAAACCTCAGAAAGTAGGGCGCAGCCATTACTACAATGTTCCTGGAGGCCCTCCTGCTTGACACTTCTAAAAGTAAAGGAAGCCAAAAGGTGCCCTCCAATCAAATGGTTAATTCTTTTCTGCGCACTCAACTTGAAATAAATCAAAGCAGTTTGGTAAAAAGAAACAAACACAGGCAGGAGTTGCAGCCAGGCTAAGGATCATGTATGAGCTTTGTAGCCAGCAGCAGCAGAGTACTGTTGCAATGTGAGAGAAATGATATGCTACTGTTATCATCAAGGAAGGTCTGTGACTTACAAGACAGAGCAGAAAAACCACAACTTAAACTCGGAAGAAATAGGATATCCGTTTTGATATGGAGAGACACTTGGCTCTGTTACTGAACTGTTAAGGCAGACAGCACTAAGACCATAATGCTAACTAATTATACACGAGTAGTTGTTGAATGTAATGCTATCTGCAGGGACAATTCGCAAGTCAAAACATTCCATCACATCCAAGCTGTAGGGATAGAGTAGTCTTCGGCTGCTGAAACCCAGTGACAGAATCACCCAAGTTTAAATGCATTTCATTAAAAAATTACCATGTTTGCAGGCTGTGTGATAAAATAACCTTTCCAGATTTCATAGCTAGACTGTAGTTCATCCAGCGCATTCAGCGAGTTGTCATCGGCTTCAATATTCCTTTCCATGTCTACTTTCAAAATATGTAATATATATATATTATAGAAACATGTCTTGATCAAGCAGCAATTTGTTTGCCACTTGTTTTAATGAGTACAACGACTGATTGTTTTTGCTTAGGAACCACTCTATCGATGAGTAACCCTTAAATAAATATGAGGATATGCTGCTGAAACAAGGCAAACAAAGAAAGGACAGAATTGTGAGTGTTCCGGAGAGAGATGGAGGAAGGGAGGTAAAAAAAGAATCAAGAAATGCAGGGGGAAAATCAAACTTGTAAATTGATAGAGAGGAGAACCCCCAATGGAACTTTTAAATAAAGCAGAATTAATTCAATGAAACAGAGAGGCTCCCCATCTTAACACATCTAAAACAAAAATAGAAGCGTTAAGTAAAGATTTTCCTTTGATTCATCTATGTTTCAAGAAAATGTGTGTGTTTGAGCAGTGATCGCTGAGAATATTATTCGGGAAGTTGACTACGTGGATCAGTGTAGAGTAAGGGTGATCAATTAACTTATACAGATGCAAAGAGAAGATTGCTGGGCTAATGACAGTATTTGTGAATTTTAATTCGACTCATTCACACTGTCAGTAACTTCTCTCAACCAATTTGCCCTAATATTGTTGCTAACAGCCCCTATTTGTCATAACAATCTCACACTTGAGAACGTACAGACACCCTCCGAATCCCTCCACCGCAGAGAACCTTTCAAATCTAACCACAAGGCAAGGCCACTTGAACCATCACGTCTATACTGGCTCTATGCTGGAACAATCTGAAATGACTCCCATTTGTCTGCTCCCACCCCATTTACAGTTACAGAGATTGATGGAAAAATCAGGGGGGCAAAAGTCCTTACCTAATTTTCCAGTTATTTTAGACATAATATCAGATCAAAGATGATTTGCTCCCTGTTTGGTGCTGTGTAAATTGATTGATGGGCAGATGAGCTGAATCCAACCTGCCGACAGAATCACCCCGGGACATTTTTTCGAAGTAAGGGTGTGGTACTTTGGCTTATACTTCAGTTATGATGGTGCTACAGGGAGACATTTACATTGCTAGGACGAGACAAGCAAGCCTGCTGGTTTGTCTATCTGCCATAAATAACTCAAGTTTTTCTTTTTTAATGTTTTGGAAAGTTTGTAGTGCCAATTTATTTCTTTTCAAAAACGAATCCACTTGTGCTGTAAATTTCTCCTTTTTTAGCCCTTACATAGCCAGCGGAAGGGATGAAATGTCATACATCCGCATGATAGGGACTTTATCACTGTGAGCTGTTTCATCACTTACTTTGAGCTGTTCACCATCGAAACATACCCATGGAACATAATCAAATTCCAATATCAGTTGAAGCTGGGAATTGAGTGGACGTTGAGTGGGTGGGAGGTCAGCATTTGGCCGAACAGCCATAAGATCTTCATTTCTGACACATATTAAACTCTTTTTAAAAGTTTTCTTTTAAGGGCAGAACGGTGGCGCAGTGGTTAGCGGCTCCGTAGGCAGCAGTGCCAAGCACTGCGCCATTCGATCACACAAATGAGTACTGTGGAGGACAGCACAGTGGTTAGCACTGCTGCCTACAGAGCTGAGAACCCGGGTTCCATCCCAGCCCCGGGGCACTGTCCATGTAAGATTGCACATTCTCCCTGTGTCTGTGTGGGTTTCATCCCCACACCCCAAAAGATGTGCAGGCTCGGTGATTTGGCCAGGCTAAAATGCCCCTTAATTGGAAAAAAAATTGGGCACTTTAAAATTAAAAAAAAACTTTCTTTTAAGTTCCTAGTTTCCCCCTGGTCTGAATAATCTAATTCAATCCAACACTGACAACCATATACTGCTTTACTCAAGTGACATCATGTACATGCCCAGTTAATGGGTATGGTGAGTATTACAACAAGGCAAAGGCGGCCATCGCCTGAAGTCTGTGCTGTCCAACCAGAGTCAGTACTGTAGTGAGCATTCGGGAGTGGGGACTATGGAGAGCTTCTTTCTGAATGACATTGAAGTCAAAAGTAGGATCATTACAGTGACATAGTTGAGTGCATCTAATTTAGCATAGACTGAGATTTGAATGAATCTGTATGGCTAAGTATCACATAAACAATAGTTTTACCAAATGAGCCACTAGGGTCACTGTTAATTGAGTAGGTAAGTTGTTAAGAGTGGCTGTCTTTATGAAAGCTGAATATTAAACAAAAGTAGTACTATTTAAGCTAAATAGTCAGGCGGTCTTAATTTACAAGACACAGCACCACGTTTCTCAGAAGCATATCATATGTAGAATGAATTATTAGAAACACAATGAACACAATGTAAGCAAACGAAACAACTATTTTCTAGATACCATAGTCCAACAAATGGTCAGCCACTCTGGTGTTGGTCAGTTGGTCAGAATACATGAGGCTTCCATGATCTTCTTCAAACAATGATGGAATGTTTAATGCCCATCAACATCACACTAGATCTTCATTTAATATATTATCCAAAGCACAATGTCTCTGACAGTGCAGCTGTGTGCACTGGAATGTTAACGAAGAAAGAAATTTCATTAATATTTCTCCTTATTATGTCTTCAGAATGTCCCAAAGTGCATTACAATCGATGGATTATTTTTGAAGAGCAGATCCTGCTTCTATGTAGGCAAATGCAACAGGCAACAGGAAAGTCTCATAAATAGCAAATTGGTTAATGATCAACTCATCTGTTTTTCTGCTGTTGACTGAGCGATGCTCAATGTGCAAGAGAACCCCCACCCCCCCAAGCCCCTTTGTATTATGCCACCAAATCTGTTACAGTTGTCAGATTAATCACCTACCCAAAACACAGAACTTTTGACAATGCAACATCCCCCTCATTGGGATTTATCGAGGATTGACCAACCACCTTTTGACTCAGCAGTGACATAGAAAGAAAGAAAATAGGAGCAGCAGTCAGTCATTCGGCCCTTCAAGCCTTCTCCACCTTTATTATGATCAAGGCAGATCCTCTATCTCATCACCATACTCCTGCACCCTTCCCATACCCCTTGATGTATTTAGAGTCTAGAAATTTATCCATAAATATATTCAGTGATTTGGCTTCCACAGCCTTCAGTGGAAGAGAATACAACAGGTTTGCCTTCTATGACAATCGTGCCATCCCAGGAATCAGTCTGGTGAACCTATGCTGCACACCCTCGATGGCAAGTAAATCCATTCTTAGGTAGAGAGCATAACTGTACACAATACATCCAGTGTGGTCAAACAAGGCCCCTACAGCTGCAATGAGACACTCTTGCACCTGCACTCAAACGGTCTTGCAAATAAGCCATTACCATTTGCCTTCCTAGTTTCTTGTTGTACTTGCATACTTTCCTTTCAGTGACTGGTGTACAAGGAGGTCCCTTTGTACATCAACATTTTCCAATCTATCGTCATTTAAATAATACTCTGACAATGCTACCTTTGCGTTTTAATCTAGGTACAGGAGTGGGGCTCACTCCTGCCAGTGATGGCCCTGCCGATGGTGCCCCCCAACTCTCCCTCCCCCCCACCTTTGGTTCCCCGGCAGTGGAGAGTACGAACAACAGGAAACCCTGTTGATGGCAGTGGGGCCGGAAGAGCCTGGCGCTAGCCAATGGCAGACCACCTCCGCTGCCACAAAATATGTTCCGGGGGGTTGGCGGAGGGTGGAAAATCCCACCCTAGATTGGCCTGGGTGGAGTTGGTGGGGGGGGGGGGAGGAATATGTCTAAATCTTCAGAAAATTTTAATTTGAATGTGACGTTTTTTAAAAAAATGAGCAACCTCTTTAGTACCTGTCTTTAGGTTTATTTAAAATTAATTCTTATATAAATACTTTTCAGTTTAATTTGATTACAGGAAACAACTTTATTGGCCGGGTGAAAATGAGGGTCATTATTCCTAGTGAAAACACCTCACAGCTCAACTTTTTAAAAGTTAAATTATAGTTTTTCAGCAGACTATTTTCACAGCTGTGCTTAAGCATGTCATGCTTTAAGAACTTTAAGACTTCTTTTATACACTTTTCGCTGGTAATTTGAAAGTTACTTATGGGAGGTGAAAGGCTGGTGTTTAGGTTTCTCAATCTACCATCACTAATAACTATATTGAATCCAGTCAGGACCCTGTAAAATGAATAATTAACTTACTGCAAATCGCTGCTCGTTTTATGCGTTGTATTCATCTCAGATATCACAACTGAAAGAGTAACACCATGATATTTTGTTCCAGTAGACGTGTTTCTTCTATATCAATATTTAAAAAGAAAATATGCTCAAAATGCAGTGGGTTGATCAATATCTAAAAGGAAGAAAAGTTTTAGTATTATTTCTGGTGCGATCCTCATCAGATGGTCCGTACTAAAGAAATAGCTCCTCTTTGTCTTCAGATTTTGACTGACCTGCTGTGAATTTGCAGCATTTCCTTTTTTTTTAAATTTCAGATTTCTCACACTCAGGATTTTTCTTGCCTTTTCCAATCTCTTGTGGGCCAGAGAACTGTCCAGAATATTAAGTTTTAACTCTGGGATGGAAAAGTCTTGGAAAGTCTTGGTGACAACATTTGTGCAGCGTACATGATTTAGGTGGACTGTGTAAAAGCTGCAAGTGCAAATTTAGTCTTTGCTGTGATGGCTTGGAATGAAAAAATGACACATTACATATTTAAATGGGATTTAATATTTCAAAAACAGATGTAGCTTTTTAGAAGCTGTTGTTCTGGGACTTGAAATTCTTCAGAGAACTATGCGTTATCCCTTTGAGTACTGAATGTCCTTTGCAGCTTTCCAAATACACACATGTTTCCTGTATGACCTCTAAAAAGAATTGTCTGTGAATCTCTAATGCCGAAGATCACAATGTAGAATTGGAACAATATGTATAATCGACCTGTCAATTCCATAGAACCTGGAATCCTACCGTCTAATGACATCCATGTGTTTAGAATAATTAGAATATGACATTGTCAGTAAATTGATCACTACAAAGAAACCGGAGACAGAATAGAATGGAAGATAATTCAAACGTTGAAAATGTGAAATCAAAGCAGAAGTGTGCAGTAGATTGAATAGCATCATTTGGAGGAAGAAGGCTTTACATTTTAGGCCTGGCCCTTCATCAAGGTCACGCCTGAAATATTAACCTTACATTCTGTCCCATTCTGGACATCCATTAATTACAGAAGGGGTTTGGGAAAAAAGAGTTACTTTTAATGTTACATTTTCAAAGCAAAATATATGTATTCCTGCATTTTAAAAGTAAAACGCACCTGGATGAATGATGACTAAGTGCCCCCTCGACCTTTCCCAAAGGCTAAACAATAAAGAATTAATTAACCTGTCTTGGGAACATCTTACACCAATTGTGTTTAAGACTTTATCACCTTCTGCTTGTGACGATTGAGAGTTAAAGCATCAAGATAGAGATACTGGTAGAGCTGAGCTGGGTGGGGTGGGTGTGGGGTGGACTGTAAATACTTGCGGGCTGTTACATATAAGTCTAGTAAACAACCCATTGATCTGAGGAAGCATGGCTTGATCTTTACTTTGTAACATTACATGAAGATAATTTATCCTGTCTGCAATATGTGAATCCATTCTGTTGCTCCGTATTTTGATGTATTTTAAATAAAACAGTTTAATGGTTTGCACCAGGCTTTGTATGTTCTGTCATGTTCTGTCTGTTCTGTTCTGTCCATTGCAGAGATTGAAGGAGTACGTAAAACATTAATATCCAGTTCAGATCACACAGGGATACAATTGTTACGCTACCGTGGTTAATGGGCTAATTTCCTGTTCTGGTCACTTTAGGGAGCGACTGACGCCAGTGCACCGAAGACAATGCCCACATTGGTGTCACCTCTTCTTTTATATATTGTCCAATTAGTTATTTGTTTCCAGTATTTTTCTCTTTAAAATTTATCATTTGGTACTAAGCACTGTATTCAGGTCAAAGGAATTTGTTTCGTTTAAGTAGATTTCATCACTAGTACATTAACAGAATATGATATGAGTGATCATCTGTTGTTAGAATCCCATCTGTAGGAAATTGACTGATTGGTTGCAGTCAGTGTTGATCAAGTGAAGAAACAAATTTGAGACTTGGGATTGACTTGACAAGTGGGAACCTTGTGGTTAAAAACTCTTCCTCTTGGTTTAGCACTGTGCCTCCACTCTGCTGTGGACCCAGGTTCGATCCCGGTCCTGGGTCACTGTCCGTGTTCAGTTTTCCGTGTGTGCGTGGGTCTCACCGCCGCAACCCAAAGATGCGCAGGGTAGGTGGATTGGCCATGTTAAATTGCCGTTTAAAAAAAAAATTTAAGAGTACCCAATTCATTTTTTCTAATTAAGCGTGTTCAATGCACCTACCTTGCACATCTTTGGGTTGTGGGGGCGAAACCCACGCAAATACGGGGAGAAAATTGCCACTTAATTGGAAAAAAAAAACCTTTCTCTGAAACACCAACATCACAACAGAAAGCAATTATTTACCTTTATCTAGCCAAATTTCATAAAAGAGCATGGAAGTCAATTTTCCATTTCTTCACAGTTGTTCTGTAGTAGTGACAAGGGTGTGTGGAACATCTCGATCCAAGAACTTGCGTAGCGTGGCAAAAGCTGAATGTTTTATAAAATGTCCTTGCAACTGTTAACATTTTGTTTCATATGTTTATGAAATCACAGTCATCAAAGATGACAATAATTACTTTACAGCACAGAAATGATTAAAATATCTCCATTTTACTAATCGAACAAGTGATTGGTTGTAGCAGTTTATGAGAATTCTGCCCGATAAACAACAACGCTGTCTAGCCCAGTAAGCACCATTTCTGTATTCTGTAGCTGTGCGTTCATTAGGAATATGCCTGGGGTTTCATATCAGGGGTTTATATCTCTAACCGTTCAGCATTTAACACACATATGCACCTGACCATCTTATGTATTCATAATATCTATCATGATTCAAGAGTTGTGTTACCTGACCCCAAGGTATAGCACAATGTCCTTTCAAGTTTTCCAATGGACTGAAAAGTTGTGTTGCTCCTTATTATTTGATCAAAATTGTTTTGTGTGTCAATCAAAATTAATGCTTACCTACCACATTATTAAAGTAAGATTAAAATGGCAGTTTTGGGCAGCATGGTGGCACAGTGGTTAGCACTGCTGCCTCATGGCGCTGAGGTCCCAGGTTCGATCCGGCTCTGGGTCACTGACCGTGTGGAGTTTGCACATTCTCCCCGTGTCTGCGCGGGTTTCGCCCCCACAATCCAAAGATGTGCAAAGTAGGTGGATTGGCCACGTTAAATTGCCCCATAATTGGAAAAAATGAATTGGGTACTCTCCATTTAAAAGAAAAATGGCAGTTTTCCTTTACATTCAAGTATCTAAAAATGTATTTAAGTTGTGTGGATTATGTAAAAGCAACATGAGTGAAATTCTTTTGCTGTTTTTGTGACAAATGGAAATCCATTACATTCTTGATAACAGATAATATTGCTTATTTAAAATGGTTGAACAAAAGAGGGTGAATGATGTTCTTGATAATGAGCTACAACTATTGTGAGCATGCATCTATAGGTATGCAAACCTACCATATCTATACTAGTATCGTTGGCTAGAAAGTTAAATAAAATGGAGATTGGCAATAAATGTAATTAAAAATCTCTTTTCTCATGTAATAGATTTTTTTAAAGTGAAGGATTAATTTTTGTTGGCCTGTTTTAATGAATGGTTTTTGGTCTTTACATCCATGACATTGTTCTTTGGCTCCATGAGATGAGCTCAGTGCTGTTCCATATCATTGTCAAACAACCACAGAATCATAGAATTATTATAGCATTGGTAGCACAGTGGTTAGCATTGTTGCTTCACACCACCAGGGTCCCAGGTTCGATTCTCGACTTGGGTCACTGTCTGTGCGGAGTCTGCGCGTTCTCCCTGTGTCTGCGTGGGTTTCCTCCGGATGCTCCGGTTTTCTCCTACAAGTCCCGAAAGACGTGCTTGTTAGGTGAATCGGACATTCTGAATTCTCCCTCTGTGTAACTGAACAGACTCTGGAATGTGGCGACGAGGGGCTTTTCACAGTAACTTCATTGCAGCGTTAATGTAAGCCTACTTGTGATAATAAAGATTATTATTATTAGTAGATAGAAGGAGACCATTGGGCCTTTTGTGCCCAAGCTGGCTCTCTGCAGCTCAACTAGTCCCTCACCCTTTCCCTGTAGCCCTGCAGATTTTCAGCAATTTACCCAATTCTCTTTTGAAAACCATGATTTAATTTTCCTCTACCGCCCGCTCAGGCAGTGAATTCCAGATCCTAACCTCTCAATGCGAAATTTTTTTTTCCCCATTACACTATTGGTTCTTGTGCAACTCATCTCAAATCGCTAACCTGTGGTCCTTGACCCTTCCTCATATCCATTCTGTCTGGAGAAGTCAATTTACTTTTTTTTAAAAAAAGCATCTTCACATTTTCTGCTACAGCTGTGTGATACATTTTTAAAAAATCAAACTGTGGCCTTTCTGAATAAAATTGTCCAATTAATAATAATTGCTGGGGATGTATGTATTTGGGCCTCTGCCTTCTAGATTTTAGATCAGGCCATGCATCTCTTTTAGACCTTCTAATTGGAGCTGAATCCAAGCTGCCAATTGGGCTTTCATTTTATGCTTTCAATGAAAATATTTCTGTGGACTTTATTTCTGTGATTACAATATTCAGGGAAAGTTGTGCCTGTAAACATCGGTACTTTTATATGCAGACTTTCTATGTGCAGACTTCCCTTTATGACATTCTTTTCGTTATTTGATTAGAATTATGTCGAAAAACAGCTTTAATGGATAGGTAGGGGTGCAGTGGTATTGTCGCTGGACTAGTAATCCAGAGACCCAGGGTAATACTTTGGAGACCCAGGTTCAAATCCCACCACTGACAGGTGGTGGAATTTCAGTTCAATAAAATATCTGGAATTAAAAGTCGAGTGATGACCATGAGACCATTGTTGATTGTCGTAAAAACCTATCTGGTTTACTAATGTCCTTTATGGGAGGAAATCTGCCATCCTTACCTGGTCTGGCCTACATGTGACTCCAGGCCCACAGCATGAGAATACAAAAAAGGAATGAAACAGTATGGACCACCCGGCATTGAACCAGGTACTGGAAACGACAACGGCAAATCCAGCCCAGCCGACCTTGCAAAGTCCTCCTAACTAATATCTGGGGGCTTGTGCCAAAATTGGGAGAGCTGTTTCACAGGCTAGTCAAGCAATGGCTTGACATTTTCAATCTCACAGAATCATAACTTACTGACAAGCAGTATACAGGAGTTGTCCAGGGGAGTATTTAACATCGACCCTGGATCGGTTAGCCTGGTGGTGCAGTGGTCAGCACTGCTGCCTCATGGTGCTGAGGTCCCAGGTTCAATCTCGGCCCTGGGTCACTGTCTGTGTGGAGTTTGCACATTCTCCCCGTGTTTGCATGGATTTTGCCCCCACAACCCAAAGATGGGCAGGGTAAGTGGATTGGCCTCGCTAAATTGCCCCTTAATTGGAAAAAGAAAATGAATTAGGTACTTTAAATTTATAGAAAAAAAAGAAGCGCAACACCATTCAGGAAAAAGCAGCCCGCTTGATTGCTACCCCGTCCACAAACTTTCAGTATCTCCATCACCGACTATCATTGGCAGCCAAGGGCGGCATGGTGCCAGGGCGCCGAGGACTCAGGCTTGATTCCCGCCCGGGGTCCTGTCCATGTGGAGTTTTCACATTCTCCCCGTGTCTGCGTGGGCCCCACCCCCACAACCCAAAGATGTGGAGGGTAGCTGGATTGGCCATGCTAAATTGCTCCTTAATTGGAAAAAGAAAATGAATTGGGTACTTTAAATTTATTTTAAAAAAACATTGGCAGCCATGTGTGCCATCTACAAGAAGTACTACAGGAACTAACCAAGGTTCCTTAGGTGGCATATTCCAAACCCGCGGCCACTACCATCTAGAAGGGTAAGTTCATGAATCTCACCACCTGGAGGTTCCCCTCCATGTCACTCACCAACCTGATTTGGAAAAAATCGCCATTACTTCACTGTTGCTGGGTCAAAATCCAGGGAACTCCCTCTCTAACAGCATTGTGCATGTGGCTACACCTCAGGGACTGCAGCGCTTCAAGAAGGCTACTTGCCACCACCTTCTGAAGGGCAACAAGGGATAGGCAGTAAATGTTAACTTAACCAGTGACACCCACATCCCATAAATGATTTAAACAAAAGATAAAAGGCCTATTTTAGGTGGTAAACCTGAGGTTTGTAAAGTAAAGGGAAGCACAGCTTTGTGTTTCTGGTCAGCATTTTGCTGCTGCATATAGACAATCATTGATCCTACAGCATGCAAGAAGGCAATTCGGCCCATCATGCCTGTCCCCGCCCTTTGAAGGAGCTATCCAATTAGTTCCACTATACTTGACTTTATTTATAACCATTCAATCACCTATTGTACAGGAAGTCAGGTTAATTGTCAGTAGGAGGCATTGTAAATGTATGAATCCAATCAGACACTCCATTGAGGTTATATGGAGGTGTCATGCTTGTTGCCTCAAGTCAATGACACATTAGAACTGCTGAATTGAAGTTACTACTCCGTAACTCACTGCCAACTAGCCACTCTCCAATATATATTCCTCATCATCTGGAAACACAAAATTGTAAATTTTTAGTATTAAATATGAAAGTCATTTTGTGAAAGACAGAGTATTTACTCATTATAAATAAATTATCTTATTTAGGTCCAAATTACTGCCAGGGTTCCTGCAATTTTTCAATAGTTTTATGTTTTTCAAAATATATTTATTCTAAAAGTCCATAATTAGATTAGTGAACCTCACATTAAGTTTGAGCCTATCTTATATGATTTCCAACCCCCCCCGCCCCCACCCCTGAAGACAGAATCACTGCACTGCCTCCATAAATTGAGAATTGTACCAATAGCTGTTAAATCCTCTTTGAAACACGGACTGCTTCATAAAACTCCTATTTAAATTGGGATTAGCTTAATTATTTTATCTTGCACCTGATATTTCAAGCACTTCATTCACTGAAATATTCATGAAAACATGTGACAGATTTGTAAATTTTGTCTTTAACAGTTATACACTGCTTTATGAGCGTTTTAATCAGGCTGTGCTTGCTTGAAGAAACCATACGAGGAAGTTAATGATTTTGCTAATTTGAAAAATGCTGGTATGATTACCTAAGGTTAACTGATTTGTGCATTTTACAGAATACAGTATAAAGTAAATTTACTCTGCGGCAGCAATCAAAGAGAAGAACCTCTGTTATAATTTCTTTGGTTGCCTTTGCAGTTTTCTTCCTTCCTCTCTTCATCTCTCTAATTCCTTTCTTTCTCTTATTACTTTTCTTTCGTCTGCATCCCCTTTCTTCCTTATTGCTCTGTCAGTTCTTATTCCCCTTGTCCTTTTCAATCCGTTTTCTGTGTTTTAAAAAAAATTCTGTCCTTCTCCCGTTCTTTCCCATTCTTATCCTTCTCTTTCTTTAGGTTCCTTTGTTTTCTTCATTTTTTTTAAAGAAGTCTTTTGCACTACATATGATACCCCAAATCAATCTAACATTCTTTAGTTTGAAGAACAAACTGTTGATCCTTTGTGTGTTTGAGCCAGTAGTTTGCCTCTGAAGCATTATGTGTAATGGAGGAGGTCAGGTAGATTAGACAAGGTGTCAGCTCTTCAGCAAAAGTAACACAACCCCAACTGGGACCTGGCAGAGTTCCTGTGCACAGTGGATATTGTGATTCAATCAGTCCCAGCACTTGAAGTGAAACCCACTGAGAGTGTGCACCTGGCAAGATTGAATTGAAAAACAAGGAAGGGCTTTTTGAAAATGTTTTCTAATGCATCTTGATGAGATTTGGGTCAATTTGTTACTATCTTAATTGCTTCCAGGTCAAATCAAATTGGTCTTGGGACACAATTTCTGTCCATTCTGGACAAATGTAGCACTGTGTATTGTGACAAATAACATGCCAAACCATCTGAAAAGATTATTAAACTGTTAAGAAAACTTGAGTCTGCAGCAACTGTGATGGTTCAATTGGTTAATGCACTATCCAGTGTAGTACTGAGCCGCACAAATCAGGCACAGATGCGACAATTGACCTCATATAAATGCCATCAATCAGTGCTTGTCATGAACAATCAGTGTCTGCTTCTCTGCATTAGAAGACAAAAGCAACTCCTCCCCTGAGCATCGTTTCCCCATTGCTGGCATTCTTCATTCATCTCTTCAATGTTCCTCCAGGTTCCCCCACTGTTACCAATCCTAGTTCCCCCTCTTTACAGTGATCCCGGTTCTCCCCTTGGTGTCATCCCTCCAGCATAATTGTCAGAATCTGCTCTTAAGAGGGCAGCATGGTGGCGCAGTGGTTAGCACTGCTACCTCACGGCATCAAATGCCCAGGTTCGATCCCGGCCCCAGGTCACAGTCTGCGTGGAGTCTGCACATTCTCCCCGTATCTTCCTGGGTCTCACCCCCATAACCCAAAAGATATGCAGGGTAGGTGAATTGGTCTTGCTAAATTGCCCCTTAATTGGAGAAAAAAATTGGATACTTTAAATTTATTTTTAATTAAAGAGAATCTGCTGTTCGGGATTGAATCACAGAATCATTAATGTGCCATCCAGTCCATCATACCTGTACTGGCTCTCGAAATGAGCATTATGACTGAGTGCTATTCTCCTGCCTTTTCCCCGTAATCGCATTTGCTTCCTTTGCAAATCACTTTCAATTTGTGCCCTCTCATACTCGCTACTTTTAAAAGTGAGAACAGTTTCTTCCCGTCTACTCTGTCCAGCCCCCTCATGATTTTGAACACCTCTGTCAAATCTCCTCTTTGCCTTCTCCCCTCCAAGGAGGACAGTCCCAAATTCTCCAATCTGTCTTTGTAACTGAAGTTTCTCATCCCTGGAACCATTGAAGATTCTACCATGCTCAAACAGGTGGTTCTCAGAGGAGTGCGGT
The DNA here is from genome assembly GCF_902713615.1 of Scyliorhinus canicula. NCBI lineage: Eukaryota > Metazoa > Chordata > Chondrichthyes > Carcharhiniformes > Scyliorhinidae > Scyliorhinus > Scyliorhinus canicula. The sequence continues at coordinate 161,738,300 of NC_052154.1, forward strand.
TGAAAAAGGAATGCCAGCATGAGATTGCAAAGGAAAGAAAAATTGCACCATGAACTGGGGCCAGGAACATGGGGACAAGAATGTTACTGTGAGATTGGGGAGAGAAGGAGAACACTCGCATTAACTGGGTGGCAGGATTGAACAATATCAGCATAAATTGGTGCAAGGGAGATGAATGGCTTCATCTCACTGTGCAAACTCACTTAGCAACAGAGAATACCAACATACAGGCAAAATAGACACCAATGTCTGTGTAAGAAATAAAGGAAAACCCCTACAATTTTTCCTGCAGCCTTCATATGAGCACATTCAGGAGAAGTGACATGTTTGATTCAGTGCAATGTAAGGTTATTATTGTAAGCGTGTCTGTTTGCACCTTCAATGTAGCTACATATCCTAGGACAAAAATGAGGCTGGCCTGGAGTTGTTAAATATTTTGAGGTCATGTCAGCATTTGCTAGTTTTCCAGAATAAATGTGAGTTTTACTGAAGTAAAAATCATCAATATATTCTGTTTCTAAATGCATTTCAGTGACAACATTTTGAAAAACATGTGTGTCGACACTGGGACAAGTCTAAATAAAACTTGTGATGCCCACATTGTCAAATAGCCTGCCAGTACTAATTGACATGCAAGGATGAGGTAACCCTTGGATGAGCCAGCTCATTCAGGAGAAGGGGGCAGAAACATATGAAATCAAACATTAGGTAGGACTGGTAGCCAAAAAAAATCATCATTCTCAATCTCAAGTATAATTAAGTCCAGTAACTGGCTGAAAATGTTGTGCTTCTTTTCATTTACATAGAAACTAAGCTGGATCAAGCTGAACATTTCAATCTCAGCACGTGGACTTTTTTGGGTCAGTTTCACGGCCCAAAGAAATGAATGATGAAATGGGTGGAGTTACTGGAATTAGTTACACAATTTCCTATTTAGATGAATAGAAATATTTGCAAACTGCAGCACTCTGATTGGTTACTATCACTAGTGTTAAAGGATAAAGAACATGTTCATGGAGCTCAAACTGCTGGGAATATAGTATTTGGGGCACAGGAATGATTAACTTATTAAAAATAAATTTAAAGTACCCAATTCTTTTTTCCCCAATTAAGCGGCAATTTAGCGTGGCCAATTCACCTACCCTGCACATCTTTGGGTTTTGGAGGTGAAACGCACACAGACACGGGGAGAATGTGCAGACTGCACACAGACAATGACCCGGGGCCGGGATCGAACCCAGGTCCTCAGTGCTGTGGGGTCGCAGTGCTAACCGCTGCACCACCGTGCATCCCTCTCAGGAATTAGTTACAGAGGTGTTGTTTTGAGCCTGTCTCTCTCTCTCTTTCTTCCTCTCTCACTCTCCCTTTTCTTCACACACACACAGCCATAGAAAATTCATTCGTCTGTTGTGTATTGTAGGTTAATATAGACCTTAAAAGCACTTCTTGCTTAAACTTCCTGTTAATTGAGTCTGTAAATTGACTACAGTTCCAGAACCATGTTCGGGCAAACACATATAGAGTAATTTTTATGCATGTACGCGTGTATGTCAGAATGTACAAGGTTATGTTTTTCAGTTAGAAGAGGGCTATGTAACAGTGTGTGTATTATAACTGGTAATCAAATCCAGCCTTTCCCCATTAGAGCTTTAAGTGATTGAGTCTCTGGTTTTCACTTTGCTGGTGCACCCTACTGTTTCCTAGCATTTTGAGGGAGTCATATAATCCCTGGTGATTATATCACTAACATCAAACAGCCCTCTGGAATATGACTTTCCATCACAGACCACTATATTTGCCTTGTGCACAACAGTAGGGAATTAACTGGTCCACTAATTTGCAGAGCCTGACTCCAAAGGTTGAAGAACGCGAGCTATACATCATCGTCAACATTGTCCATTTTTTCCCATATGGTTAAAAATTTAGTTAACTGTACTGCACATCCTTGGGTTGTAGGGGTGAGACCCACGCAGACAGGAGGGGAATGTGCAAACTCCACATGGACAGTGACCCAAGGTCAGGATTGAATCCGGGTCTTCAGTGACGTGAGGCAGCAGTGCTAACCAATGCACCCCCATGCCGCCCTTAGTAGTCTAGTGTTATAAGTTATTAGTGGGGCATCGTACATTGCATCACATGTTGAACAGTAGAGGCTGGTTTAGCACACTGGGCTAAATCGCTGGCTTTTAAAGCAGACCAAGGCAGGCCAGCAGCACGGTTCAATTCCCGTACCAGCCTCCCTGAACAGGCGCCGGAATGTGGCGACTAGGGGCTTTTCACAGTAACTTCATTGAAGCCTACTCGTGACAATAAGCAATTTTCATTTCATTTCATTTCATTTCAAATTCACCCTGCATCCCCCTCCTCACCCAACTGCTTTTTGTCCTTATATTGCCTAAAGCTTCGCAGATGCTGGCAGGTGACAAAAACTTTGTCTAAGCAGCTATTTCTCATGTATATTCAGATTGTATCTGTGGGCCATTTGGACTATGGTACAAAATCAAGCCTGATTAAGTCCTCATCTGATATTGACACATATATACTGTCCAAAAGCAGTAACTAAAAATAAAATAGGAGTATGAGGTCTGACAATTTATTTCTCCCTTCCCTGATAAGGGTTCATTCCTGATGTTGCCTCGACCGAGATTAACTGATTTAGCGAATGAACCGGGGTAGCTCCAGCCTGTATCAATCATACAGGTGAGAATTTGTTTGGGATAGGGAGGGATATGTCCATCTTCCAGGTGATGCATTTACTGGATGAGGAGCCAGACGATCTGTAGGCTAAAGTCCTTTCTCATAGAAAAAAATACAAAGGACTCTTAAGGGTGAAATAAGCCAAACTGTGCATCTCTTAGTGCTTGTGTAACCTGGGCTTTAATAGATGCAAGGAAGTACTTTGTCTGGCCACCCTCACAGCTAATAAATGGTAGGGTGGATGCGAGGTGTGTTTTTCATCAGCTTGCCAATTTTTTACTTTAATGCTGTGCAAGGGCACTCCGATCCATTGTGGAATGTGCACATGTTGCGCACACCCAAGCTCTTTGGAGTGGCTTTCATTGTGGAGCTGGCAAATTCTGTGGGATCCTCAATTTTCGACTCTCTTTATAAGTTTTTTCACTAATTTAGGGATGACTAGTACTGCTGCCAGAATCAAAGTGTTGCCAGATGGAAACGTAATAAGTTCCATTCTCCAGTAGTGAATTAACCCTCGCCCTGATGAGTGACAGATTCTGTTGGCTTACTTAAGCTTAATGTTCATTTTTTTAGCTATAGTTTTTTTTCCCCTTCCAATTTTCTCTTCTGAAGGCATTGCCTCATGCTGGGTTCCACGGGGATGTAACATGCTCAAACACCTCGCCCAAATTGCTATTCTTCATATGTGGGCTTGTCCACATGTACTAAGAGACCATTGTAGGTATGTTCAGTCCTTTATTCACCAGATGCCCACACACAGACATTTCCATTGAGGGTCACAGAATAGCAATAAAGGAAGAGGAAGTTTCACTGATGTTTCATTCTTCTCTTGAACCAGAGAACCATACGCCTGCTTCAGTGTCTCAATCGCTGCCTCATTTGAGATCATAAAGTAGGAGATTTCTGACTTGTGAGGCTTTTGAACACTGCTGAATGGATGAATTCACATTAAGAATTCTGCTGACTGGTATAGGTCTCGATACGCCACCACTGAAAATCTATCAGGGATGGATGGGAGGTAGGGAGCCCAATCTTAGCATATTGAGTTACCACAATGGAGTGAGACCAGTAGACGTGTGACATTAAGTTGATATTGAAAAATTCCTGCATATGATAACATTTATGGAGCTGGGCAGCACGGTGGCGTAGTGGTTAACACTGCTGCCTCACGGCGCTAAGTGCCCAGGTTTGATCCCGGCCCCAGGTCACTGTCCTTGTGGAATTTGTACATTCTCCCCATGTCTGCATGGGTCTCACCCCACAACCAAAAAGATGTGCAGGGTAGGTGGATTGGCCAAACTAAATTGCGCCTTAATTTTTAAAAAAATTATGGATTGTGGGTGAACACACATGTATGTGTTTTAACAGAATAATCATTAAACCTAGAGGCAATTTGTGAAAAATTCAATGGCAGCGTCCCTTTCTTTGCAGAAAAAAGGCTTCTTTCTGTAAATATGACGAGTCCAAAATGTTCCTCATGCCTTTCTTTAATACTGATACGCCTTATCCCTTTTCTGCAAGGGGAATTCTACAATATCAAATCAATGCACTCCTGGCTCTCGTGCCTGTTTCTCAGTTTGTTCTAATCATTAATCGGCTGAGGGCACTTGAAAATACAGCAAACGCTATAGGCCCTGCATAGATTCCAGATGAAGTACCGAGGAGCTGTGCTCCGAAATTAGCTTTGCCACTAGCCAGGCTGCTCCGGTACAGCTACAACACTGGCAGCTACCTGACAATATGGGAAATTGTGCAGGTATGTCCAATTCATAAAAAGCAGGACAATTTCCATCAAGCCATGAGTCAAGCTTCAGCAAAGTGATGGAAGTATTTGATAATGCTCTCAATGCTTTAAAAATGGCGCCCTGATCCCGGTATGCCCGGTGTTGCCAGATTTTCAGCCTTGTGCTGCCAGGCTAATGGCATGAGCCATGCCTGCATGATTTCTTTTGCACAGAGTGCAGCACAATGTGGCGAGAAAAGAGTCTCGTTATATAGCGGGGTCATTAAGCGAGCACCGAGAAACACCTCGCTGTACGCGCCCAAAATGGAACTCTGTTTTTGTGCATTAAATCATATCCATGGCTGCAAAATTTGCTGATGACACAAAGATAAGTGGGAAAGTAAATTGTGATGAGGATATCTCTAAATTTGCAGATACTAAGCTAGAGAGAATAGTGAATTGTGAGGGAGACGCTGAACGGCTTCAGAGGGACATTGGCAAGTTGGCCAAATAGGCAGACACCTTAATGAATTTCAATGCGGAGAAAAGTGAGGTAATGCATTTTGGGAGAAGAAACATGGGGAGACAATAGAGGCTCAAAGGTACAACTTTGAGGGGAGTGCAGGAGCGAAGTGACCTCTGGGTTCAAGTGCCTAGTTCTCTGAAGGCGGCCGGGCAAGTTGAAACAGTTGTTAAGAAGCCTTATAGGAACCTTGAGTTTATAAATAGAGACATAGAGGATAAAAGCAAGGAAGTGATGCTACACCTCAACAAATCATTGTTCAGACCACATTTGAAATATTCGCCGGGATTCTCCCCTACCCGGCGGGGCGGGGTTGGCGCCACGCCGACTGGCACCAAAACCAGCGCCAACGGCCTTTGACGCCCGGCGTTGGGGCTGGCCGAAAGGCCTTCGCCGGTTCGCACATGCGCCGGTGCATCAGCGGCCGCTGACGTCACCACCGGCGCATGCGTGGTAGGGGGGTTCTCTTCCGCCTCCACCATGGTGGAGGCCGTGGTGGCAGCGGGAGAAAAAGAGTGCCCCCACGGCACTGGCCTGCCCGCCAATCGGTGGGCCCCGATCGTGGGCCAGGCCACCGTTGGGGCACCCCCCAGGTGCAATCGCCCCGCGCCCCCGGGGGCCCGCTCGCGCCGCCAATCCCGCCGCCACCAGAGGTGGTTGAAACCACGTCTTCAGGATTGGCCTCTCAGCGGCGGGACTTCGGCCCATCGCAGGCCGGAGAATCGCCGCACGCCGATCTGCGCGCCGCGATTCCCGGCCCCGCCAATTCCCGGGTGGCAGAGAATTCCGGCCACGGTGGGGGCGGGATTTACGCCGGCCCCGGGCGATTCTCCGACCCTGCGGGGGGTCGGAGAATTTCGCCCATTATGTTCAGTTCTGGACACCTTATTTAAGGAAGGATATTGAAGCCCTAGAGAGAGTGCAGAGGAGATTTACTAGAATGACACCAGGAATGAGGAATTTTAGATACAAGGAACGATTCGAGAAGTTTGTTTTGTTCTCCTTAGAGCTGAGAAGATAGAGCTGACCTTATTGAGGTGTTCAAAATTATGAACAATTATGACAGGGTAAAGAAGGAGATTCTGTTTCCACTAGTTGGTATGTCAATGATGAGGGGTCACAATTTCAAGATGGTCAGCAAGAGAGCTAGGAGTGAGATGAGGAGAAACTTCTTTACTCAAAGAATTGTTGGGACTTGGAATGCGCTGCCTAGGAGAGTGGTGGAGGCGGATTTCATAGGAGATTTCAAAAGAGAGCTGGATATATTTTTGCAAGTGATTAATTAGAGGGCTGCAAAGATCGAGCTGAGGAATGGGACTAGCTGGGTAGCTCTTTTGGGAACTGGTGCACACATGATGGGCTGAATGGCCTTCTGTGCTGTAAAAGTCTATGATCCAACATAAGGAGTCTACAAAGAGCCATAGATTGGTTAAGTTTGTGGGCAAAGATCTGGCAAATGGAGTACACTGTGGGAAAATTTGAGATGGTCCATTTTGGCAGGAAGAATAACACAAAAACTTATTATCTAAATGGTAAGGGATTGCAGAGCTCTGAGATTCAGAGATCTGGGTGTCCTAGTGCTTGAATGACAAAAGGTTAGTATGCCGGTACGTCAAGTAATTGAGAAAGTTAATAGAACATTATTGTTTATTCTGAGGGGATTTGAATATCAAAGTAGGGAGGTTATGGCTCGGTTGTTTAGGGCACTGGTGAGACCACATCTGGAGTATTGTGAGTATTCGTCTCCTTATTTAACAAATGTAAATGTGTTCAAAGCAGTTCAGAGAAGATTTACAAGACTAATACTTGGAATGAGTGGGTTGTCTTATGAGGAAAGTTTAGAGAGAGGTTAGACTTGTATTCACTGGAGTTTAGAAGAGTAAGAGGCAACTTGATTGAAAATCCTAAGGGCTTTTGACAGGGTGAATGTGGTGAAGACATTTCCTCTTGTGGGAGAATCTAGAACTGGGGTCACTGTATAAAAATAAGGGGGTCACAGTGATGAGGAGAAATATTTTATCTCCGAGGGTTGTGAGTCTTTGAAACTCTCTTTCGCAAAATGGGCCTAGCTAAATAGATTCTTGATTAACAAGGGGGTGAAAGGTTATGGGGGTAGGCAGGAATGTGGGGTGAGGTTAAAGTCAGATCAGCGACTCAAAGGGCCGAGTGGTCTACTCCTACTCCTAAATTGTATGTTTGTTGTTCATATGTCTGGATGTATGTACAGATTTGCACGTTGAAAATTGTCCTTTATGTCGGGTTTTACACTTCCTCGCCACATCCATAATCAATTGTTGCCAATACGCTGGAAAATGAATGAGACAGTCACAGAGTGGTGGGCCATCCACCTTGTCGTACTCCTGGTTTGAGGAAGATTGCAGTAAGGGAGGGGTAAGAGGGCAGGTCTTTCAAACAGGGAGGGAAAGAAACCAGCAGGAGGCCCCATCCCCAAATTGCTTTGATGCAATTCTAAAGCCTGGTTCTAAATGTACTCGAAGCAGATTGCCAATCTGCTGTTTCAACTCTGGTTGATGATGCTTTTTCTGGAAAAACCATGGGGAAAAATTGAGGGTTTACTGCTAGTTTTTGAGTAATCTTCGCCTTCCATTTTCAATATGTTGGAATTCATGATGTTTAAAATACACTCTTGCCCACCCCTTCCCTCTCCGCAGTCTCTGACTTAAGTAATCAATGGGTAACTGCTTCCTGATCATGGTTGAGACAGAGATTAGACGATATGTCAATGTGACTGGGGAGACTTGGCCTGTGCTTTCTGCTTGGCACTCACCAACCAAAAGTTCCATCCAGCATCAGAGAATCATGCCCTTCACCCACTCCCATTTTGACTGGCTGACCGAATGTCATAATCCTGATGGGAGACCTGGTTTATTTTGAAGGCTTGGCTTCACCGGCATAGAGCCAGCAAGCTGTAGGCTGAAAACATCCTTCCCAGAGATACGTTCTGGCTTCTGACTGGAGGTTGGATTGGGGGGCAGGGGGTGGTTCTGTTCTCAGGAGGAGGGACAGGGAAAGGACCAGTAGTGTGGCAGTGGACTAGATTGATTTTGTGGACCATGCAGGAGCATTTCCACAAGAAATCAATGAAGCCTTATTGGCTGGGCTCCTCTTCAACTTGACTGGAAGCTGATGCTGTGTCGTGTGTCTGGGATTGGGGCATTGCCAAACCAATGGAAGTAAAGGGTTTGACTATTGAGATATGCCACCAAATTGCTTAGAGCACATTCTGCCTATTATTGCCCTAATTTGGCAGTGACCTAAATTGTAGGGCAATTTAAAGCACCTACAGCTTGGTTTGGGCTGGAACTCCTGCTATCCAAAGGTCAGCAATAGGTTTGATAGGGATATCCATGATAGTCGTCAGGAAGAGACAATGAGTGATTTCCCAACATTTTTACAGTGCTCCAATTCTGTTTCAGCCAGTTGGAAAGCTTTAAAAATACCCTGATGCCTCCAATTAATGAGAATCCCTTGATTCTCACCTGGGAAATAATTATTCTGTGTTCACATATGATGAATATTAGTAAATGCATGCATTTTGAAAACTTCAAAATTATTTGCTCAAAATGTGAAAGCACTCTTATTGTTAGCATTGAATCCATGTCCTTCTTTGTGTTCAACAGCAAAATGTCTTCCAAGCAAGCTGCCTCTCCGTATGCTTCTTCTGCTGATGGAGAGGAAGCAATGGTCCAGGAACGATTGGTACGGGAGAGAGAAAGGGAGGAGATCAATGATCAGCACACAGCCGCACACCTCCCCCTGCATACGTTAGTAATCAACAAACCTCATCCTGAGGAGCTACCACCCATTGTCGGCAACCTCCAACCGGACAGTGATTGGGACAACATGACTTCCACCCAGCACAGAGCGGTAAGGACACAGCCTAAACTGTCCTCCATTTATGCATCAATTTCATCGACTAAGGTTAGGTCTTTGTGTTTCCTAGGCTCAGACTTTCCACCTAATTGTCCATATATTCAAACACGTATCTTATCAGCCAAATGAATGTGATGCCATGTGCTGTGGGATAACTGACCCTGGGAGGATTTTTCATTTTTGCCATCAATGGACAGTGGATGCCAGTGATTGTCCCAGCATAACGTTCATATCCAATTTATAGAAATAAATATTGGGCAATGTCATAAAACACTACTTGTTTTCTGCACATCGGTAAAAGCCAAAATGGATCCTCAGATAGTTGAAAGAGGTTTCTTCAATTTTTCTACCATCCTCTTCTGTCAAAGGGTATCAGCAGTTTGGCATACTTCATCCAGGTAGACATTGGTCATCGCTCGTTTCTGAGCCTAATAAGTCTTTACACACACACTCACACACACACTCACATATTAACACACACACTCGCACATTAACACACACACTCACACATTAACGTGCACACTCACACACACTCGCACACACACGCACTCACTCACACACATTAACAGGCACACTCACACTCTTAAAGATACATTTTAGTCATAATCTTCCAAATCAATGAAGACTAACAATTGGAACTGATATGACATTTTCAGTATAATCTGCTGAAGGACCCCTACCTTTATTTAGATGATGCACTTGAATGAGTTATTGGTGATGAATACCTCGGAGATTTTGACTTCAGAACTCTAGAATTCAGCTCTTCATAAAATGCAGAGTCAAGGACCAGGAATAGTTTAAAGAACAGAAAATTTGATAGTTGCTAGCTTGATAGATGATGGATCTTCCATTTTGTCTCTCCCGTTTGTATTTGCTTCGGAGGCCTTGATTGCCTTCTATAGCTGAATCGAAGCAGGGAATGAGGGATAGGAGCACTTCTCATCTTTGGGCGGAAAGTTCGCAAATTTTATCAGTGTCAGTCCTGGTGAGAAGAGCAAGGAGAATCCTATGAGGAGAGAGCTTTTGAGCTGGTCAGCGAGGAGCAGGACCACACTTGTGCAGATGGCAAGGTTGGGGGAAAGAGACAAAAGTGAGAAGTCTAAGGGCAGCACAGTGGCGCAGTGGTTAGCAGTGCTGCCTCACGGCACCGAGGTCCCAGGTTCGACCCCGGCTCTCGGTCACTGTCCATGTGGAGTTTACACATTCTCTCCATGTTTGCGTTAGTTTCGCCCCCACGACCCAAAAATGTGCAGGGTAGGTGGATTGGCCCTGCTAAATTGGCCCCCCTTAAATGGAAAAAAAATGAATTGTAATTGTGCACTTGTATTGAAAATCGCTTTGTTCACCTCAATTATGTCATGTCATGGCGCCATTCTCCGCAAACCCCAAGGAAATTTGGTGCTTCATCCCTGTGTAGTGTGAGAATGACAGTGCTTTGTCTCTTCTACCTCGCATACTAATGATGCAGCACCGTCACACCACTGCAGGCACAGAGCCCACCCCCCCACCACCTCACCAACCCCTCCCATCCATGGAATGTTCAACCCCACAGACGTCAACACTCGGGGACTCGTGTCTGTCGGTATTCTCTAGTTATGAGGCTGCCAAGGGCTAAAAAAGTGTAGAGATCTGTCCTCAGTGGGTGGAGAAAAACACTGGAACCCTGATCTTACAGGAGGCTGTAGCAGCTGAGATGCGTCATTCAGCATCTCTCAGCCCCAAGATAATCCCTGTTCATTGATAGGTCGCATTCAGTCTCTGTCAGGCTGGTGTCAGACATTTGGCAGAGATAACAGGAGCATCACTCTGTCCTCACTGCAAGTCATCATCATTCTCCTGCAGTGTCTGGCTAATTGCTTGAGCACCCAGTCCATGAATGTAGCCACCATCCCGATTATGTCCTGCGGGCACCTCAGTACTGAACGGATGTCAGACCACATTGTGGGAAAGGTTTTCACACCCTCACCCTGGTTGTCACCAAACAGAGATGCAATAGGGCATTCCTAGCCCTGCACCCATGCATGCGATGGACATAGCCCAAACTCTTCCGTGGGTTCCTCAACCATGGAGATGTGGTGCTTCTCCATCTCCTCTTGGTCCAGCTACTCTCTCCGCTACATTGCCAGCTTGTACAGAGTGCAGCACACCACTAAGCTGTGGGACACACTCTCGGGACTTGAATGGAAGGCTCCACAACCCGGTCCAGGCTCTGGAGCCATGTATCGAGATGTTCAATCGCCGCCTTGTCCAGCGCATGCGTTGCTGCTGGAGCTTTGTTGTAGCGTGTCTCAGCGGGTGTTGGTGGCCTCTGCACTGGTGTCATCAGCTGCCTCCTGACTGGGTACCATTTGTCCATGAGGAGCCATCCCTCCAGCCACAGCTCTTCCTCAAAAATGGCCGGGATCTGCGAGCGCCCCAAGATATGGTGTGCCCCATGGGAGACGTGGTAGCACAGTAGTTAGCACTGTTGCTTCACAGCGCCAGCAACCTGTGTTTGATTCCCGGTTTGGTCACCAACTGTCTGTGCGGAGTCGGCACGTTCTCCCTGTATCTGTGTGGGTTTCCTCCGGGTGCTCCGGTTTCCTCCTACTAGTCCTGAAAGACGTGCTGGTTAGGGAAATTGGACATTCTGAATTCTCCCGAACAGGCGCTGGAGTGTGGCGACTAGGGGCTTTTCACAGTAACTTCATTGCAATGTTAATGTAAGCCTACTTGTGACACTATTATAGATTATTATTATTATGTAACTGTCATGGCACTCCCCAGAAACGGGCACACAACTGGCTGACGCACATTCTGTGGTCATGGATAATCTGGACATTGAAGGAGTGGTATTCCTTGTGGGTCACAAATGGCACCCCATGCCGCCAAGTGGAGTGCAGAGCCACATAGATGCAGTCGATGGCGTCCTGCAGCTGGGGTATGCCTGCTATGTGGGTGAGGCCATGGCCCTGGTGTCCTGGTTCACCTGGTCCCGGTCTGTTAATGTACATGTGGGCCCTTGCAAATAGCACATCTGTGACCTCCCTTATGCACTGACTGGGAAATGCCTCATAGGTCACCCGTGCAGCCATGAAACAAGTCGCTGACATAGATGTTCATAGCGTCAGTACTTTTCAAGACCACATGGAATGGGTGACCTCCTTGGCCATGTCATGCCAACCCTTGCATCCCCTGGCACATGTGGTCTACCGTAACGCAGGACACACTACAGGAAATTCTACATCGGAATACCTGTGGTCCGTCATGCCTCCTGAGGCTACACCATTTGTGGTCCTTTTCCTGGAATATCATTGGGCCCTTTCCTCTCAAGGGTGCTGGTCCTGGCTAGACCTCTCCTGATTATCACTGTGTTTTGCACCCCTGTCGCCGTTTTCGCTAACGGCTAACGCGGGTTGAAAATCACTTCCCATTGTATCCATACGGAGTTCTTTGCACAGCATGAAACACACAGCACTTTGATGATCAAGTCTGACCATGATGCTGACATTTTATTTACATATTTAAAGAAAACATTAAGTCTGAGTGTGACAGTTTATACTCAGACAGTTATCCAAAAGTTGTTTCATAAAGTAAATTATAACTTTCCATGGACATTAGACAAACCTAAATTTCCAAAGTTTGAAGTGTGTAACCCTACACTTTAGGAGAAGCCAAACCCTAGATTTTTCCTGATATTTACTGACTGTCTCCTTTATACCGCAGTGAGCAGAAATCATCACAAAATGAGCAGTGCAGTTAGTTTTATGTATTTTGTTACATAACTCATAAATTAAACATTCCCCCGCCTAGTGATTTAGCAACGCTGCTTCTCTGGCTCTGAATCGACAGTGGGCTTGGTACAATCTTTTCCACTTAAGAAAAGATAAAGGGCGGTATTCTCCACTCCCGGGACTATGTGCCCGTGCCATCGTGAACGCCGTCGCGTTTCATGATGGCGTGAACAGGTCCCGTGCATGACCTATTCTGGCCCCCACACGGGCCATCCTGTGCATGCGCGTGAAACTTCTTATGCGTGTCAGCCCCTTACCAACAAGGCGCCGGTGTTCTGGGGCCGGACGCGGAAGGAGGTCAGCCGGGAAGGTGGGGGGGGGGGGGGGCGGTGGAGAGGCCGGTCCGCCGATCGGTGGGCCCCGATCACGGGACAGAATCCATTGGAGGCCCCCCCCCCCCCCCCCCCCCCCCCCAGTGAAGGTGGCCCCCCCCACAGGCCGACCCCCCCAGCATTCCGGCACAGTTCCTGACGGCAGCGACCAGGGGTGGACGATGCCGGCGGGAACCTATCGTGCCGGAGCGGCCGCTCGGCCTTTCCGGGCCGGAGAATCACCGCTTGCCATTTGCGGCGATTCTCCGAGTCGCCTGGCGCAATTCGCGCGGCACTGGTTTCAAGAGGGTGGGAGAATCACGTGCGGGGGTCGGGGTGGCGTGGCGTGATTCGCGCGGCGCCCCGGCGATTCTCCCACCCGCGTGGGGGGGAGAATGCCGCCCAAACTGTTTGTTGCATTTTGAATGTAATACTGCAATGTTAGAATATTCCAAAGTGCTTTATGTTTTACCAAGCACATATCAATTAGATGGTTAACAAATTAGATCCCAGATAATCACTGTCACTTTCAACCTGCCAGTTTAACAAATCAATTGTCTAGGACTTGGAACCTGTCAGATTGCTTAGCATGTCACCAGGAACCAATGAAATTCCAGAAATATCTCTGTGGTGTAATTTCTAGTTGCTTCACTAAGAAGAATATCCAACAGGTATATTGAAAAGGTTTCAGTGTCATGCAGGCACTGTGATAGCTCATCACACATTCCCCTAGCATTCTAATAAGCTTCATCATATAATTAACACGTGAAGTTCAACTCATTAAAGCATTACATATTTAATATGTAATGCTGTGGGCAGCACGGTAGCATGGGTGGGCAGCATGGTAGCATGGTGTTAGCATAAATGCTTCACAGCTCCAGGGTCCCAGGTTCGATTCCCGGCTGGGTCACTGTCTGTGCGGAGTCTGCACGTCCTCCCCGTGTGTGCGTGGGTTTCCTCCGGTTTCCTCCCACAGTCCAAAGATGTGCGGGTTAGGTGGATTGGCCATGCTAAATTGCCCGTAGTGTCCTAAAAAATAGTAAGGTTAAGGGGAGGGGGTTGTTGGGTTATGGGTATAGGGTGGATATGTGGGTTTGAGTAGGGTGACCATTGCTCGGCACAACATCGAGGGCCAAAGGGCCTGTTCTGTGCTGTACTGTTCTATGTTCTATGTTCTATATTTAGCCATAAACACCATATCTGACTTTGAGATCATGTGTTGGATTTTCACTGGGTCTGGATGACTTGGGAGCCCTTTAGCAATGGCAGCCAGGTCGCAATTCTGTGATTCCTGACCTCTTTCCGGGGTTTCTTGATTTTTGGCAGTGCCTTTTAAAGGTGCAGGCTGGTTCAAGTAAGAAGCTCACACCCTGCGCTCCCAAGCTGCTCAGCTCCAATGCAGGGACAGACAAGCCATAGGCTTGCACAATTTTCATGGAATTGGAACCCGATGATGTCACGGAATCTCAGAGGTGTCATAAACCGTAGGGGATGAGGGGATCTCATGAGGTATTCCAAGAGAGTGATAGATGTCGCGGCTTTCAGCAAAGTTTTGTGTGTTCTTGGATGAATGTCCTGATATCCATTAGATTATTGAAATACCTGAGCCCAGAGAAAATGTTGCTTGTCTGAGAGCTCTTGATTTCTGCTGTCAATTGCATACTGTTTATTCACGCAAGTTTAGGAGTTGTAGTTTCAGCTATTGAACCTTCAATGGGTCAGATGACGAAACTTACATTGCCCTGTTGTAAAATGACTTGGTTTTAACATAGTGAAAAGTTATGAATGAATTATGTTTAAATGAAAGTTTTAAAAAATATATCCTGTTGTCACTCTAAGTTTCATTGGGTCTGTATAATGTATAATCAGTCAATGGGCATGGAAATGCCATATCTTGACATCGGGGCGTGAGGGGCCGTATGGGGGAGGGGCACAGCTTGGTAGAAGCTGAATGATGCGCCATTGGGATGGGTGAGGGCATGCAGCAGCATGGTTGGGGCATGGGAATTGTATAGGAGTGTGAGGGGTGAGGGCCTTTCAATTTTTATTTTAACTGTGATGAAATCCCACAGAACACAAAGCCCATCTCTGCACATGGCAGCCGGTGTCACTGCCTCTGAGCTTTTTCCTGGGTCAGCTGACCCGACTGCAACCCTTACCTGCCGCCCCACAATGGAAATCACATCCTGTTGGATACTTTCTCCAAAGATGCGTGTGTCAAACTGGGAGATTTCCTGACTCCCACTACCATAATGTGACCAGAAGACTTAGGAGTAGAAGTAGACTATTAGGCCCATCAGATCTGCTCCACCATTCAATGAGATCATGACTGATCTGATATGATAATCCTCACCCCACTTTCCCATTTTATCCCCATAATCCTTGATTCCCTCACTAATGAAAAATCAGTCTGTTTCAGCCGGGAACATAGTTAGCGGCCCAGGCTCGACAGCCCTCTGCAGCAAAGAATTCCGCAGATTCTCTACCCTCTGAGAAAATAAATTTGTTCTCATCTCTGTCTGAAATGGGTGAACCCTTACTCTGAGATTATTCCCTCTGGTCCTTAACTCTCCCACAAAGTGAAAGAACCTCTCAGCATCTACTCTGCCAATCCCGCTGACAATCCTATATGTCTCAATAAGGTCATCTTTCATTCTTCTAAATGCCAATGAGTATAGGCTCAACCTCTCCTCATAAGAAAATCCCTCCATACCCGCGATCAACCTTCTCTGGACTGCCTCCAATGCCAATATAACTTTCCTTAAATAAGGGGACCACAACTGTTCACAGTATTCCAACTGGTCAACTGGTGCCCTGTATAGGTTTAGCAAGATTCCCTATTCTTATATTCCATTCCCTTTGAAATAAAGGCCAACATTCCAGTTACCACCTCGAGGATGACAATCCAGGCCAACTGTATCCCAGAAACATCAAAGTACTCTGCAAGTAGCACAGCAGTCCACACCATCTTACTCCAGCTTTATGTCCAAAAGCCAATTTGGCTAACACATACGTCATATAGTCATAATTTTGTTTCTCCACTGCCTCCAGTACTAATTCTGGCTGTTATTCACTCCCTTCTTTCTTATTTCAGTGTGCCAATTATTATCTCCTCCTGCGATACACTTTGGATTGTTTCACAATGTTACAGTCATTGGGTAGGATTCTCCGACCCTCCGTGCTCGACGCAGAGGCAGAGAATTTTTTTTTTTTT
This sequence comes from Scyliorhinus canicula, assembly GCF_902713615.1. NCBI lineage: Eukaryota > Metazoa > Chordata > Chondrichthyes > Carcharhiniformes > Scyliorhinidae > Scyliorhinus > Scyliorhinus canicula. The sequence goes on from NC_052154.1 coordinate 161,754,435, forward strand.
TTTTAAATAAATTTAGATTACCCAATTATTTTTTCCAATTAAGGGGCAATTTAGCGTGGCCAATCCACCTACTCTGCACATTTTTGGGTTGTGGGGGCGAAACCCACGGACACAGGGAGAATGTGCAAACTCCACACAGACAGTGACCCAGAGCCGGGATCGAACCTGGGACCTCAGCGCCGTGAGGCGGTTGTGCTAACCACTAGGCCACCGTGCTGCCCCAGAGGCAGAGAATAGCCGTTCACGCCGGAAATCAGACGGCGCTTCCGCGATTCTCTGCGGACCGGCCAGTCCCACACGCGCGGTTGACGCGGCGCCGGTCGGAGGCTGTTGGAACAGGCCACCGCGGCGATTCTCCATGGCCGACCGGCTGAACTCCCACTGGCGTGGTTTACATGTGGTACCACCCGGTGGGAACTGGGACCCGCAGCCGCCACGGTGGTCTTGATAGGGGGTGTGGGATATCTGACTCCGGGGGGCCTCAGCGGTGGCCAGGCCCGCGATCGGTAGCCACCGATCGGCCACCATCGCGATCTGGGAGGGACCTACCTTCCTCCGTGCGGGCCCACTGTGTGGCTCCGCCATGTTGGCGGCGCCCACGCCGATGTGAGTTACCGTGTGCATGCGCAGACCTGTTTGCGGCCGTGCGGTTTGGCTAGCAGGGTCCGCCGGCAGCTACAGTTGCGGGACACACGCCGGGGCTCTGCTAGCCCCCTGGAAAACGGAGAATCACCCCGGACCTTCGAGGAAAAAGTCCAGAGTGATTTTCGCCCTTTTTTCGGCGGTCATGGGGACTTAGTCACAGAAGGGAGAATCCCGACCATCACATTATAATCACGTTATAGCTTCTATGACACTGGTCCACTAATTTACTTGACCACTCCTTGGGCCTATCTCTAATTCACCAAGTTCAGAGAGACCACATGTCGATTGGACATAATCAAAAAGATATTGCGAGGGGGTGGCATGTGGCGCAGTGGTTAGCACTGGGACTGTGGTGCTGAGGACTCGGGTTCGAATCCCGGTCCTGGGTCACTGTCTGTGTGGAGTTTGCACATTCTCCCATGTCTGCGTGGGTTTCACCCCCACAACCCAAAGATGTGCAGGTTAGGTGGATTGGCCATTCTAAATTGCCTCTTAATTGGAAAAAAAAAATAATTGCGTGCTCTAAATATATAAAAAACAAATGTAAAAAAAAATTAAAAGATATTACTATTCAAGGGCAGCACGGTAGCAAGGTGGTTAGCATAAATGCTTCACAGCTCCAGGGTCCCAGGTTCGATTCCCGGCTGGGTCACTCTCTGTGCGGAGTCTGCACGTCCTCCCTATGTGTGCGTGGGTTTCCTCCGGGTGCTCCGGTTTCCTCCCGCAGTCCAAAGATGTGCGGGTTAGGTGGATTGGCCATGCTAAATTGCCCGTAGTGTCCTAAAAAAGTAATGATGTGGAGATGCCGGCGTTGGACTGGGGTGAGCACAGTAAGAAGTCTTACAACACCAGGTTAAAGTCCAACAGGTTTGTTTCAAACACGAGCTTTCGGAGCACGGCTCCTTCTTCAGGTGAATGGAAAGGCTTGTTCCAGAAATGTTTATATAGACACAGTCAGAGATGCCCCGGAATGCGAGCACCTGCAGGCAATCAAATCATCAAAGATGCAGAGAGAGAGGTAACTCCAGGTTAAAGAGCCATGATGTGGAGATGCCGGCGTTGGACTGGGGTGAGCACAGTAAGAAGTCTTACAACACCAGGTTAAAGTCCAACAGGTTTGTTTCAAACACGAGCTTTCGGAGCACGGCTCCTTCTTCAGGTGAATGGAAAGGCTTGTTCCAGAAATGTTTATATAGACACAGTCAGAGATGCCCCGGAATGCGAGCACCTGCAGGCAATCAAATCATCAAAGATGCAGAGAGAGAGGTAACTCCAGGTTAAAGAGGTGTGAATTGTCCCAAGCCAGTTCAGTCGGTAGGCCTCTGCAAGTCCAGGCTTGTTGGTGGGGGCCGAATGTAATGCGACATGAATCCCAGATCCCGGTTGAGTCCGCATTCATGCGTGCGGAACTTAGCTATAAGTTTTTGCTCAGCAATTTTGCGTTGTCGCGTCTCCTGAAGGCCTCCTTGTAGAATGCTGACCCGGAGATCAGAGGCTGAATGTCCTTGACTGCTGAAGTGTTCCCCAACTGGAAGGGAACAGTCCTGCCTGTTGATAGTCGCACGATGCCCGTTTATTCGTTGTCGACAACGAATAAACGGGCATCGTGCGACTATCAACAGGCAGGACTGTTCCCTTCCAGTTGGGGAACACTTCAGCAGTCAAGGACATTCAGCCTCTGATCTCCGGGTCAGCATTCTACAAGGAGGCCTTCAGGAGACGCGACAACGCAAAATTGCTGAGCAAAAACTTATAGCTAAGTTCCGCACGCATGAATGCGGACTCAACCGGGATCTGGGATTCATGTCGCATTACATTCGGCCCCCACCAACAAGCCTGGACTTGCAGAGGCCTACCGACTGAACTGGCTTGGGACAATTCACACCTCTTTAACCTGGAGTTACCTCTCTCTCTGCATCTTTGATGATTTGATTGCCTGCAGGTGCTCGCATTCCGGGGCATCTCTGACTGTCTATATAAACATTTCTGGAACAAGCCTTTCCATTCACCTGAAGAAGGAGCCGTGCTCCGAAAGCTCGTGTTTGAAACAAACCTGTTGGACTTTAACCTGGTGTTGTAAGACTTCTTACTAAAAAGGTAAGGTTAGGGGGGGTTGTTGGGTTACGGGTATAGGGTGGATACGTGGGTTTGAGTAGGGTGATCATTGCTCGGCACAACATCGAGGGCCGAAGGGCCTGTTCTGTGCTGTAATGTTCTATGTCTATGTCTAAATCCATGGGGGTGATTGGACATGCTCTTTTGCTCAGGCAATCAGCATTGTTAGGAAATACAATGACAAACGTTAATACATGTAAAGATGTCGAACAGAAAGTGCAAGAAAGGCAGAATAATTTTGAAGTACATCAGAAACAAGAGTGACTTCCCTCTCTGTTAGAGCACATCAGTACCAGTTTATTGCCCCCCGCCCCCCAATACCTTTTTCAACTTATTCCATTAAAAAACACTGATATTAGCCCCTGCGTCTCCTCTGGGAGCAAAATGTCAGCCCGCATCCTCACTCTCCATCGATGGGAATGGGAGAAAGTATGTGCATGAGCCACCCTGAGGTAGTAGAGAGTTAAAAGAGCGAGAGTTAAGCTGAATTTCTGTGTGTGTGACAGACAGCCACAGAGACTGGGGAAAAAGAGGGATTCGTTTTTAACCCTTAGCCAAAAGTAGTGCGATGGGAGGTGATTTTGTGGTTATAATTTCTCCTAACTCCAGATTTAAATTGCAGGTAGCAAGGTAGCAGTTGAGAATCATGCCAAGTTTGCACTGCCGAGTAATGAGTGAACAAATTCTTCATATTAAAATGGTTACAGGAGCTTTGAAGTTACCTAAAAGCACAATTGGGGAATTACATTCGACCTATATCAGTTTATTCTGACAAGAAAAAGATTTAATTGAGGACACAGTTGATCATGGGCCTCACTGATTAACAATTATATATATTTTTTTCTGATATGCTCTGGAAAAGCACTCTGGGTGAATTCAAATTTTGGGGACCGGATCATATTTGGCACCAATGTCAGTCTTGAGTATTCTGAGGTTACCAGTTATAGGATGGTTAAATGGAGGAAAATACTCTCTTTACTGCATCAAGTACTCCCAGGTTGACTATAGTATCAGCCAGATGCAGGGAAAGAGTCCTATGTTACTCCATGATGTTCTCATAGGCATGGCACAAATTACATGTAGTGTAAAATCCCTTTATGCAATTGAGCATTCCCAATTGAGACATTGCTTTGGCTAAGTGAAATGAAAAGCTTCCTCTGTACTTTGTTCCATCAAATGGATGTAGAACTTAGCTGCCAATACACTGCCCTAATATTCCTACAGTTGTGATTCAAAGGGCCATTGTCAGCAGCAGTTGTTTTTGGCCTTAGTGCAGTTTTATTATGGTCACACCTACCCTGTTTGGTACATTATAGGTGACATTGCCGCTGGGGGCAAACTGCTCCAGATATCACATAGCCAGCAGTTAAGATTGGGCTTTACCACAAAGTGCATTAAATAGCAGCGTGCATACTTGGTAGACCTTCCTGCAGGGTTCAAGAACCAAGCCCCTGAAATCCATATCGACATGCCCTCCTGGGCACTTTATTCTATCAGGATATTTATTTAGTGCTTTTTACGTACTGCACACCAATTCTAATAGTTGTGCTCTGTGCCAGTCAGTAAACACATTTGTGTGGAGAAACTTTTAAATAGAAGCTGGATGCAATGTCAGTTTGAGATTTAAATAGAATAATAGAAGAATCATAGAATCCCGACAGTGCAGAAGGAGGCCATTCGGTCCCTAGAGTCTGCAACAACTGTTTAAAGAGCACCTTACCTAGCACCCCCCCCCCCCCCCATCCTATCCCCATAATCCCACCTAACCTACACATCTTTGGGCTGATGTAAATAGATCTAAATGAAACTTAGCTATCAATGTGCCTCAAATCTGAAAGTTAAGGTAGGTACCAGGTGGGTTTGGGAGGCAGATAAGAATAAGGAAATAGTCTTGCTCCTGCAGCCCACTCTTAGAACACAGCCTTGCTGGACATGAATACCGAGTTGCAATACTGCAGCCTGGTCCTCAAACCCCCTCCTGGAGCACAACTTTGTAAGACGGGAGAGTAAATCAGGGAAAGGGTTATGTCAATCTTTACAGAGTTACGCCACGGATCACAAAATTATTCGCTTCTATTGCTCAGATGATGAAGGATTTTATAAAACAATAGGCTGTATCCTCATCTCTCTGGAAAAGTATTTTATTTGAAGATCAGATTATTAAAAATCTGTTACAATGCATTCAAAAAAAGACTGCTCCTTCCTCTCCTGATTTCTTTCCTCCTGCCCATGACTGTTTGGGCATCACAGTTCGTCACACCAGCCCCCTCCCCCACCCACTGCTGACACTTTCCAGTAGGGGTCACTCCCCTGTCAGGGGAGCTGAGGTCAATTGCTTGAGACCTGCTTGAGATAAGCTAACTCAGCACAGACCAGAAGATCAAGTCTGGAATCTTCCCCCATAGCATGGTTCATAATGGGGTGGTGCTCCTACCAGCTGAGCCAACAAGGTAACATCCCCCTCCCCCCTCCAAATTCTGTTGGTTGTAAATTCAATTTGATTCGAGTTGTATCTTTCAACCTAGCCAATAATTTAGTTTTAATTTCCAGATTAGCAAGCGAGGCAAACAGGGAGCTAAAATTTCATCTGTAACACTCACAAACTTTGCAAAAGGACTTCCCATATTTAGTGTTTCTCATAAAGATTTAGACAAATTCTGAAAGAATACATTCACAATTTCACTAGAAATACGAATCGTACAAACTTCCTCACATTGTCTTTCACTGTGACAAGTGCAATGTGTGAGAAGGGTCAGTTTGTAGGTAAGTGGCATCCATTGGCAACAAGTCTTGTTTTTAATAGATACATCACTGTTGCAAGGATTGCAATATTAGCAATTCTACTGGGAACCACACTAACAGAAAAACACATTTGATTAGTCATATTTTTTTAAAAATCTGGAGAATTAACATTTTTACCATTGTCAAAAATCTATTCTGCCTTAAATCTGGTCAGTTTAACCAACTTTTGACAGCAGTATCTCCGAAACAATAATTTACTTAAAGGATTGATTTATTACGGTAAGGTCTGATGAATTTTATATTAGTAAAGCTTTGATTTGTGGAGAGGAAAGGCATCCTGTGACACCACTATCAGTTGAACATACACGTCAAAAGGATATTGCCTCTTGACATATCCCAGCCTGAATAACGAGCCCCAGTGAAGATAATTGAAATCACCTATTTAAATTCTCTTAAGTATTATTTTATTTTCTGCAGACATCTGAAAACAGGATGACTGCTTCAAGAATAACCTTGTCCCCTATAATTTAATTTAACTCAACTAGCAGTCTAAAGGGTGGGGGAGAGAAAAAGAGATCTTGAACGAATCTGAACTTTCATAAACATGCTCAGCATAAGACATTGTGCCTCAACATAGCTTTGATGTATGTAAGTGGGTGCCAATTAGATTTTATGTATGGAACTGAACAGAGAAGTGGCTCCATATTGATGTCTGTAATAATAAATGTTAACTTTTATTTTTGAAATAATAAAATTCTTATATATTGATGTGCAATAATGGTATGAAATATGTAAAGGTTTTACTGTATCTGATAAATTTTTGGCAGGCTCTGATCTTTCACTCTGGGGAGTGGGAATAGATGAATGATTTTTAAATTTGGCTTCATGGTATTATTGAGTCCCAAGTGTAGGGTCAGGGTCTATAGATTGTCATTGCCAAGTTTGAATGTTGGAGGTGAAACAGAGTTGGACAAAGGCAGAGGGATTACACCAAGTTCCAGATTCAAAAGCCCATAGATAAGGCTTCACAGTTTTGATGAGTGTTTTTCTCAGATTAAGCTGAGGGCCGGGCAGCACGGTGGCGCAGTGGGTTAGCCCTATCGCCTCACGGCGCCGAGGTCCCAGGTTCGATCCCGGCCCTGGGTCACTGTCCGTGTGGCGTTTGCGTATTTTCCCCGTGTTTGCATGGGTTTTGCCCCCACAACCCAAAGATGTGCAGGCCAGGTGGATTGGCCACGCTAAATTGCCCCATAATTGGAAAATATTAATTGGGTACTCTAAATTTATATATAAAAAGAGATTAAGCTGAGGGCACGACATTGAGCTGTGGAGAAGGAACTTTTCTTGGCTTGGGAGGGCTTGATGCTGACCCTGGCCTGACTCTGCTCAAAAACAGAAAGCATTCCATTTGATAGTGTGAACACCCTGAACACTCAGGCGCAACAAAACAAAAATAGTTTCAAGACCTGAGATTTACAGAAGCAAGGTTCCTCTCTAGCTCTCAAACCCAAGGTGTAAATGTATAACTCATTTGTGAACTATCGTCCTATCTAGTTGCATAATTTGCATGTTCGTCTTCCACTCGTGTGGGTGAAATTGATGATCTGACTTCACATGCTTCAGTCTCAATTGCATTATTAATGTCGTAGAGATAAATAAAAGCAGCGAGGCTCAAGTGGTCCTCAGAGACACCGACTTACTGATCAAAGGCAAAACTGAAAGTCTCCCGCAGGTTCAGAAAACAAATGGCATTCACAGCCTAACAGAGTGGGCATTGTTGATTCTGAGGAGCTGTCATAGCGTAATAATCAATATGCAAGTATTCTCACTCTTGTCACTTACCTCTAAAATATACAAATCCTCAGAGAACTTAACCACTTGCATGTTTAGAGCTCCCTCTGAACACTTTACTCCTTGTTTCATTCAGATGTGCCTGAATTAAGGAAAAGGCAGGGGTTAATTTCCTTTCATCTTTTGGATTTTTAACTCCAGCCTGTGTTCTTTGATATATTGTAGCCTTGTGCCCAGCAAGGAAGTTTGGAGTTCAAGGAAAGGGGAAATATATTCATGGCAAAGCCATATTGACCGTCCTGTGTAAAGACATTGCATTGTAAAAGTAGCTGATGAATTCTGATATGGTTATATGATTTTAGGTGCATAGAAAGGAGTTGGTCAGAAGGAAGTGATGATGGGGATGAAGTCCACATGCAACAAGGGAGGGAGAAAATGTGGAAGACTATTTAGCAGGTCAACCCTAGGAGTAATATACTGATCTCTATAATTATGAAACAGTGGGGAACATTTATTTGTAGCCTATACCGAAATCAAGCTCATGATTACAGTAGGTTATGTCAGATCTGCTACCACTTAGGCCAAATGGTATAATGTCACTGTGGTTAAGGTCATGCAGTACATTGCTGTAATTCAGTTATGCTATATGGTATCTCTGTAGTCGAGTCATATGGTAAAGCACCACTACAGTTGTAATATAGAGTGTTACAGTAGATGTAGTCATTTGGTATCGTATCACAGTAATTATCATGTGGTGATATCACAGTAGTCTGGTCATGCAACAGATTAAGTTGTTATTACTAGATTTTCTGTTTATAGGACTTTACTGTACAAACTTGGCTGGGGAATTTCTCTATATAAAAACAGTGACTACACTTCAACAGTACGTCATTGGCTGTGAACAACTTTGGGACAGCCTGCGGAAGTGAAAAGCACAACATACAGGCATTGCTTTTTACGAGCTTGTCTGTGCGAAAAAATGCCTTTACTGTGAGGGATTATGGCCTCATCCTGTACATTTTTTATAAAATACATATGCTTATTGCTATTTCAAAAATGTTTTACAACTGGACAAAGACTTTTAAAATGGCTGAATCTATATCTGACTCTCACTCACGCCCCTCCGAACAAAAGAAGCTACTCAGAGGTGTTCGGGAAACTCGCACCTTGTTATCTCTGGGGAGACACTAACGACCTCATGTGGGCTACACAGGTCAAATTAAGAAATAACTATACAAAAGCCTTCTGCATTTCATACCTCAGGCTGGCCACCAAGAGTCTGCTCGTCCGCTCAGATTTCCTTTCAATTCCTAATGTTTCAGAGATCTAGGAGACCCAGATGAGGGATACACATCGCTTGTCAAAGACAGTGTAGAGAGGTGGGAATCTTGTGACATTGGTCTCTGACTTGTGGAACCGGCAATATTGTCTTGCTGAACAGCAAAGCTCAATCTGCTGTTTACCATCTAACTGGCAGCCTCGCTCTGCCTCAGTTGAACACCTGGCCCCATCCACACTGTTCCAGCTGAAAATTCTGTACAAACTCCTACAAGACTGATTCTTCTCTGCGTGTCCATCCTATAGTGTGAAGTCAACACCACTGGAAAACTGAATTATACAGCATCGGTTTTCAGACCACTGATCTCCATGAAGGAATACCTCATCAGGTTTGATTCTGGAACCGATGTGAAGCAACATTTTTTAACTGTGGTCTCTTTGCATTGTGAATCTTTCCTTTCTCTATCTCTATGTTACAAACCTTCTCGTTCCGTTCTGAGAGTGTGCAAATGAACTAACCCTTTGAGTTCATCCTATCTCGTGTTTGCTGTGGGGTTATTGATAAAAAATTGGATCGTACCAAAACCGAGGGGTTTGGAAATTTGCCTGGGCAAACTTGCCTTCTATTATACTCCAACTTCTTTGCAATAAAGTCGATCATTCCATTTGCCTTGTTAATTACTTGCTATACCTACATGTAGACAGGTTTTTGTTTGAACTTTTGTAATTCATGTACAAGGACACATAGGTTCCTCTGTACCATATCACTCTGCAGACTCTCTCCATTTAAATAGTACTCTGCTTTTCTATTCATCTTGCTAAGTGGTCAACCTTACATGTTCCCACATTATATTCCATCTGCTAAATCTTTGCCCACAGTTTTTTTTTAAAATTTAGAGTACCGAATTCATTTTTTTCCCCAATTAAGTAACAATTTAGCATGGCCAATCCAACTATCCTGCACATCTTTTTGGATTGTGGGGCGAAACCCATGCAAACACGGGGAAATCTTCGCCCACTTAACCGACCTATATCCCTTTGTAGGTTCATCTTCCTCACAACTTGATTTCTTACCTATCTTCATATCAACAGAAAATCTGACTTCAGTACAGTCAGTCCCTTTATCTAAGTCATTAGTATAGATCGTAAGTAGGTGAGGCCCCAGCACTGACCCCTAATTGCACTCCACTAGTTAATTTACCAACCTGAAAATGACACTTTTATTCTGACACTGCTTCCTGTTCGTTAACCAATCTGTACATGCTAATATGTACCTCCACCACCTTAGCTTATCTTGTGAAGTCACCTTTTTATGTCGCCCTTTATTGAATGCATTTTGGAAATCCAAATATATTATATCTCCTGGTTCCTTTTTATCTAGCCTGTTTGTAACATCTTCAACTAAATCAAATAAATTCTCAAGCACAATTTCCCTTTCGCAAAGCACTGTTGACTCAGCCCGATTGTATTTTGATTTTCTAAATATTCTGCTGCTATCTCTTTAAAAATGGATTCTAGCATTTTCCTAAATAGTGAGGGCTGGATTCTTCATTATTGGGAGTATGTCTCCACGCCGGCGTTAAAACTGTGGGGTTTCATGCCACAAAAACTGGTGTGAAAGGGCCACATATTCCTCGCCCTGCAGAGGGCTAGCAGAGACACGGCATAGATCTGGCACCTTTTGCTGCAGATAAAGGCCCCCGCACTTCCGGGTCGGAGGCCATGCATGCGCACGACGATGGCTGTGCCGTGCTCCATGGCGGACTCGGACCGCGGAGCTGGACCCAAAAACGAACCCCCCCCCCCCCCCCCCCCCCAATCGGGCGCGCGCCCAACCCTCAACGCCCGCACAAACATTTACCGGTCACCTATAAGGCCGAACCCCCCCACCCCAAACCTCTGATTGGACTGCCCCCGACCAGGACGGCCGCGGACTGAGTCCGTAGCAGCCACGCTAGTTTCCAGACCGGCTGGAAGCACATTAGTTTCACGCCATTGGAACTTCGGCCTGTCGGGGACGGAGAATGGGGGAGCGGGCCTCCGGCAATGGCCCCAGGTAGGTCCTAGGCGGTGTGGCATAATCCCCGAGTATGCCGCTTTTCGGGGCCCGCAGAACCGGGGAACCGGCGGCAGTCCCGCTTCCTTGCGAGAAAATGGATTCTCCACACCCCGACGCCAAGATCGCTACCAGCATGGGGGCGCAGAATCCAGCCCCAGATATTTAAACAGAAGAGTTTTAGAGTCAAACAAACACTAAATATCTTAGGTAATCTCCTAAAACCCAACATCGCCATTAGCTAAACACAAATTAACAGGAAAATTGTGATCGGTTATAAACTATAAAGAGCACTTAAATGGCAGATAACCCTGCCTGAAGGTACATAAGCATGGGGTGTCACCTTGTCTCAAACGCTAATGGGCTTACAATGGATTACTCTATTCACATTGTGTATAGCACATTTGGAGATTTGTTCAATATATTTTTTTAAATTTTAGAGTACCCAATTCTTTTTTTTTCAATTAAGGGGTAATTTAGCATGGCCTATCCACCTACCCTGCACATCTTTGGGTTGTGGAGGTGAGACCCATGCAGAAGACACGGGGAGAATGTGCAAACTCGACACGGACAGTGATTTGGGTCCAGGGTTGAACCGGGGTCCTCGGCGCTTCGAGACTTGTACAATATATTTATTTTCATTTCCAAATAACTCTGTGTAAGTGTACAATGGAGAGCTGAAAAGGAGTGGTAAAAATGTGAGTTAGTTTCTTACCAGTAATACTAAAGGCAGAACGCTGAATTGCATCTCAATGTGGCTTCACCAGGAGCAGTGATGTGGCCTGATTGGTGAGACACATGAGAGCGCCTGTCTTCTCTGTTGCATCACATAAAAGTCTAGAAAACAAAGGATCAAGCACAAAGATGCTCCTGTATTGTTGTTTCCATCTAAGTATGACTATAAGGGAGGATAATGAACCAACTCAATGACCTGATTCTGGTCAGCAAGTGCATCTGAAGTATGAGTGCTAGGTACTAGACATTCGTCCGCACAGTAGTGTTGCACCTTGGCCATAGTGTGGACAATGCAGCTCATTAGGACATGTACTGTCCAGGTAATATGTGCTGTCACCACTACAACAGCTACATTAGCATTACTGGTATCACAGGATGTGGTTTGTATGATTTGCAGAGGGACATTTAAGCCAGGACTGACCCACATGATGTCCAGTTCGTAATTAGGAACATTAGCTGGAATGAATGTAGCTGAAGTAATTTCAATGATTTGCCATAGACAGTTGTCTAATTGTCATGCGTGAAATGCCATATGTGCATGTATGATGCAATGTAACCTCGTGCCAGTGTGTATAGGGTTTAATGGCTTCATTCGTGTCATTATCTGCGTAATAGGCATAATGGTCAATGGTTCATAGTCAATGGCATTCATATGGAGGGAATGTGGTGAAAAGGACTTGAATTATGCTAATGACAATGTTTATGATGGAGAGGGTAGCTGCAGCTTGAGTATGACAGAGCCTATCTCATTGGTGCTGTTTCACTCCCTTGGAGGGGTTGGGAGTATGTCATCGAGTTCCAAGCATCTTTATGTGGAGGCATGTTACCAGGGACCGTATTTGTTATTTTTGAGAAGCTTATTAAAATCTATCCTGGACAAAGATCCATCTGGGAAGGGCCCTCTCTTGCACAGAATCAACTCTGGATAGATGTCCTTGCCTTTCCTCAACTCTGCCATTGTTGGGCTCCTCCTCTGTTTTGGAATGGCCTGAATGGACGTGTGCTCCCTCCTCCTCGTCCTCTTCTTCCTCATCAAAGGTTGGCACTCTGCCCATGGCCTCAGCATCATCAATTTGGAGCCCCTCCACTGTGCAATGTCATGCAACATGCAGCATACAACTATTCTTGAAACCCTTGCTGGGCATATTGCAGGGCTCCACCTGAGTGATCGAGGCAATGGCATCTCATGTCAGTAGCCTGCTTGATTGTGTACCTGGTGACAACGTGGCTGCTTTTGTAGGTTCACCCTGCCTCTGATTGTGGGTGCCTAAAGGGAGTCAGTGGCCATGTTCCTAGCCTGATCCCCTGGGAATCATCCATAGATCTGCGAGGGTGGATGAAGTAGATTGTGGCATTGCGAATTCTGAGTGTGAAGGAATTGGGACAGATGCTCTGGAATCTTGAGCGCACTTAAAGAAATACCATATTGTGGCCACAAACCACCTGCACAATGGTGCAGTGAAATAACTGCAAAGATGCCCACCTGCTGCACTGGGGCCTTAATTGCTACCTGAGTGCTGTCAGTGATGTCCGGCTCCCGAGGGAAGCCTGCAATTTGAGCAAAGGCCATGGCTTTCTTTTTAAAAAATTTTAAATTTAGAGTACCCAGTTTTGTTTTCGAATTAAGCGGCAATTTAGCGTGGCCAATCCACCTAACCTGCACATCTTTTGGGTTGTGGGGGTGGAAACCACGCAGACATGGGGAGAATGTGCATACTCCACACAGACAGTGACCCAGGGTCGGGATTGAACCTGGCTCTCCTGCCTCTTCTCATCCTCTTTCCTGGTGCTTGTACTGCTCCCTTTTCCACACGATCTGGTCCTCCCTCTGGGCCCTGGGTGCTCAGATTGACTGGTTTCTATAGCCTCTGTATGAGACGGTGTCACATCCATCCTCTGTACTTCCTTTGACGAGGTGCATTTCTGAAGCACTAATTCCTTCCTCACACCTGGGTGTAAGATTAAGTGGGAGTGAAAGTATTGGCCTGGCAGACCAGCAGCCCCACCTTCCCACTTCCTGGAACCTCAAAAGGACAGAAGGATGTTAATTCTGGGGCACTAAATGGAAAATTCAATACAACTTTACAGGGGCACATCAGCTCTCCAAGGGGTATCCCCTGGCACTTCAGGGTTTAAGCAGCTGTGTTGCAAACCACCTGATGAGGTTGGTGGAGGCAGCCGGTCGTCCCTGAGAATTGTGCAATCACAAACCCCTGTCCCACCCCCCCCCCATGAAGGTGCAAAATGCCGGCTTCGGGGACGGAGAGCATCTCCGTCCTGGTGAGAATCTAGCTGAGAAAGGTTCTGCTCTTATGGTTAGCGACAACATCTTTTGATGTGGCAATGCCCTTGTATCAGGCCATATCTTATTACATGGATTGAGTAGACTGCACCAGTCATAGAATGGGAGCAGGCGAGGTGATTATCTTTTGTGAATTGGAGTGGGGTGGGATAGGGTAAAGTTGGGGCTAGCTGTAGTCCAAATCATATACCCTCTTTATTGGATGATTAACAAGTTTTAGGGGAGCCGACGTTTGTTTTTTTTAATCACAGTCAATCTCAACAGCACCGAACTTGAAGCTGTTCAAGACGCTATTTTACATGAAATGAAACATATTGCAGGGAAGAAACATAAATGCTGGAACTGTACTGCAGGTGTACAGGATCATTCCCTGGAATCCCCAAAAAATATTAACCTGTCTTTCTCTTTCAGTTTATAACTGAACTACATGTATTTCTAATAGTTTCCATCAGTTCAGATGGTTGATGTTTTTCTTTTTTTAATTCGATGTGTGGAGTTGGAATCTTTTGAAATATGGGGCGGGATTTTCTGAGCCTCTGTGCCGGAGTCCGCGGTCGCCCTGGTGGGGGGGGGGCAGGGAGAACACAGGGGTGGGGGTGCCTCCAGGACGGACAGGCTACCGATCGGGGTCCACCGATTTACGGGCACACGCAATCTGGGGGGGCCTATTTTTTCGGTTTGGTCCGTAGTGTGAGTCGGCCATGTCGCGCGGGGAGGCCATCGCAGGCCGCCGCCGTGTGCATGCCCGGACTCCCGGCCGCAGGGTCCCGTAACGGCAGCCGGAGCTGCGAGGAGCACTCTTGGGCCCTGCTAGCCCCCTGCAAATCGGAGAATCATCCTGGACTTCCTCCACGTTTTTTTGCGGGCGTTGGGACATAGCCCCATTATGGGAGAATCCCGCCCAGGGTTCTCCTGTGCATCAAAGAATGTCAATAGGTTTTAAACTTTGAGGTTACACTGAGCTATATTTTTTTTTCTGAAAAAAATATTTTCTTAAAAAAAAAATTCTTTTTCTTTTTTTTCTTTTATAAATTTAGTGTACCCAATTAATTTGTTCAATTAAGGGGCAATTTAACGTGGCCAATCAACTTAGCCTGCGCACCTTTTGGGTTGTGGGGGCGAGACCCACGCAAACATGGGGAGAGTATGCAAACTCCACACGGTACCCAGAGTGACCCAGAGCCGGGATCGAACCTGGGACCTCGGCGCGGTGAGGCTGCAGGGCTAACCCACTGCACCACATGCTGCCCTACTGAGCTATATGTTAACCCGTGAATTCTCAATGTAATTAAACATGAATTTTCTTCATGTATTCTGCTAATTGTTTATTTTCAATGGGTTAACGTTTCAATCAATTACCAGACAAAGGAATGTGTGAAGCATCCAAACATTAATTATTCTGGTGTTTAATTATTGTGCAAGAAAATTATGAAAAATTGTCTGATCAAAGACTCTGAAGCAGCGCTAAACTAAAAGCAAAATACCGTGGATGTTGGAAATCTGGAATAAACGAAGAAAATGCTGGAAAGACACATGGTGAGATCTTGGGAAGGAGTGGCCTGGGGGAGAGGGGTGACTCGCTTGCTATAGGGACATAATTTTGAATTATGGGCTCACTTGGTTGTTGAATGCTGATCTCCACCTGAGAGATAGCTCTCTCCTGCACTTCCCCGGATAATTCTGTCACCCTCTGCTTGGCAAGGGTGAGAGTCCTAAGGTCCAGTCTTCTGCTCTCTTCTGTTATGGGCCGTCTTTTCCTAGGGGATATTAAAATGAAATGGTGAGATGCATGGAGGCGGGTTACATGGGGGCTCTGTAGCTTTTTTAAATAATCGTTCAGGAGATGTGGGCATTGCTGACTGGGACAGCATTTATTGCCCAATCCACAGTGCTGCGGGTCTGGAGTCGCATGTAGACCAGACGAGGAAAGATGGCAGATTTCCTTCCCTGAAGGGCATTATTTTCTTTTAAAGCTAGAGTACCTAATTCTTTTTTTTACAATTAGGAGGCAATTTAGCATGGCCAATCCATCTACCCTGTATATCTTTAGATTGTGGGGACGAGAGCCACGCAGACACGGGGAAAATGTGAAAACTCCACACGGAGAGTGACCTGGGGCCAGGATTGAACCCAGGTCCTCAGCGCCGTGAGGCAGCAGTGTCAGCCGAAAGGACATTAGTGAACCAGATAGGTTTTTACAACAATTGACGATGGTTTCATGGTCATGGTTAGACGTTTAATTCCAGATTTTAGTTTTATTGAATTCAAATTTCACCATCTGCCATAGTGGGTTTCAAACCCGGTTCACAGAGCATTACCCTGGGTCTCTGGAGTACTAGTCCAGTGACAATACCACTACGCCACCACCTCGCCTTGCTGGCGACATGTGTGTGCAAGGCACCTGGCCAAAAAGGACAACACAGGTTGAGGTGGTACAGGATAGGATATGAGGGAGATGCGGGCAGGTGGGTTTCAATTGGCCTCTATGTTAGTGGGGAGTGCGATGAGAAGGAAACAGAGGTAGTGACCCATCCAAGCTGCCCTAAGGAGGTTGTTCATCTTATTGTGGCACTGCCTGCCATTCCGCCTGGTGAGGTACGCAGCGTTGACTGCCTCGGCTATCTCTGCCCAGGCCCGGGGAAGAGGGTGTCCCACCTCTCCTCCACCACATCCAACATCCTATCGAGCTCCACGTCCATGAAGCCTGATGCTCTCCTATGGGCCACCTTCTTGGCTGGAAAGAGAGCATGTGGGGAGTGGAGTGCTTATAAGCAGCTCCAGCTTGTCAAGCTCTCCAGCGCCAATTCCGGCCCCAGTGAATCCAATGTCGTTGGGATTGAGAACTGCTCTAGATTCACATGGGTAGAGTGGTGGCCCATTAGCATGTCATGAGTTGCTCCAAAAATAGCACCGGCAATGGGAACGCGAACAGCATGCAATTCAGCCCTGGCGTCGACACAAATGGAGAATTCCGCCCATTGATTGGGAAACCTAAACTGTTGCTTAAACTCAGTAGGGTTGGAGGAGGAAGGATTTGTGATGAATTCCACAGTTTTGATGTATGGATAGAGAAAGAAAGTTGCTAAGAACTCCTTTTCTAAGTTGGCGAGTAGCTTGTTGGCCCTTTGTTGATAGTGCAGCTCACTATCCCCCGACTGTAACAAAATCAAGAAGATACATTGATTTAAAAAAAGTATTTTTCTTCTGCTTGTGGTCCTTTACCTGTCTCTGAGAGGGCTGTGCTGCTAGTTTCCTATTCATTTAATAGCAACCCGACCTCTGCAAATGTAAACAATGCCTCCAAGCTTAATACGTGTATTGTATCTTCAATGACAGCTTAATGCCCTCCAATACTAGATCCCCTGTAATCTTTGTTAATATCTCCAGATATATTTATGCAATATTATGTCTCAGATTTGAATTTAGACTTATTTGCAGTTGAAGGCTGGCTTTTCTTGTGTCTGATTTTGATTTTGTTCAGTGTGAGTGAGCAGCCTGAGCCACGGTAATGTAAATGCTGTCTGATTGCAGCCGTTTGCAAAAACAAACCACTTCAGCTTTCAGGATAGGATGACTCTGCCTGAGAGGGATTGTGTTCCTAGCTAAATCTTAGTTTGAGTTGATGAATATGAGAGATAAATATTAGATTAACAAAACTAATAGCCTTAAAACAAAGAGATTTACATTTAAGATCCAACTACTATTAGCTACTGGGACAATATTATGGTAATTGAAATAATGTGATGCGATTAAAAACACATTTTGTTGGATTTTCCAGTGGTTTGGTTGGCAAATGCACTGCCTAATGTACTACTGAGCCTCACACAGAAGGGTGCCGGTTCAATCCCTGATCTGTGCTGTGTTTGGGTTGTGGGGGTGAGACCCACGCAGACACAGGGAGAATGTGCAAACTCCACACAGATAGTGACCCGGGGCCGGGATCGAACCCGGGTCCTCGGCGCCGTGAGGCAGCAGTGCTAACCACTACGCCACCGTGCCGCCCTTGTTCCACTCTTAATTATTAAAGGGCAACCACCATCTTTTAAATCTTAAATTGCTGGCAGGGCAGGCTCAATCAGAGCCCGCTCCACCAGCGTCATGGCGTGTCACCTGCCCCTTCACTTTTTCCAGCCATCAGCTGAATGATACAGTGGACATCCCACGCCGATTTTGCCGTCCGCACTGCCATACTGCCGTTAAATGGGAACATTCCGCCCTCTGTCTCAGTTCACACATAGGGACTAGCCTCTTCGATTAAGTAATTGAAGGATCCGGTGGCAACACAACATTACCCTCGTGTTTTTAGAAGAAGGGAGGGAAAAAATGGCTGCGAAGTAAAAATAATTAGAAATTTTACCTTTCAGCTGCATTGGCTAATAAATCGTGGGGCATCATTCAGCATTAGGGAAATGCTGAAAATATTACTTCAGATGAAATTCTCTTGTTTCAATGAAAAATTACATACGTTCTGAAGTCTCCTTCAAGAATGGAAAGTGAATAATAGGCCTGCAGGGAGTTAGTTGGACGCTATCGCCTGATTTCTACCATGTGAGAGATGACACCTGGAGGTGAGCCTTTGGCATTCTCCAGCTCAAACTGACATAGACATGATTAGGGAAAAAAATCTTTCTACAAAATCAGAGGCAGAAGCTGAAAAAAAAAATCAATGACAAGTTGTGCCCTATTTTATCCTCCTGTGTTAACTCTGTCAGTTTATCCCTTCTGCATCATCGGCTATGTTTTTCTGTCTGTATTCTACAGGATCCATCATGTATTCTTATATCCCTTGGCACAGCTGCACCATACAGAGAACTGCTTTCCAAAATAAATTTCGGAGACTATGATCAAAAGGTGTTAAATAACCGTTTACTTGCTCTGGGTGCCGATTGTCAGTATTTTTTAAAAAATGATGTTGGCAAAGCTATATTTGGTGATCCTCTACTCCCAAAGCCATCTCATTCAAAGTGAGTTTAAGTCTGTCAATGAAGTGCAGAGGCCTGCTATTTGTAGCATTCCCAAATAATGACTGAAATCAGTTATGATGGTTCTATGTGGCCAGTTCTCTGATCTCCTCTTTCGTTGCCTTGCAAACTTCTCACTTTATGTAATGTAATCAAAGTGTCAATTCTGGATTTATTTTCATTTTTTCTTGTCACTCTTTCCCTCTCAGCCCCTTCCCTAAAGGCAAGCAAACCTGCTGGGGTGTGACTCATGGGTACCACTCACCGTTCCATACTTTACACCACTGAATTATACAGTGGAGAACCCACACCGATTTTGCCATTCTGCTGATAAATGGGAAAATTCCGCCCACTGTCTCAGTTCACACATAGAGACTAACCTCTTTGATTAAGTAATGGAAGGACCTTGGTGGCAACGGAACATTACCCTCGTGTTTTCAGAAGAGAGGTAAAAAACTGATTGGAAAGTAAAAAAGAGGGGGATTTACAGTTTGTGGGGCCCTATTCTCACCTACGTTTCTGCCCCCCCCCCCCTCCGCCCGCAAACCTCAGCCATAGCCTTCCTGCACACCCCCACCCCCCAGAACATGAAGGCAGAAGCCATGAAAATACGCCAATTGATCAGCAGTGTCGCTTCACTTGTGAAAACATGCCTGTATTAATAATTGTTGATGTTAGTATATCTTCACAATCATATACTGTTTTTCTTTACTCTTTGTGGAACAGTGGTTAAGTGGTGGATGGATTTCTGAACTTATTATCAACCCGGTGAACCAGGTTGGATGCTCCTTCTGTGGCCATCAAGTCCTGTTGTTGGACTAGAATCCGCAACATCTGGTCCGTCAGTTGGCACGCTACCACTGCACTGCAAGGCCTCCTTATGAAACATTTATTTGCTGAAACCCAAGCCTACATCTTGTATGAAACGTGATTCCAATCATGGATTTCCTACAACACTTGCTTTCGCCCCGCTCATACCCCCCCACCACCCCCCACTTGTCCCCACCCCTAACCCCTCAAACGTTCACACTCTCACCTGTCTCACCTCTGGGGTTGTCCGTCTGCACCACTCCCCCATGGCTCGGGTCTTCCGTCCGCTCCAATGGTTTGCCTTGGGGTCCTCCCGTTCTGCTGCCTCACCTGTACCCACTGCTTCATCTCTGGTTCTCTCCTCACCTAGGGTCTTTGCTGCTGCTGGGCTGGGGTCCGCTACCTCCCCCACGGCTGGTCCTCACTGCAGCTGCCTCTGCCTCCCTCGTCTCAGTGCATTTCCCCACCTGCTGCTCGGGTCCAAGTCCGACTCAACCATTTGTATTACTTCCTCCTTGGTACCGTACCTCCCACTCTGCTGCTCACCCAATCAGAGTCTGGTTTTGCTCCACATTTGCTGCTGATTGGTTCATCAGTTTGAGCCTGTCTACAGGGAGGAATCATCGGCCTTTGATTGGATGAGTGGGTCAAACCTGTTGGACTTTAACCTGGTGTTGTAAGACCTCTTACTGTGCCCACCCTAGTCCAATGCCAGCACCTCCACATCTTGTCAAATATCAGTCAGGCCAAGTGAGACCAGGATGGGGGCCCGTGCCTGTTGTTCGGGGCCTTGTGCCTGGGCACAGTGTGTTTCATTGTAAATCTACCCATGCAACTGATTTTGCATCAATCATGACAGCAAGCGTTTGTATACCATTAACCACGACGATAACACAGACAGATATTCCTTTCTTGTTCCAAAGTTTCTTGGATATGCCTGCTCTTTTAGTAATTTCCAGCTTCTAAATTTCTTGATTTTGCACACAAGTGATCCTGTTTATTGCCGCAAACACGGGCCAACCTTTTTTCGAAATAAACTCAGAGTACCCAAGTATTTTTTTCCAATTAAGGGGCAATTTAGCATGGCCAATCCACCTGACCTGCACATGTTTGTGTTCTGGGGGTGAAATCCATGCAGACACGTGGAGAATGTGCAAACTCCACACAGACAGTGACCCGGGGCCGGGATCGAACCTGGGTCCTTAGTGCTAAAGGCAGCAGTGCTAACCACTGCGCCACCGTGCTGCCCTCACACGGGCCAACCTAATGGCTGATTTTAACCAGAACTGTCTCTGAACAATCAGCTTGATAACCTTTGGTCAGAACTAGAAAGAAATAATGACACAGTAGGTTTTAAGTGAGTACGGAGGCAGAGAAAGGGTTGGGGAGGAATAAAAAGAAATGTTTGCAATAGGATGGATTGCAGCCTTCCTTCATATTGCAAACCTTCGCTTTTGTTTTTCCCCTTCTCTTCCAAACCCCCCTCCCGGCCCCTCCACTTTCCCTGCCTCTATACCTGCTTAAAACCTGTTGCAGGACTAATTTTTTCCAGTTATGACTAATGGTTATCAACATAAAATGTTAGTTCTTGTTCTCTCTCCACAGGTGCTGCCAGGCCTGCTGAATATTTTGATCATTTTCTGTTTTTATTTCAGTTGACTAGCATCTGCAGTATTTTGTTTTTGCATGTAACAGCTTTCTTCCACCAGTTTTCCTTATATTGATTTAGATTTAGATTTGTCACATGTACCGAGGTACAGTGAAACGTATTGTTTTGTGTACAGTCAAGGCAGATCGCTCCAGACATGAAAAACATAGGACGTACGATAAATACAGAGTGTAAATACATAAACATAGAGATCGGGTGATGCATACGGAATATAGTGCTACAACTATAGGGAAGGTGCGTAGAAAAGTCAGTTCAGCCCATAAGAGGGCCATTTAGCAGTCTGGTAATAGCAGGAAAGAAGCTGTTTTTGAATCTTTTAGTGCATGTTCTCAAACCTTTGTTTCTTCTGCCTGATGGAAGAGGTTAGAAGAGAGAATAACCCAGGTGGGAGGGGTCTATGATTATGCTGCCCGCTTTCCCAAGGGAGCGGGTGGTGTAGACAGAGTTAATGGGTGGGAGGTGGGTTCTCATGATAGACTAGGCTGTGTTCATGGCTCTCTGTAGTTTCTTATAGTCTTGGGCCGAGCAGTTGCCATACCAAGCTGTGATGCAGCCAGATAGGATGCTTTCTATGTTGCATCTGTTGCTAAGCGTCATTGTGGACATGCTGAATTTCCTTAATTTCCTGAAGAATTATAGGCACCGTTGTGCTTTCTTGATCATAGCATCGACGTGGGTGGATCAGGACAGATTTTTGTGATGTTTACACCTAGGAATGCGAAGCTGTCAACCATCTCTACCACAGCACCATTGATGCAGACAGGGACGTGTACAACACTTCGCTTGTTTAGCTCACTCAGCTAAATCACTGGCTTTTAAAGCAGACCAAGCAGGCCAGCAGCACGGTTCGATTCCCGTACCAGCCTCCCCGGACAGGCGCCGGAATGTGGCAACTAGGGGCTTTTCACAGTAACTTCATTGAAGCCTACTCGTGACAATAAGCGATTTTCATTTCATTTCATTTCCTGAAGCCGATAACTAGCTCCTTAGTTTTGGTGATATTGAGATTGTTTTTATTGCACCATATAACTAGGTTCTCTATTTCCCTCCTGTACTCTGACTCATCATTGTTTCAGATCCAATCCACTACGGTCGTGTCATCAGCAAACTTGTAGATTAAGTTGGAGCCGAATTTTGCCACACAGTCGTATGTGTATTGGGAGCATAGTAGGAGGCTAAGTACACAGCTTTGCATGGTCCCAATATTGAGGACTATCGTGGAGGAGGTGTGGTTGTTTATCCTCACTGATTGTGGCCTATGGGTCAGGAAGTCAAGACTCCAGTTGTAGAGGGAGAATCCAGGTACTAGGTTTTGGTGTTTTGTATGAGTTTGGCTGGGATTATGGTGTTGAAGGCGGAGCTGTAGTCAGTGAATAGGAATCTCGGCACCACGGTAGAATAGTGGTTAGCACTGTGGCTTCACAGTACCAGGGTCCCAGGTTTGATTCCCTGCTGGGTCACAGTGCGGAGTCTGCACGTTCTCCCCGTGTCTGCGTCACTTTTCTATGGGTGCTCCGGTTTCCTCCCAGAGTCCAAAGACATAGGGCAGCAGGGTAGCATGGTGGTTAGCATGGTGGTTTCCTCCCACAGTCCAAAGATGTGCGTGTTAGGTGGATTGGCCATGCTAAATTGCCTGTAGTGTCCTAATAAAAGTAAGGTTAAGGGGGGGGGGTTGTTGGGTTACGGGTATAGGGTGGATACGTGGGTTTGAGTAGGGTGATCATGGCTCGGCACAACATTGAGGGCCGAAGGGCCTGTTCTGTGCTGTACTGTTCTATGTTCTATGTTCTATACCGGTTAGATGGATTGGCCATGCTAAATTGCCCTTAGTGTCCAAAAAGATTAGGAGTGATTGTTGGCTTGGGGGAATGGGGTGGAAGTGAGGGCTTAAGTGGGTTGGTGTACTTGATGGACTGAGTGGCCTCCTTCTGCACTGTATGTTATGTTCTATGTTATAGGAGCCCTTGTTGTCCATGTGCCCCAGGGATGAGTGTAGAGTCTGCTGTGGACCGGTTGTGGCGGTATGAGAATTGCAGTGGATCAAGGCGGTCTGGGAGTATGGAGTTAATATGGCTCATGACGAACCTCTTGAAGCACTTCATAATGATAGGTGTCAGGGCCACCGGTCATTGGTCGTTGAGGTAAGTTGCCTGGTTCTTCTTTGGCACCGGAATGATACCAAGGTGTAAACATCACAAAAATCTGTCCTGATCCACCCACGTCGACGCTCTCGAAGCAGAATCTCGGAGAATCGAAGCAGTGGGAATCTCGGAACGAAGTAGGGAGAGGTTGATGATGTCCGGAAACACACCCGCCAGTTAGCTCATGCAGGATCTGCGTGCACGACCGGGGACTCCGTCAAGACCTGTTCATTTCCATCGGTTCACTTTTGAGAAGGCCGATCTAACTTCACGTTGGGCAGCACGGTAGCACAAGTGGATAGCACTGTGGCTTCACAGCGCCAGAGTCCCAGGATCTATTCCACTCTGGGTCACTCTCTGTGCGGAGTCTGCACGCTAGCCCCGTGTTTGCGTGGGTTTCCTCCGGGTGCTCAAGTTTCCTCCCACAGTCTAAAGATGTGCAGTTAGGTGGATTGGCCATGTTAATTGCCCTCAGTGACCAAAAAGGTTAGGAGGGGTTATTAGGTTCTGGGGATAGGGTGGAAGTGCAGAGCTGAATGGCCTCCTCCTGCACTGTATGTTCTATGTTCTAACTTATGAGGCTGTGAGGGTAGGTATGGGTGTGTCCGAGGCTGCTGGGGCAGTCACCAACGGTTCGTTGGCTTCCTGCTCGAAACAAGCAGAGAATGCATTGAGTTCATTGGGAGGGGTGCTCTGTTGCCAGAGATTCTACTTGGCTTTGCTTTGTAGCCCGTTATATTGTTTATACCGTGCCACAACCGATGACGGTTTGTGCCATTAGCCTGGGACCCTAGCTTAGCCTGGTGTTGTCTGTTGGCATCCCTGATGGCTTTGCGGAGGTTGTATCTAGATTTATATTTGTTAAGTCAGTAACAGATGAGAGGAAGCTAAAGGCAGAAACAGTCTTTGGCTTGAGATAAAGTATGTGGAGCACTTGCATTTTCCTCTTGTGATTTATACTAAAGCTAAATCTAAAGATTGTGTTGTTACCTTGTAACTGTCTGTCCATTATTCAGTATGGAACACTGTTAAAGCTGGGATTGAATCACCTTTCATTTGCTGTTCATTGACAGAAAGCATCAGCTCAATTACAGTAAGATTTGAGTAATGTAGTTTTATGTTATGAATCTCGGTTTCACTGAAAAATTTAGGATGTTCTGAAGGAGCAGTGGCAGCTTCTTAATTTATCACATTTCTCCCAAAAGAGAGATTTGGCACGAGTGGAACTGCATTTTTCAACTGTTTGGGAGTGGAATGCATTGTGTCCTCATAACAATATGAGATGCATTAGGGAAGTCCGTATCTAATCAAAACATATTTAGTGCTTGTTATTTGACCTCTTCATGTTAGTTATGCGAGGAATCCAGCAATAATTTTATTATTGTACCCTTGGGTCAAGCTCTTGAAACTGGTTGGCTACAATAAAAGTCAGATTGCAAATAATTGTTTTTTTACTCTTGGCTACAGCAGAACGTCTAGTTTAGTGACATTGTCAGAATTGGGTCCCTATGAACTTGGAATACTAAGTGACTTATTTACACTTTGTAACCTTAGGCACTGAACTCTTATGTGGAGTGCAAAGAGAGGGAAGAAAGGGAGACCAGCCTTAGAAACAAAAGGAAAACACAAGAGCAATGTTGTAACACAGAGTGGCAAACCATGTAGATTGTACCCCAAATTTTCTGTGGATGATGCCGAACTGCTCCTCACCCTATATATCATGACATTGTAAATGTATTCAAAAGACAACATTTGTGATTTCATTACACATTACAAATACCAACCAGAGCAATTGGTGATTCCTGATTGTGATACAGCTTTCAAGGTGTGGGACATCATCACTTTGGAGGGCAAATCATATGTATTCTTTATTAATCTTTCACCTGCAGCTTTTTTCTATCACTATCTTTCTCTTTATTCTACCTTATTAATTTTGTTACGATGATGACTGCACCACTGAGCCTTTTCATGCTTCTCTGATGTTCTAGCTTTTAAGATCAGCACAGGGAAATTGTATTTTGCCAGTTGTTGATGTAAGCATGCACAGAAGGCATCAGCACATCCATTATTGTCTATATAGCTTGTCGAAATATGATTGATTCATTTGTTGCATTCTGCTTGGGAATAAATAGATCAGTTGGGTTTTGTTGGCCTTTTTATAGCTTGCATCATTTTCAGTATCAATGTGCCAAATGTACCTTGCAATTGTTCTCCCTCATTATGCAAAAGCAAACTCTTTTGCATTTAATTGTTGACATTAAACCTTGTCATGGAACATTCAAAGTCTTCCATTTATTTCTCCCATCCCAAAGAGACTGAATTAAAGCCATTGAATTGAGTTATGTGAAACAATCCCTAAACCACACCACCAGTTGAATTCTATTCTTACATGGATGGAAACAAATATATGTGAATGGTTATGACTAATCCCATCCATACACAGGTCTATAGTTAAACAAAACCTGCATTTGGGAGTTAATCACATTCTTAACTTCTAAACTCATCCTTAATTGATTTTAAATTATTCATAAACCCCTCATTAATAATTCAATACTACCTTTTGTCAATAAAGTTTAATGTTTGCTTTGTATACAAAGAAATACCTTGATCAACCGATCCCGGGTCACTGTCCGTGTGGGGTTTGCACATTCTGCCCGTGTCTGCGTAGGTCTCACCCCTACAACCCAAGGATGTGCAGGATAGGTAGATTGGCCACGCTAAATTGTCCTTAATTGGAACTTTTTAAAAAAATGACCTTGTTCATTGCACGATAAACAAGGACATTGGCTTTGTTCCAACAAAAAACTCCTAGTTCTCCCCCTGGTGGCTGGATGAAATCAGTGTAGGGCTTTGGCTCTTCACCTGGATTTCTCAGAAAAAGAGAAAATCTGTCATTCACGTACCTACTGGTTGCCAGTTAGAGAAACACATTGGCAGAAGCTTGGAAGCCGACAGCGATCCAGACGGCACTGGCCTGCAAATCTGCAAGATAAATTTGATGCATTCCAACATCACGTTTAGCAAAATGAAAAATTAATTTGCGGTAATTAACTGTCAGAAGCAACATTAAGAGAGAAAGTGCCAAAATTAAAGAGCCTGATGGCATTTTGTGAGCCTCAAATTGACCAACACTGGCTTGTGATAAGAGTTAATGCAAGAGATAGAAAAAGCTACACTAGCGGAAGGATGAAATATGGAGAACATTTTCAGCACAGAGTACATACGGTTCAATTATCTCTTTGCTTCTCATATCAAGGCAGCTTCCTTTTAACATTGTAATGCAGCTTTATTATCTTCAATGTTTAAAACATTAAAAACCCAGAAATTACCGTTGCTGATGTACTAACAGATTAGTTCAATTGGTTGCAACAAAGGTTTTTTAAATTTCTTGTCCCCGTAAATGCCTTTTCCAATCCAATTGCATTTATTTGTTAATAGGGAGTCAATCAAACAGGTTTTCTTGACTCAAAAAACGAGTAAGTTTTTGTTAGTTAGTAAACCCCTCAAAAAAAAATAAAGGTGCAACAACACACACGCATAGATATCAGAAATAAGGAAGTCCAAGTAAAAGTTAAAGGAACATACAACTAAGTTCTTTGCTTGTCTTTGGGACATAGATTGGTGAATGTTGCAGCCATTTGAAGTTTATTGGTTTCCTGTAGCATTCTAGAGGTGACTTAGTTCAAATCTGCATTTTGTTGAAGACACTCTTTTAGTTACAGAGAGATTTTCTGCTCTCTTTTAGCAGTGTTTTGAGATGACTGTGATGTTTCGTTTTCCTCTTCCTTCTGATTCTGCTTGGCAGAGCCAGTTTTTAAAACTCTTGTCTGTATATTCCGTGAAAGGAATTTAATTAGCATGTCTTGCTGCCGACCAAATAATTTTTATGTATATCTTTTTATCCCCCAAACTATTGACACCCTTCAAGATGTAAATCAACAGGAGGTGGGGAGTCTTTCACCTTCCACAGGGGTTTGAATATCTGCTGAGTATTGGCTGGTTAGCAGTTCCCAGTGTCTTAATAGAACAACAGACGTACTAAGTCCAGCACTTTACATTTTTAAATGCCTTCCCTTCAAGAGAGTCCTTGATTAACGTAGACCGTAGCACCAAAAGTGCAGGGTGTTTTATGGGAATATTTTACGTGGATAGCAATTTGATTATATTTTCCTCCCATTTAAGAAAATTGCCTTTGTAATCACTCGTCATATAGATATAGTCTCCTATGTGTAATAATGTGAAGCGCCGTTTCTATTTTACTAGCTAGGACTATCTTAAGTAATTTAGATATTATAGAATCATAGAATTTGCAGTGCAGAAGGAGGCCATTCAGCCCATCAAGTCTTCACTGGCACTTGGAAAGAGCACCCTACTTAAGCCCACACCTCTACCCTAACTCTGTAACCCAGTAACCCCACCTAACCTTTTTTGGACACTTAGGGCAATTTAGCATGGCCAATCCACCTTACCTGCACATCTTTGGACTGTGGGAGGAAACCGGAGCACCCGGAGGAAACCCACGCAGACACGGGGAGAACGTGCAGACTCCGCACAGACAGTGACCCAAACCGGGAATTGAATCTGGGACTGTGGAACTGTGAATCAACAGTGCTAACCACTGTGCTACTGTGCCGCCATATATGATTTCATTGTTTGCAAATTAAGGGACCAATTTAAACATTAAAATACAATTAAGTATTTTAACATTTTACTCTTTGTGAGAACAATGGAATGATTAAGCTGCCATACCTTGATCTCATAACATTGGAATTTTTCCCCTGGCAATGTACTTTCAACAGTTAGGTGATTATATTACCTATCGTGCATATAGTTAAGTAGCTGTAGCCCAGTGGTACATTTCAACTTATAATGGATTCAATTGTTCTGGCACCAGTGTTAAAATATCAATGTACCTACTATTTCCATTGACTGAGCATTCTGCTCTTCAACCATTATATTTACTGCATTTTAAAATGCTGTCCTAAGATAATGCATTGTTAAACACTTCTGCAATGTGAAGAGCGCTATTTCAGTAACTTCCACTGGAGACTATAGCAATGAGAATTTAAGCACTCTTTCTCATTTCATGATGTGCTACTGTCCAGTGAGTTCATAAAGAATGTATTGGAAATCATTGATCATGAATGCTGATTTGATGTAAAATAAATGAGCTGATGCAGCTTATTTATAGATGGTTGGAGTTGAAAAGTAGAAAATCTGGGCTAAACTTGCATCTGACCTCAGACAATAATTAGATTGCTGTGTAAATTTCTAGTCCTCATATTATAAAAAGAATATAGAGGCATTGGAAATGATCCTCTTGGGGAAGCCTAAACTAAAATAACCAAATTTTGCGAATGACCCACCAAATGATGAAATTACAACAAGATTTCACTTTTTGTAACTTTTACTTTAACATGACTCAGAACCAATGTAAAATAAAAATGAATTAACAGTCAAATGATACTTCAAATAAAAAGGTGACTTTCTCTATAAATAGTCAATGCAAAAGATATGCCTTCCCCAACCATAATCCCTTCATTCCCCAAGTTAGGGATCACTAAAGGCAGCACGGTGGCCTAGTGGTTAGCACAACCGCCTCACGGCGCTGAGGTCCCAGGTTCGATCCCGGCTCTGGGTCACTGTCCGTGTGGAGTTTGCACATTCTCCCCATGTCTGCGTGGGTTTCGTCCCCACAACCCAAAAATGTGCAGAGTAGGTGGATTGGCCACGCTAAATTGCCCCTTAATTGGAAAAAATAATTGGGTAATCTAAATTAAAAAAAAAAGTTAGGGATCACTACATAGTTATACCATTCCACAATATCTGTTCTATATTCATGCACAGTGGGTTGGAAGTTCTAACTGACAACAGTTTTCACTTCTGGGTTTCATGGGTGTGATTACCATCAGCAAGGAAGACTTCCACAAATGCTCCCTCCCTCAGGTCACGACAATCTTGATGGTGTAGTTTCCCAAAGTTCCTTTTCAACCGACTAATAAATAATGCTCCGGTTCACAGTTTGTCCACTTCTGGAAAACACCCAAGTCTGTAGGATCACTGAGCTATTCACATAATGTTCCATGTTTTAGACCTTTTTAGATCGTCTCACAGTGCCTCCAAAAGCTCCTGTCTTCTTTCCTGCCAAATAGAAAAAAAAAACCTCTCCTGAGAGAGATTTACTTCTCCTCACAAGAATTGAATGCATTCCTCTTTATGTACCTCTAGCTCTCCTGCTTGTAGATCTCCTTTGTGTTTGCCAGTCACATGCCATCCATATCTTAACTTCCTTCCAGTTGATAGTACTTCCAGGTTAAGTGTCACTCGGTCACAAACAGCATTTCTTAAATTACAATTGATCTCTTTACCATTGATGTAAATTCTGAAAACACTCTTTAAAATGAGTACAGATGCTACAGACCGTTGAAAGAAATTACAAATGTTCCTTACTTCCGGATTAAAGAGTCACAGGGTAAAATGTATTTCCAAGGGTGATGCAAGAAATGCAATGCTTTACACATCAGTAAAGGATGAATAAGCTGTGTCTCTTTTGACTTGAAAAGAGAAAGCTGAAGATTGGCCTGAGAGAAGTCTTCAAAATTCTGAGATATTTTGATAGAATAGAGACAAAGGGCAGGATTCTCCTCTACCTGGCAGGATGGGCCGTACCGGCACCGAGGAGTGGCGTGAACCACTCCGGCGTCAGGCCGCCCGGAAGGTGCAGATCCGCTGCGCCTTCAGGGGCTAGGCCAGAGCCGGCGGGGTTGGTGCCGCGCCAGCTAGCGTGGAAGGGCTTGGCGCATGCCAACCGGCGTCAAAGGGTCTCCGCCGGCCGGCACGAGCTGGCGAATGCGCAGGTGCACCAGCGTGTGCTGGCGTCATCCCAGCGCAGGCGCAGGGGGATTCTCCGCGCCAGCCATGGCGGAGGTTGACAGCAGCCGGCGCGGAGGGAATGAGTGCGCCCACGGCACAGGCCCGCCCATGGATTGGTGTGTCCCGATCGCAGGCCAGGTCACCGTAGGGGCACCTCCCCGGGCCCAGATCACCCTGCGCCTACCCCCAAGGACTCTGCAGGCCGCCCGTGGAGCCAGGTCTTTACGGACCTGGTTTGATTTACGCCAGCGGGACCGGCCGAAAACGGATGCCCGCCCCCGCCAAAACCCTGGCGCCAGAGAATTCGGCAGCCGGCGACGGGGCGGCGGGGCAGGATTCATGCCACCCCCCGGCGATTCACTGACCCGGCGGGGGGGTCGGAGAATCCCGCCCAAAGTGTTTTAGTTTGTGGGCAAGAGCAAAGCTAGAGGCCATTGGTGTAAGATAGTCAGTAAGTAAACTGGAGTCAATGAGAATCAGAGGAAAACACTTTGGTTGGAGTCATAACCTCGCACAAAGGGAAGATGGTTGTTGCTGGAGATCAAACATCTCAGTCCCAGGACATCATTGCAGAAGTTCCTCATGGTAGCTTCCTAAGTCCAACCATCTTCAGCTGCTTCATCAATGACTTTCTCTCCATCATAAGATCAGAAATGGATGTTCACTGCTGATTGCACAGTGTATAGTACACGTTGAGACTCCTCAGGCACTGAAGCAGTCTATGTCTATATGTAGCAAACCCTGGTTAATATACAGGCCTGGGCTGATTATTGGCAAGTATCATCCGTGTCACACACATGTTGGGCAATGACCTCTCCAACAAGCAAGAATCCAAACATCTCCCCTTGGCATTCAATGGTCTTACCATTGCTGAATCCGCAACTATCAACATCCTGGGTGTTAACATTGACAAGGAAGTGATTGGAATGGCCATATAAAAACTGTGGCTACCAGAGCAGGTCAGAACTTAAGAATCCTGTATTGGGGGCGGCACGGAGGCGCAGTGGTTAGCACTGCTGCCTCACTGCTCTGAGGATCCGGGTTCGATCCCGGCCCCAGGTCACTATCTGTGTGGAGTTTACACATTCCTCACCCCCACAACCCAAAGAGATGTGCAGGGTCGGTGAATTGGCCATGCTAAATTGCCCCTTAATTGGAAAAACAAGAATTGGTACTCTTAGTTTATTGGGGGGAAAGAAGAAAGAATCCTGTGATGAGAAACTCACCCATTGTCTCACCAAAGCTTGTCCACCATCTACAAGTCAGAAGAGTGATGGTGTGATGCAAGACTCTCCACTCACCTGGGTCGGGGGGCCCGGGGGGGGGGGGGGGGGGGGGGGGGTGCGGCGGGGGGGGGGGGGGGGGGCACAGCTCCAACAACAATGCTCAGGAAGCTCAACACCATCCATTGGCATATTATCCACCATCTTAAACATTCACTCCATCCACCACCAATGCACAGTCACAGCAAAATGTATCACATCAAGATGCATTGCAGCAATTGATCAAGAAGATTTTTAGGACAGACAGGTTGCAGCTGTTCTTTGCCCTGTTATGGGTTGTTAAACATGAAAGCCTCCAGGGTTCACAGACTCAAAGTGACCCCCCCATCCTGGGGAGACACTGACCTGGCCCCATCCAGCTCAGCATGTGCCCCCCAATCCCCAGCTCCCTTGAAGAACCCCGCTCCCATATAGCATCTGGCCTGTGTGCATCACCCTTGTTCTCCATGGAGGTAAGTGGACAGGGATACTCACCTCCTTGCCCCTCCTTGGAGTCTTTGGTGCCTGGTGCCTACTTCTAAGAATCAGTAGTAATTTGTGTTGGGGCGACCTCCTGCTGAGGTGGCAGAAGAATACCTGGAGGCAACTGCATTCAATTTTAATCTCACTAATGAGATTATAATGAATGCAAATTAGCTGTGATCAGTTTCTTGCCCTTCTGGGGAGGGTCCTGATCACGTCAGCTGGAGTGGGCTGGGAGAGGCAGAAATTATTTTGCGCCCGCACAAATTCCATTTTGGGCACTGCCACAATTCTCCCGACATAGTGGGTTTTGCGCCATGCTGGAAGCTTTGGGTTCAACATTTCCTTCACGGATTGATGGCTATGGAGGGTGTGTGTGTTCATAAGGTAGTCAAACAGGTTGATTATCAACCTGTAAATTCTTTCTGATGTGCCTGTGGCAGGCGGTAAGATTGGAAGAATTTCCTGGCCAGCCAGCACTCTGGGGTAGCTGCAGCACAGCAGCGTCTCTATGTTAAAAGACTCCACCTGCAACCTTTTTGCCACAGGCTGTACTCTGTGGCAAGCGTCTTCCTCGCTTTGAGGGACTGCTAGAGAGAGAAATTAATGTGACAGCAATCATTTAGCTGTTATCCTCAATGTGACATTGGAGGTTAACACCACTTCATTGTGGCAACACTGAGAAGGCAGACATATGCATTGTGTTTGATTGTTGCGCCCCTCTGGAGGTTATTGGCTTAAGTTCTGTTGACTTTACAAGTTAATTGGGCAGCACGGTGGCCTAGTGGTTAGCACAACCGCCTCACGGCGCTGAGGTCCCAGGTTCGATCCCGGCTCTGGGTCACTGTCCGTGTGGAGTTTGCACATTCTCCCCGTGTCTGCGTGGGTTTCGCCCCCACAACCCAAAAATGTGCAGAGGAGGTGGATTGGCCACGCTAAATTGCCCCTTAATTGGAAAAAATAATTGGGTAATCTAAATTAAAAAAAAAAAGACTTTACAAGTTAATTTGGAAAACATGGGATTTTTCTGGTATCTTGTCAATCATCTGCAGTTCTAGCTTTCTTGGCTAAAATGTGTCATCAGTCACCACAGAGGCTGCTGGGACCACATGAGCATTCAAAGTGAATTCAGAGATGGTGGACTGCAAAAATGCCATACCTTGGATAAAATGCCTCAAAAGCTTGTCCTCTCATCTGCATTGCTAAAAGCTGAAGATGCCATGGCAGTTTTTATAAATAACAATGAATGTAATTGTCGTTTTGAGCAAACTGAGTTTTCTGTTGACTTCTAACCAGAGTTGAAGAGTACCCCAAATGTTGGTATTTGGATATATATATAATTTTGCAATTTTATGCTTAATGAAATAGATTAAATGATGATTTCAGTTGCTAATTCGTAAACATCACTTCAAAGGTTTGCTGCCTACGGCGCCGAGGACCCGGGTTCCATCCCGACCTTGGGTTACTGTCCATGTGGAGTTTGCACATTCTCCCTGTGTCTGCATGGGTTTCACCCCCACAACCCAAAGATATGCAGGGTAGATGGATTGGCCACACTAAATTGCCCCTTAATTGGAAAGAAACAATTGGGTACTGTAAATTTTGCAACACACAAGTAAATCCCCCCCCCCCCCCAAAAAAAAACCTTCTTTCCTGTTGCCATTTGCTTCATAATGCAATGCAACAATAAAAGCCTCACACGTCACAGGACTAGGACAAAACAACCCCCTGGTTTACTCAGTCCTGAGACTAAGTGATTTGGGTACACTGGCGAAAGAATCTCCTGACTGGGATATGCACAATGTGTAACATGAATCGTGCAGCAAATCAGCCAACATTCACGTTAGGCTTACTGCATTCCTGCATGTTTAAAAGGATTATCTATTTTGGTGTACAGCCAACCCCTCTCCTCCTTTCTTTAATTGGTCTTCTCAATGTTCAATCTTTTATAAGTGAACTCAAACTCTTAAAGGCCCAGCTGCAAGGGACTGGACATTTGAGGTGTCTGTGCATCCACCTAATAATGTTCAATTTCTTGCAACAAATGTTTAATTTGAAACTGGAATCTCGAAAGGAGCAATGGTATTGCTTCAGAATAACATATTTGCATCAGGTAGTTCATCCGTGACATCCATCACTTTGCATAGGACAAAGTCATGCTGGCGTTGCGTCTGTAACAAGCCTACTTTGGGTATGTAATGGCACAGTG
Source organism: Scyliorhinus canicula (assembly GCF_902713615.1). Taxonomy (NCBI): domain Eukaryota; kingdom Metazoa; phylum Chordata; class Chondrichthyes; order Carcharhiniformes; family Scyliorhinidae; genus Scyliorhinus; species Scyliorhinus canicula. Next base: position 161,788,507 of record NC_052154.1, read on the forward strand.
TTCTTTGATGGTACGAGGTTGAATTGTATGTTTGAATTGCATCTGCTTCCCCTCTCAAAATGTGATACAGAAAAAGGATTTATCTGGCAAAAGAAAGCCAGATGCAGTACAAACTAACATCTTGGTTTATGGCGTTTTGGTTTAAATATAGGTTTCTGCTGGTGGAGGGTCATAAACCCCAGAGATTTTGTCAATGCATCACAGTCATCTAATTGAACAACAACTATGATAGAACTCCTGCTTCATGATGTAATTAATACTCTTTAATTAAATATTTAAAATAAAGGTAATTAAAAGATGTGTCTCTGGTTAGAAATTATCCCAAGATGTCTGTACTTGTTTGTACTTTGAGGGGCTATGTAATAGCTCTGTGGTTACAAATGATAGGACTGTTCAGTAGTAGAAGAGAAAACCACACCAATCTGGGCAGAAATAAGCTCTTTCTAATTAACTAAGTAATATTACACATGTGGGAGGATGCTGCCTTGAACTGAAGAAGCACTTGTTTGTATTGAGGGACAGTTAGCGGCTGGCAAGTGCAATTGAAGCCAGGAAAAGCACGCTGCATTTGTCTTTATGTTTATCATAGAATTTACAGTACAGAAGGAGGCCATTTGGCCCATCAAGTCTGCACCGGCTCTTTGACAGAGCACCCTACCCAAGCCCACACCTCCACCCTATCCCCATAACCCAGTAACCCCACCCAACACTAAGGGCAATTTTGGACACTAAGGGCAATTTAGCATGACCAATCCACCTAACCTGCACATCTTTGGACTGTGGGAGGAAACCGGAGCACCGGGAGGAAACCCACACAGACACGGGGAGAACGTGAAGACTCCACACAGACAGTGAACCAAGCCGGGAATCGAACCTGGGACCATGGAGCTGTGAAGCATTTGTGCTAACCACTGTGCTACCGTGCTGGTGCTTATGCAGTGCAGTAATTGGAATAGATTTGTTTAAACTTTTGAATGTGAAATCGTAGCATGTCTTTTTAAAGAGGACTTCTTGTACTGCTCAGGCTTTAAAGGATAATTCTTACATAAACGGAACAAAAGAAGGAAATGATCGGCATTTGTATAGTACCTTTCCCTCTCCCAGGGTGTTCTGACACTGGCATGAAGGAAAATGCGAGAAACTGCTAGTGGGAACATGGGAACATTTTGAAAATCATATTTTTTTAAATATAAATTTAGAATACCCAATTATTTTTTAAGGGGAAATTTAGCATGGCCAATCCACCTAACCTGCACATCTTTGGATTGTGGGGGTGAAACTTACGCAGTCATGGGGAGAATGTGCAAACTGCACACGGACAATGACCCGGGGCTGGGATTCAAACCCGGGTCCTCAGCGCCGCAGTCCCAGTGCCATCCCAGCGCCAAATGCCGCCCTACATTTCGAAATTCATAATAGGCTTGGACAGATTTAACACGGATTTATGAAAGAGAAAACAAAACACTGCAAATGTTGGAAATCTGAAATATGCAAGTCTGACATAATCAGTGGCGAGCGAAACAGTTTTAAAACTTTTTTTTTGTCTTTTTTATAAATTTAGAATCCCCAATTTTTTTTTCCCAATGAAGAAGCTGTTTAGCATGGCCAATCTACCTAGCCTGCACATCTTTTGGGTTGTGGGGGTGAGACCCACGTAGACATGGGGAGAATGTGCAAATATCACACGGACAGTGGCCCGGGGCCAGGATGGAACCCGGGTCCTCGGCGCCGTGAGGCAGCAATGCTGACTGCTGCGCCACCGTGCCGCCCCTTCTTCTCAGAATAAGAGTCACTCCGACCTGGAACGTGGCCGGAATTTGGGATTCTCTTTTCCCGCTGTCAGCACACCCCCACCTGCGGCTTCCAAGCGGCAAGGGGTGGCTTCAATGGGAAATCCCATTGATAAGCGGCGGGAAAGGGCGGGAGGATGGCGCAGTAGCCCTGCTGCCTCACAGAGCCGAGAACCCAGGTTCGATCCCAGCCCCGGGTCACTGTCCTTGGGGAGTTCGCACATTCTCTCCGTGTCTTTGTGGGTCTCACCCCCATAACCCAAAGATATGCAGGGCAGGTGGATTGGCCACACTAAACTGCCCTTAATTGGATATTATTTTTAAAAATGACAAGTGAGAGGGCAGCACGGTGGCCTAGTGGTTAGCACAGCTGCCTCACGGCGCTGAGGTCCCAGGTTCGATCCCGGCTCTGGGTCACTGTCCGTGTGGAGTTTGCACATTCTCCCCGTGTCTGCGTGGGTTTCACCCCCACAACCCAAAGATGTGCAGAGTAGGTGGATTGGCCATGCTAAATTGCCCCTTAATTGGAAAAAAATAATAATTGGGTAATCTAAATTTATTTTTAAAAAATGACAAGCGACAGGAAGAGAAAATCCTGCCACCAGTGAATGGCATGCCCCCGAGAAACACATGGCTGGGGAACTGGAGAATGCCAACCGTTATCTCTGTTTCCCTCTCCACAGAGGCTGCCAGACCTGCTGAGTTCATCCAGAAGTTTCTGGTTTTCTTTATGAAAGGGAAGTTGTGTTTGGCAAATCTGTGAGAGCTCTTTGAGTTTATAACGAGCAGGATTGATAAGTGGGAACTAGTGGAAGTAATGTATATGAATTTTCAATAAACCTTTGCTGAAGTCCCAGACAAGAGGTATTACTCAGAATTAGGGATCATTTGGATATTATGTTGGCATGGATTGAGGATTGGTTCATAAGCAGAAAACAGAACGTAAAAATGATTGGGTCATTTTCAGATTGCGGGGGTGTTACTAGTGAGGTGCTGCAAGGATCAATGCTAGGTCTCAGCTATTTACAATCTATATTCCTGGCTAAAATGAGGGGACGGCATTTATTTGCTGATGATACAAATTTAGGTGGGAAAATAAACTGAGGAGGAGGTAAGGAAGCTGGAAAAGGATTTAGACCAGTTAAGAGATCATACAAGAAACGGCACGGTGGCGCAGTGGTTAGCACTGCTGCCTCGCAGCGTTGGGGAACCCGGATTCGATTCCCGCCCCGAGTCACTGTCCGTGTGGAGTTTGCACATTTTGTTCCCGTTTCAGCGTGGGTCTAACCCTCAGAACACAAAAGTGTGCAGTGTAGGTGAATCGGCCACGCGAAATTGCCGCTTAATTGGGGAAAAAAAAGATTTGGATACTCTAAATTTATATTTTTAAAAAGTCATCGAGCAAGAACGCAGCAGTTAAGATATATTGCGTGCCAAAGTCTGAATTTATTCAGTTCAGTAGGAAAAATTGAAAAGCAGAATATTTTTTAAAATGCGGAATAACTGGGAAACATTGGTATTCAGAGGAACCCGAGTGTTCTTGTACATGAATTGCAGAAAAGTAACTTTCAGTTTTAGCAAGAAATCAGGAAATCAAATGATATGTGGGATTAAGGTATAAGAGAAAAGAATTCTGATTGAAATGATGCAGGGTGAGACCACACCTGGAGTACTGTGTACAGTTTTGGTCTCCTTACCTAAGGAATGATGCGCTTTCTTTCGAGGGAGTGATACATAGGTTTACTAGACTTATTTCTAGGAGGAGGGAATTATACTATATGGAGCGATTATGTGTATATTACTTGGAGCTGAGAAGAATAAGATGTGGCATAACTGAAACATATAAAATATATAATAATGTGCTTGGCAGGGTAGATGCTAGGAGGATGTTTTTCCTGGCTGGAGAGTCTAGAATTGTGGATCATAGTCTCAGAATAAGAGGTTGGTTATTTTGGATTGAGCTTTGGAGAAATTTCTTTGGAATCCTCTATCTTGGAGAGCTACAGATACATGTTGTCAAGTACATTCAAGACAGATTAATGAGTATTTGGATACCAGGGGATAGTGCGGGAAGATAAAGCCAAGGTAGAAATTAACCATGAACTTATTGAATGGTGGAATCGGGTTTCAAGGATTGTCTAGTTTACTCCTGTACCTATTTCTTGTGTGATCCTATGTTCAAAATGCTTTCTAACCAATAAAGTGTAATTGCAGTTGTTACGTTGGGACACAGCGCCCAATTTGCGCACAGCAAACTCTCATCAAACAGGAATGTGATAATGATCACAAGATCTGTTGGTTGGCAATCTTGGGTGAGGGAAAGAATATTGGGCAGGTGTGGTGATTGTCCCTTTAAGGCAACGCAGCAGAGTAAGTGTCACCTGGCCTGGGTGACCAATCGAGACCCAGACTGAGGAATTATCCCAGAGGAGGAGTTCTCCTCTGCTCAGAGGTGCTTTGGAATCAGCTGCAAAAATGCTGCTCTTAATAAATCCTTCTTTGTTCACTAATGAATTCCCTGAAAGTGCATCATTACACCAGGACACCAGAGAGAACTACATTGTTACTTTTTGAAAAGTGCCATGGGATCTGTTAATCTGAGAGGCCGATGGAACTTCAGTTTAATGTGCAATTTGGGAGATGGCTCCTCCAACAATGTCGCAGTCCCTGAAGTGGTAGCCTTGATTTTTTTGCTTAAGTTTCTGGTGTGGAGCCTGAACCCACAAAATACTGACTCGGAGATGAGAGTACTGCAATTTCAATGCAAATGTCTTCGTTTCCTCCCTCCTGTCTCTTACTGGCTCAGTTTATTCAACCAGCTCCTGGCGATAATGCACAATCTTATGTTAACTGGCTGCTCCACATATGTCAGCAGGCAAACACACAGTGAGAACAGATGCACTCTGCCGGCAACGTCGCCAGGTCTAGTCAGGGAGTGTGCCTGCAGGGCACAGTAAAGTTCTGCATAGTTCCCATCTCAATAGACCCCAACAAGCCAACCAACAAAATAAATTCAAAATCAAATAGTTAGGGATTCTATGCTCAGGATTAGCACGGTCTGTTTCATAATACTTCAAATTGCTCACGACCATTCTTAAACACCGAGTGGAATCTGGTGGCACTTGCTACTTCTTGTGTTACTTCTCCTAACCTCACATGAAAGATGCAACATTTGGCTTGGTTTTAGTGTCAAAGAACACCATTCCTTCAATCTTTATGTGGGTATACCAGCAGAAACCTATGTGTATGCTTTGGTTCTCACTTTGAGGGGTGGGGAAGCTGTGAGAGGAGGGCGGTGCTGGAAAAGTTGTTAAATTCAGAGGAAATATCAGGGCTATAGAAATTCACCCTTCCTGATTTATCTGAAAGGAAATATTCTTCTAACTTCTCACAACAAAATCCCATTCCTGTTGCTTGCCAATATTACTACTTCTTACATTCCCTGTCCCACTACAATATCACCCTACTTCCGTATGAAGTAATGAGAATTGCACAAATTTTGTTTCAAGTTCCATAAGAGACTTAGTGAAGCATACCCCTGAGAATGTTACTCACATTTGTGTACAATGTCATTATAAACGGCTCTTGCTGTCAGCATAGTCAGCCCTTATTACGGACCGATTATGAATGGTGCAATTTGGGGTTGAAAACCTCCACCCAAGCACGATTCATGTGATAAGGTGGCTCACTGTTTTGAGCTAACACTAGATTTGCCTGAGTTATTGATCTGTTCACCATGCTAAGTTTGCATGAAATGTGTTGGAGATTTTTAAACGTATTACATGTACAAAGAGGCGGAAGGGCAGGTTGACGGCAGCATACCAGCCCATCGATAGCTACAGAACTATGAAGCTAAGCATCTTTCAAATTCTCATGGCAACATTTCAGGAGCAAAATGTTGTGTTCAAGGATGAAAAGCGGAAGACATTATTCCAGTGATGATGATCTGCCCCTAGAAACCTTCAGTGCAATTTGTAAATGCGATAATTGATAGGTTTTATTAGATAGATTAGTGAAATCTACTGCTCATTGTCACTGTTATACCGATCATTATTTCGATCAAAATAATTGACAGCCTGTCAAATTTGATGTTTCTCTGGTGTCTAATTGTCTGTTAGGCATTTATCATTTCATTTAACAGCACTCGTTTTGTTACTAAATCAGTCAGAACAGACGCAACACTACTTTAATTTGGTATCTTTCATAAGGGCTAGACTTCAAACTGAAAACTTGCATTGATTTCCATTCTGAGCTTATGTTTGAACAAATGTTGATGTTAGTGTATCTTCACACCCATATAATGTTTTTTTTTACCCTTTGGGGAATTGCGGGGCAAGTAGTGGACAGATCTTCGAGCTGATTATCGGCCCATTGAATGCTCCTTCCATGGCCAACAAGTCCTGCCATTGGACTCGAACCTGGAGCTTCTGGTAGGGGTGCTACCACTGTGCCAGAAGGCCTCCTCTGGACTAATGTGTTTCCAAGAGCTCTTGTTGGCCTTGTCTTTGGAAAGAAGGGAGTCTTTACTGTTGGAACCCCTTTGAATACCATATATGTTATTAAAGAATAGCTCTGTGTTGATGTCCTTGGAAAAATATATTTACTGAACCATTTTGTTATCTCAGCGGAGGATAGTGGGAAGGGAAAGAAGAAAATATGGTGTCAAGGAAAATAAAACATTGCAAAATAACTTTGAAGATCCTTTGACTATCCGGATTCAATGCTGAGTGTGACTGTGTCACCATACTCTTTTTCTCTCTTTTTAATAGGATTCTGATAACAACAAAGTCTGTTCCCTATACTCCTTCCGCAATGCAACTACCTCACCACATAAGCCAGACGAAGGGGCCCGCGAACGCAGCGACATGATGACTGGCGCAGTCTTTGGAACACCTGAGCGCCGCAAAGGAAGCTTAGCTGACGTGGTGGACACACTGAAACAGAAGAAGCTCGAAGAAATGACAAAGACTGAACAAGACGGTATGCATTAGCTATCCTTCCCTCTTGAGTTCCACACATGGTAAACAAAAACCTGTTGAGTCGGTGGCTAAAACAAATTTGTAGAATTGGCAGTGAGTGGTTAAAATAGTTGGCTGATGGTCACCATGACAGCAGCGCTTTTAAGTTGATGGAGAGAGCTTAGCTAGTTGGCAAGATTTAACGCGCTAAAAGAGTCCCGTTTTGGGTGCATATAGCGGAGAGTTTCTCGGCACCTGCAGTCCCGAGAATGACCCTGCTCTCTAATATATTTTTTGTTTGCATAAATTTAGAGTACCCAATTATTTTTTGCAATTAAGGGGCAATTTAGCATGACCAATCCACGTAACCTGCACATCTTTGTGTTGTGGGGATAAAACCTACGCAGACACGGGGAGAATGTGCAAACTCCACACAGACAGTGACCCGGGGCCGGGATTGAATCCGGGCCCTAAGCGCTGTAGGCAGCAGTGCTAACCACTGCGCCAACATGCCACCCCTATGACCCTGCTATCTAATGGGACTCTGCCATTTTTTGGGGGGCCTCAGCAAGGAACGTGCTGCCAAGCCCGCACTTGCCTCATTTCTGCACTGACGAGCTCAGCTTGCAAGTGCAGAAAGAGTACTTGCAAATCAGGGCAACTTCTTTAAATGCCTACCTGATCTTTACCTCTACCCACTCTGCTCCTCCACCTTGGCCTCCAGGCCCCCCACAACCCCAACATACTCCTTAGGGGGTCCTCGAGACCTCCGCCTTTATAGGGTAGAGCACCTCCGGGCCTGAACAATGGCATGGCAAACTGGCACCTGAACACGGTGGACCTGCCAGCCTAGCAGCCAGACAGTGCCACTGTCAGCAAGGCAGTGCCACACGGGCACCCTGGCAGTGACAGGGTTGCACTGCCAGAGTGCCCAGGTGTCAGTGCCAAGGTGCAAGTCTGGCAGCTCCAAGGCACGCGGTGCCACTGGGAGAATCTGGCTATTAGTTTCCGGGCCTCGGGAGAATCCAGCGCAGACATATTTAATCAGGCTCATTTAAATATGTTAACATAGCGAGGGCGAGATCCAGATCATGATGCCTTAAGGCGCTTCGACCATCGCAAATCTCGCAAGACGACTCTTGCAAGATTTAACGGCTTTGTTGCTTCACCCGTTGGGCACGACGAGGCCATTAAATCGCGCCCATGTGTCTTTCTGCAACATTGTGTAATAAAATTGACTATCCAAAGTCAAAAAACTTCAATGCCCCTCTCCTCTTGTACCCAGTTATAAAGAATATCTGTTCCTTTATTTTAAGAGGTTGTATCAGGATAATAAGACCCATCTTATCTGAGGCTCGTGTTTATGTGGCGTGAAGAGAGATGTTACATCACATCGTTCACCTCTTAATCTGTCATTGATAAGAGGGATTCAGTCGTTACACTTATTCATACTCACAGAGAGAAACAACAAAGTCTAGCTGGGTTGGACTATGAGAGGTTTAAGCAAAACCCTCCCCCAGCACAGAGATAAATTAGTGCCTTGTTGTAAATGTACTAGTGCATGTTGGTTACAAGATAGAATACCTGAAAGAGACAGTTTAAACTGGTGAGTCATTGTTGAAGGCAGGAAAAGCTGAGATGTATATATTTACTTAATTGTTGGCATTTCAAACCTCCACATGACCGACCTCTTGTTAGATTATAATTCTAGCCTTCTTGGAAATTAAAATAAACTTTTTATTGTTCTATTGAATGCGCATGTAAAAAAAATCCTACACAATAGCTGAGAATAGCTGAGCTACACAATGGCTAAGGGAGGCACGGTGGCACAATGGTTGGCACTGTTACCTCACCCAGGTTCAGTTCTGGCTTGGGTGGCTGTCTCTGGGGAGTTTGCACTTTCTCCCCTTGTCTGCGTAGGTTGCCTCCGGGTGCTCCAGCTCCCACCCACAGCCCAAAAGGAGTGAAGGTTAGATGGATTGACCATGCTAAATTGCTCCTTAGTGTCCAAAGATGTGTAGGTTAGGTGAGGCTGCGTGTGTGTGTGTGTGTGTGTTGGGGGGGGGGGGGCGTGGAATATGGTACATACTTTTTCAATGAGTGTCCTGTGATTTAAAGAACTGTGACAATACAGTCTGGTAAAGAAGAATGAATGTTTCATTGAAGACCTCTACACATCCATTTTCTGCTCAGAAATGCAACTGGTTATTTATAAATGTTTGTACTTTGGAGCAACTGAGATGCACGCTCTATTTTAAAATATTTTATCAAGGTTTTGAATTAATTTTATGTTGGGTGAGGGCAGCACGGAGGTGCAGTGGTTAGCACTGCTGCCTCACGGCGCCGAGGTCCCAGGTTCGATCCCGGCCCTGGGTCACTATCCATGTGGAGTTTGCACATTCTCTCCGTGTATGCGTGGGTTTTGCCCCATAACCCAAAGATGTGCTGGGAAGGTGGATTGGCCATGCTAAATTGCCCCTTAATTGGAAAAATGAATTGGGTACTCTAAATTTTTTTTTTTTTTTAAGTCTTTTAAATGTTGGGGGAAGTAATCGCAGAAAGCCTAGCCATTTTGCCAAATATCTACGGTAAGTACCCCCAGATCAAGTGCAAAATAAATGTACACCTGCATAGTCCTGTCATGATATGCAGACATGCACATAATGAGATACAGATAGGCAGCTAATGAACACAGAGAACAGGGCATGACCAATCAGCAGGCAGAACAGTTGGGCGTGGTTTCCCACTATAAAAGGCACTCGGCACTCGCACTCCGTCTCTTTCCACTGGGGACATCTACAGAGTGAGTCAGGGTGTATATATCACATAACACCTCCAGCACGTGGCTAAGAGCTAGTCTGGTTCAGTCAAACAGAGAAATTGCACTTAGGTTAGCAGAGAGTCAAACTCACGGAGAACTGTTCTAACTGTGTGACAGGTTCAATAAATCAGATTGAACTAACTTCAAGGTCTGGAGTATCTTTCAGTTAAAGCTGCATCCAGTTGCAGCCCGTGTTATCTCAGTGTGCTCAACATGACATGATACCAGGAGACTGCTATCCCTAGGTAGTTCACCTCAATCTGTTCCGTGACGACCAGCAAATGTATCCCTGCACCATGGAGAAGATCCAGGCTCCTCAACAGATGCGGACCTCCGGCAATCTCAGTGTCAACTGACGAAATTTCAAGCAAAGGTTTCCGCTGTACATCGAAGCCTCAGACCTCGAGGGTGCGTCTGATACTGCGGGGGTTCAACTGCGGGGGTTCAAACCATCCAACTCTTCAACTTGTTTAACTTCATCAAAGGCCAAGACAAGACAAACTTTCAGACCATCCTGGACAAGTTTGATAGTCATTGTGAAGTGGACACCAATGAAATCTTCGAGCGCTATATATTCAAACAACGCCGACAAGGTAAAGGTGAATCTATCAACTCCTTCCTATCTATTCGCCGTCTACTAGTGCTGTCCTGCAACTTTGGTGATATTGCTGACTCCATGATCAGAGACCAAATCGTTTTTGGAGTGCACTCTAATCCTCTGAGAGAGCAGCTTTTAAAAATCAAGCATATGACCCAGTCAGTCACGATTGAAACATGTACAGTGCATAAGCACGCCAAAAATCGGTATTCCCAATACAAATCGGCTGAAAATGAGAAACTTGCCTCCCACAAGGCAGAGAGTGTGCAGGCCATCGCCCGGATGCAGCGCCTCAGCATTGATGAAAGCGGCCATTTTGCGCGCTCTTCCCGGAGCCCCACGCATGCGCGATGCGAATAGGATAACGAAGCAGCCAATCACCACACTGCACAGGTGCAAACGTCTGCCGACCGCACTGCGCATGTGCGACGACGCACAGAGCGTAACGATGTCATGTCGTGCCCGGACTGCGGCACCGCCCACTTAAAGAAACACTGCCCTGCAAGAGGCAGGCGATGTTTAAATTGCGGAAAGCCTGGACACTATGCAGCCTTGTGCAGGTCTGCACCACCAGTCAAGGGCCAGCGCTCCCAGTTCCAACGCAGTGCATTCGGAGTGTACAACAAGGTCTACAGGATTCTGATCCTGGCAGTACAACAGGTCCAGAGGACGATTGCCTGGGGTTCCCCTACCTTGTGGGCATCATTAACACACATGAACATGTCTCACCGACATCATCACGAAGCCTGTCCATCCTCACTGTGGATTCTGCGGATGAATGCTGTGCGGTGATGCAAGTAAATCAATGCTCGATCCAGTTCAAGCTGGACACAGGTGCTTCTGCCAATCTCCTTTCACAGGCAGATTTCAACCACATCATGAAGCCACCCGAGCTCCTTCCAGCAGCCTGCCAGCTCCTGGACTATAACGGCAATGCCATCACAGCACTGGGATCCTGCCATCTGCTCGTCTCCAACAGGAGCATTCATGCAAGGCTAAGGTTTGAAATCGTCAAGCCAGACAGGGTCTCCCTGCTCGGCGCACATGCATGCAAGCTGCTAAACCTTGTGCAGCGGGTCTACACAATGACCTCCCCCAACATGGATCTTCAAGCCGGCATTGACGACATCCTCGCTCAGTATCCGGATGTGTTTGACGGATGGGCACTCTGCCATATCGGTACAAGATCCTGCTACGGCCTGATGCCACGCCTGTGGTCCACGCAACACGCCGAGTCCCGGCTCCACTGAAGGAGCGCCTGAAGGCACAGCTCAAGGATCTTCAGGACCAGGGCATCATTTCCAATGTTACAGAACCGACTGACTGGGTCAGCTCGATGGTATGTGTAAAAAAGCCTTCGGGGGAGCTGCGCAACTACATTGATCCCAAGGATCTCAACCAGAATATAATGCGGGAACACTACCCCATCCCGAAGGGGAGGAACTCCAAGTGAGATGGCACATGCCCAGTTTTTCACAAAGCTAGATGCGTCACAGGGATTCTGGCAAATCCAGTTGGATGAGTCCAGCAGAAGACTCTGCACCTTCAACACACCATTTGGCAGGTACTGCTATAATCGTATGGCGTTCAGCATTGTCTCGGCCTCCGAGATCTTCCATAAAATCATGGAACAGATGATGGAGGGCATTGGAGGGGTTTGTGTGTATGTGAACTACGTTATCATATGGTCCATGACCCTCGAAGAGCACATCTTTCGTCTCCAGCAGGTATTCCGCCATGTCCATGCCAATGGCCTCAAGCTGAACAGGGCCAAGTGTTGCTTTGGCATGTCGACACTTAAGTTCTTAGGTGACCAGATATCTCAGCAGGGTGTGCGCCCGGACACGGACAAGGTCAAGGCCATCGAAGCCATGAAGACCCCTGAAGACAAGAAGGCGATTCCGGCATGGTAAACTTTTTGGGTAAGTTTATCCCAAACCTGGCCTCACACACCACGGCCCTCAGACACCTGGTGAAAAAGTCCACTGCCTTTGAGTGGCAGGCAGCTCATCAAGCAGAGTGGTTGGAGCTGAAAGCCAAGCTCACCACTGCACCTGTATTGGCATTTTTTGACCTTGACAGGGAAACAAAAATCTCGACAGATGCGAGCCAGGACGGCATCGGCGCGGTGTTGCTCCAGCACGATTACACCTCATCCTGGGCACCGGTTGCCTACGCATCACGGGCAATGACACCCACCGAGCAGCGGTAGCCTAATTTGAAAAGGAATGCCTGGGCCTTCTTACTGGAATTATCAAGTTCCACGATTATGTATACGGCCTGCCGACGTTCACCGTCGAGACGGACCACAGGCCTCTGGTCCACATTATCCACAAGGACCTGAATGACATGGTGCCCCGGCTGCAGCGCATCTTCCTCAGACTCAGAAGGTACGACTTTGAACTAATGTACACGCCTGGCAAGGAGCTCATTATTGCGGATGCCCTGTCCTGCTCCTTAACCTTGCCTAGTGAACCACCGTCATTCATCCAACAGATTGAATCATAGGTGCAGCTGTGGGCCAGCAACCTCCCGGCGTCGGGTGAAAAGATGATTTGCATTCGCGATGAGACAACCAAAGACCCTCTTCTGCAGCGTGTCATGTGCCACCTCGCCAATGGCTGGCAAAAAAGGGAAGTGCCCTCAATTCTTCAATGTGAAGGACGACCTGACGGTAGTTGATGGTATCCTCCGCCAGCTGGACCGCATTGTCATTCCACTCAGTCTCCAGAGCTTGGTGCTCCGGCAAATCCATGAAGGACATCTGGGTGTTGAGACGTGCAGGCGCAGAGCCAGGCAGGCTGTCTACTGGCCTGGGATTAGTCAGGACATCTCAAATATGGTCCTCAACTGTCTGACCTATCAACGCACCCAGTCAGCACAGATCAAGGAGTCGCTTCAGCAGCACAAAATCATGACCTCCCCGTGGTCCAAGGTGGGCATCGACCTCTTTCACACCAATGGTCGTGATTATGTGTTAATCATTCATTATTTTTCCAACTACCCAGAATATGTGAAGCTCTCGGACCTCACATCCAAGACCGTCATCAAGGCCTGTAAGGAGACGTTCTCCAGGCATGGTATTCCACTCACTGCCATGAATGACAATGGTCCTTGCTTCAGCAGCCAAGAGTGGTCAAGATTTGCCCAGTCATATCAGTTTAACCATGTCACATCCAGCCCACATTACCCGCAGTCCAACGGGAAGGGTGAAAAAGGGGTGCACATAGTGAAGCAGCTCATCTGCAAGGCCAATGATTCTGCTTCTGGCATCAAACTTGCACTCTTGCATACAGGGCAACCCCTCTGTCTACCGGCTTGTCACTGGCTCAACTCCTGTTAAACAGGGACCTGCGGACGACTCTTCCAGCCATATACTTGCCTGACCTGGATCACCTCCTGGTGCTGCAGAATGTGCAGAAACTCAGGGACCTGCAAAAGCAGGGCTATGATGCTCATGCCACCGATTTGCTTACGCCATCCCCGGCAGATGCTGTTCGAATTAAGCTACCTGATGGAGGCTGGTCAGCTCCAGCTGTTGTTCGACAGGCTGTTCCTCAATTGTATGTTGTGCATATGGCTGATGGATCTGTTGTGCAGTGAAACAGACAGGCACTGCGCACAATTGCCTGCCCGCAACCACATTCTTCGTTGTTTCCATCTGTTATTGTGCCACCTCTTGATACCTCCAGCCACCAGTCAGGTTTCAATCCCGCCTATCAAGGCGCCGTCGTCCCCACCACCATCTCTCCAGCAGTCGACCAGGATCAGACGCAAGCCCCAGAGTCTGGACTTATGAACATTTGTTTTGTTTGCTATGTTCTGTTTTCGCACATTAGACACCTGTTTTCACATGTACATATGTTCCCATCTGCCATAGTATGTAAATAAGTTAGTTTTTCGGCCTACACATGTAAATACTGTAACATATGCTACAGAAAAACATTTCAAAAGGGGAGATGTCATGATATGCACACATGCACACAATGAGATACCGACAGGCAGCTAATGAACACAGAGAACAGGACATAACCAATCAGCAGGCAGAATGCTTGGGGGTGGTTTCCCATTATAAAAGGCACGAGGCACTCACACTCCATCTCTTTCCACTGGGGACATCTACAGAGTGAGTCAGGGTGTATATATCACATAACACCTCCAGCACGTGGCTAAGAGCTAGTCTGGTTCAGTCAGACAGAGTAATCACACTTCGGTTAGCAGAGAGTCGAACAGGCGCCAGAATGTGGCGACTAGGAGCTTTTCACAGTAACTTCATTGAAGCCTACTTGTGACAATAAGCGAATTTCATTTCATTTCATTTTCATAACTGTGTGACAGGTTCAATAAATGAGATTGGACTAACTTCAAGGTCTGGAGTATCTTTCAGTTAAAGCTGCATCCAGTTGCAGCCTGTGTTATCTCAGTGTGCTTAACACGACAAGCCCAACAATGCATCTCAGCCCCAAACTCAGAGTAGATTTTTCCACGCCACAAGTGTGACACTTTGCACCATAAAGCTTAAAGGTTAACTCATTGACCAGAATGTTGTGGTCATATAACACTAGGGTTGAAGCTATCTAGATTCAATTCACGTTGGATAATTTGATCTGATAGGTAGCTCTCTGTCCTGGTCTATGGATAAATGTGCAACATCAAATTCCACCACATCAATCAATAATCTGTCTTTACGTCAGAATGCTAGACCAACATAACTAGCTTATATCGCCCATCATTTTTAACAACATACACAGGCCATAAGTCAACAGTGACATAATCATATCAACTATGGTAAGAGTTAAGGCTCAAATGGCTTTCCAACTGAAATATACATGGTTGCAAGGTCAGTAATAAAAAAATACCATTTCAGAACCTTTAAGCCAATCCAAAATGAAGTGATTCCTGCCGAACTGAAGGGTAAACCTATTGTCACACAGGGCTAATGAAAGAGAGTCTATTCTGAACCATAGGATTATAGAATCCCTTCAGGGCAGAAGGAGGCCCTTTGGCCCATCAAGCCTGCACCGCCCTCTGATCGAGTACCTTACCTAGGTCCACTCCCCCGGCCTATCCCCGTAACCACACCTAACCTTTAGACACTAAGGGGCAACTTATCATGGCCAATCCATCTAACCTGCACGTCTTTGGACTGTGGGAGGAAACCGGAGCACCCGGAGGAAACCACGCAGATACAGGGAGAACGTGCAGACTCCACACAGACAGACACCCGAGGCCGGAATTGAACCAGGTCCCTGGCTCTGTGAGGCAGCAGCGCTAACTACTATGCCACCATACCAAATCTGGAGACCAGTATGATAGCTTGTTCCTGCCTACTGTTGGAATGTTTGTGCCAGCACAACCATCACAGACGATGCCCTTCTTGGAATCTAGTGCAGGTTTTATTCCATGAAAACTGCCAGGCAAGGTTTTCATTGTAAGTTTGTTTCCGGAGAAATCTGAGAAGGGAAGGATGGGCTGATGTGTGGTCTTCGTCGGCTTGATACATGACTTTGGTGCCATTGACAGATTGAAACGGAATAGCTCCAAGTCAAGTTTGGCTAACAGGCTTATCATTGCAATTCAGCAACTGAGTAATGAGATGAATGATTATTAACATTAGTGGAGTCAAACAAGGATATGTTTTTCTCCTCATCTTTTTTGCCTATGCTGAAGGAAGTCATGCCAAATCCCTGGGAGGAAGTGTATATCCAGTTGGAGGAGTTAGAAAACTGACTGTTCAATTTAAACAGATCAAGCAAAGACCAAAATTAAAGAACCCACTTCCCAGAACCTTTTTGTTTGCAGATGACTGTGGTTCAGTTTGTTCCTCCCCTCAGCACAAAAGTATCTGCATTTTCTTCCCGGGGACATTGGATCAAAATGTGTCAACAATGTATGGGGCATGGTTAACTGTGAAGAGACACAGTTCAGACGCACGTCGGCAGGTTAGTAAACTGAACTGAACTGAAAGGGCAGCACGGTAGCATGGTGGTTAGCATAAATGCTTCACAGCTCCAGGGTCCCAGGTTCAGTTCCCGGCTGGGTCACTGTCTGTGCGGAGTCTGCACGTCCTCTGTGTGTGTGCGTGGGTTTCCTCCGGGTGCTCCGGTTTCCTCCCACAGTCCAAAGATGTGCGGGTTAGGTGGATTGGCCATGCTAAATTGCCCGTTGTGTCCTAAAAAGTAAGGTTAAGGGAGGGGGGGGGGGGGGGTTGTTGGGTTACGGGTATAGGGTGGATACGTGGGTTTGAGTAGGGTGATCATTTGCTCGGCACAACATCGAGGGCCGAAGGGCCTGTTCTGTGCTGTACTGTTCTATGTTCTATAGCGAATGAAACTTATTGCTGAGAAATGTGGGCCGCAATTCTCCGGCTGTTTGTTAGTGGCGGGATTCTTTGGGCCCATTGGCAGCGCACACCAGGTTTCCCGGCAGCGTGAGGTGGCTTCAATGGGAATTCCCATTGACAGCGGCGGGAATAGCAAATTCCACCTCCAGCAAAATGCGTGCTGCCTCCTGCTGCTCAGAAACAAGTGGCTAGGGGGCTGGAAAATCCTGCCCATGAAGTGATCCATTTTGGAAGGAATACTAAAGAGAAGACATAAAGATTAAATCACAAAACGTTTTTCACTGCAGTGAAGTAAAGTGGTTTGGGTTTAAAAGGCATGAGGGGCACGATTCAGCAGACTTGAAACGAAGGATGCGATCTTCCCAAAAGGAAACAAAGTCCTCAAGCAAGCGCGTTTAGCCACATGTTTCCCAGCACTCGCAGTGCCGAGATACACATGGCTATTCAACACAACTCATTTTGAATAAGGGGTCTGAATGGGGAACGAGTGGCTAAGGCTGCACATGGCTCCGTTTTTTACAATGGGGAGCTCCGCTGCACCAGCAATGCACCCATGCCCAGGAATTTCCTGACAGTGTGGGGTGCCCACAATGGGAAACCCCATTCTCCGGCTGGCAGGATGGAGAATCCCGCTGCCGGCAGGGGCACAACGCACCAGAAAACCGGCGCGGCGGGATGAAGAATCCTGCTCGGAGTGTTTTCCGCTCATGAGGCCAATGGGAAATCATGCCAAATCTTCCAATCCCGGCCTCATTAATTATGCAAACAGGTGTTTGCGCCGTGTTCGGTGGTGGAGCAGGCCTAATGGCACATAGTTCACCATCCTATCTGGGGGCCATCCTATCCAGAGGCCTTATTGAAAAGGCGTCCAACATCACTGATCCACTTTTCGAAAAATTATTTTTATTCGGTTTTTAATATTTTAACATTTTATACATAAAACAAAGCAATGCAAAATATCAAGAAGAACAAACACCCAAGGGCAGCACGTTGGCGCAGTGGGTTAGCCCTGCTACCTCACGGCGCCGAGGTCAAGGTTCAATATTGGCTCTGGGTCACTGTCCATGTAGAGTTTGCACATTCTCCCCTTGTTTGCGTGGGTTTCACCCCCACAACCCAAAAGATGAGCAGGCTAGGTGAATTGGCCATGCTAAATTGCCCCTTAATTGGAAACAAAGACTTGGGTACTCTAAATTTATTTTAGAAAAAGAACAAACCACCCCTCAGTCCTCCAACCAATACCCCAATAACACAACAAAATCCTCCTCTCCCCCCTCCCCCCACCACCCCTCTTCCCTTAGCAGTTGATGGTAACCATCTCTTTAAAGCATAGAAAAAACAGTTCCTTCTCTTGTGAAACCCTCCAACGCCTTCCTCAAAGCAAACTTAGCTTTCTCCAAAGTCAGGAAATCCATTAAGTCCCCAAGCCACACTGAGGTACAGGGCGGAGAAGCTGACCTCCACCCCAACAGACCCCGCAAACAAGCAATCAGCGAGATGAAGGATAAAATATTTGTCCCCGCTCCCGTCTGGAGCTCCGGCAAGTCTGACACCCAAATATGGCCCCCAGGGGACTGGGCTCCAAACTTTCGCCAACATTGGGCAGGACCAGAACCCCAACCTCACACAAGAGATTAAGGCATTCACCCTCTGCAATACCTCACACCACAACCCCTCCTCCAGCGCTACTCTCAACTCCTTCTCCAACTTGACCTTAACCCCCTCAAGCGACACCATATCCTCCTCCAAAATCTTCCCGCCTATCACCCAGATGACCCCCCCCCCCCCCAACCCCATCACTGACAACACCCACTCCAACAACTAGATGGGTAGGGCCAACAGAAACATCGCAAAAACCTTTGTTGTATAGTCCTGCACCTGCATATATCAAAAGGCACAACACCCGCCTCCTGCCCGGAATTCCAAACTTCTCCATCAACTCCTCCAGACTTGTAAACTGCACTTTGAAAAATTATTCCTTCTTTCCATCTCCTCCTGCTCCTCCCACCTCTGAAACCTATCAACCAGTCTTGCCGGCTCAAAGAGATGGGGCGGGATTCTCTCAGCCCACGCCGGGCCGGAGAATCAGCGGGCCGGGCACGAATCGCAAGACGAGGCCCCGACACCGGTCCACCAATTCTCCAGAGAGTGGAGAATCAACGGCATTGCCGTCGGTGCGGTGGGTGCAGCGTCAGTCGGGGGCCGCTGTATGCGGCCCCCCCCAGGCGATTCTCCGCCCGGGATGGGCCGAGTGGTTGCAAAAAAAATCCGAGTCCCACCGGCGCCGTTCACGCGTGGTCTTACCCGGCGGGACCTCGGCGTGGATGCATCCGGGGGTGGCCTGGTGGGGGAGAGGGTAGTCCGAACACGGCATGGGCCGCTCCAGTGCCGTGCTGGCCCCATATAGGGGTCAGAAACGCTGCTCCTGAGGCAGCACTTTAGGTTGGGGGTGGGGTCAAGTTGATGCTGATCCGAGAGAATCATGGGTGGGAATCTCTGATCCTGAGGCAAAGTGTTGACGCCGTCGTGAAACGATCGAACCCCGGGGGGTGCCCCCACGGTGGCCTGGCCCGCGATCGGGGCCCCCCGCTCAGACTCCGGGCCAGTGCCCTGGCTGCACTAGTTTCTTCCGCGTCCGCCACGGCCTCCGCCATGGCGGAAGCGGAAGAGAACCCCACATCGCGCATGCACCGGCAGTGACGTCAGCGGCCAGCTGCCGCTGACGTCACTGCCGGCACATGCGCGGACCGGCGAAAGCCTTTCGGCCAGCCCTGCTGCCGGGGGCGACGAATTTTTGCGCCGGTCTTCTGGTGGCAACCGCTCCGGCGCGGGGCTGGCCCCCAAAGGTGGGGAGAATTCCCCACCTTTGGGGAGGTGCGACCCCTGAGTGGTTGGCGCCACTCCCCTACTCCGGGACCCTCCGTCATGCCGGGTAGGGGAGAATGCCGCCCCTGATCTGTGATGATGTGCATCAATCGAAGATCCCGCTGTAAATTCACACTTAACCCCCCCAAAACCTGCCATTGGACCCACCGGGGGCTTGGGAGAATTCCATTCATGGAGAGGGGACAGAACACTTGTTTATATTATAACATGGCTGGAACTGAGAAACCGATTATCTCCCCCAAATGAGAAGCTTAAGAGTAGATTTGATAAGAGGAGTTCTAAATCACGAGGCATACATTTAGCTCCATCACCAATAGAGCAAATGGCGAGATCAGAAGAAATATGGAATGCCATACCAAATACTGTGGTGAATGCAGAATCCATAATTACGTTTAAATGAGAAATGGATAAATATTTTTTTTAATGACATTTTACAAGAAGGTACGGAAATAGAACTAACTACATAGGTCTTTCAGAGAGTCAGCACAAATGTAACTACTTAAATGGCCTCCTTCTGTGTTGTAAATGTTTTAGATTTCCAGTCAAAAATGAATCATGAAGCCAGAAATTGTAGTATCCATCAGTTGAAGAAGATTGAGGCTATATTCCAGTCAGAATTTAATGCCCAACCAACATCGTTCATTGAGGAAACACAGCTGGGCTCAGTCCAACAGTTTACTTCCCTGGGCAGAATACCATCACCAGATGCACATCTGGAAGAAAAAATGTTTGATCAAGCAAGGAAGGTCTGCTCTACAATGGTTATCTGAAGAAAACAAAATGTATGGGATGAACATGAGCTGAAATGTAAGATTGAAGTGTTTAAAGCAATGGCACCTTTTTTCTATAGACTTGTTATAGACAGTCCATTCAAAAAACTTTGAACACATCCACCTTCTCTCTGATGAGTAAACTGGCACAGCCAGATTGCACCACTGAGATCCTGGCTCATGGTTGCTTGCTGATCAAGACTCAACTGCTACGACTTGATGATATTGAGTGACAAGACTGCCTGACACTACCTTCATTTCTCAGCTGAAAGAGGGAAAACGTGACCATGGAGGACGGTTCGTTTATTAATAGATCATAGAATTTATAGTGCAGAGGAGGCCATTCGGCCCATTGAGTCTGTACCAGTCCCTGGAAAGAGCAGCTCTATCTAAGACCGCACCTACACCTTGGACGGGATTCTGCAGGAAACGGCGAGGCGGGCAACTGCGGTCCAAAGGTGTGGTGTGAACCACTCCGGCGTCGGGCTGCCCCGAACGTGCAGAATTCTCCGCACCTTCAGGGACTAGGCCGGCGACAGAGTGTTATGCGCGCACCGGCCGATGCGGAAGGGGCTTGGCACCACACCAACCAGCGCCGAAGGGCCTCCACCAGCCAGTGCGAGTTAGCACATGCGCGGGAGCGCCAGCATGTGTAGGGGAGTTCATCGCGTCAGCCATCACGGAGGTCAACAGCAGCCGATGCAGAGGAATAGAATGCCCCCACGGCACAGGCCCGCCCGCGGATTGGTGGGCCCGATCGTGGGCCAGGCCATCGTGGGGGCCCCCCCTGGGGCCAGATCCCGCCATGCCCCCCCCCCCCCACCCCACCCCCGCGAGGACCCCGGAGGTCGCCCGCGGAACCAGGTCCGACCAGTAAGTATCTGTTGTAATTTACGTCGGCGGGACCGGCCTAAAACGGGTGGCCACTCAGCCCATCGCGGCCAAAGAATGCCAGGGGGGCCGCTGCTAGCGGCCGCCGACTGGCGTGGCGCGATTCCCGCCTCCACCAAATCCCCGGCGCCGGAGAATTCGACAGCCGGTGGGGGATTCACTCCGCCCCCACGGCGATTCTTCGACCTAGCGGGGGGGGGGGGGGGGTCGGAGAATCCCACCCCCTATCCCCGTAACCCATTAACTCCACTTGACCATTTTTTGGACACTAAGGGCAATTTAGCATGGCCAATCCACCTAACCTGCACATCTTTGGACTGTGGGAGGAAACCAGAGCACCCAGAGAAAGCCCACACAGACACGGGGAGAACGTGCAGACTCCGCACAGACAGTGACCCAAGCCGGGAATGAAACCTGGGACCCTGGAGCTGCGAAGCAACAGTGCTAACCACTGTGCTGCCGTGCCGCCCATGCGTATTGCACTGACGCAGTGGAAAATAATCTTAAATTTAAAATGAAACGTGGAATCCCATGAGCAGTCTTTTCCACACCAAGTCAGGTGCTATAATTCCACTCACCATAGGGTAGATTTTCATTGTCACCATTTCGCCACTAATCTGGAATGAAAATGAGGTGCTATCTGTGTTGCCCTTTTATGGCTTGGGTGTTGAGGATGAAATTCTGCCTAAGTATGCTGAAGTTGTACAGAGAATGTGGGAATTAAAGGAGAAAGAGAAATTGTGCATCACACTGCAGCAATCCATTCTTAAGTTGCCTCTGCTAAAGTGTGGCTGCAACTGTGTCTCATGTGCCAATGTGCATCAAAAACCCATGAGAGATGCGCACCACCTCAATGCCTCAAGAAATGTCTGATCAATGTGCTTGCAGCATCCAACAAACAATGCTAATGGTCTCGGAACGATATGGATGAACATCAGTGGACATTTCATGTTTGGTGCCACCCCACTAAATGTCACTTCCCCTTTATGCTCACTTTGTTGTGAAGTCCAGATTCTTTTTATTAGCTGCTCCAGTTCTTAAAATGTCTTCACTCCATTTCACAAAGCTTAGGGTTCTCCAATGTCACACGCAATTCTCCAATTTAAAGAACAGGCTAAAAGATATGTTTCGAAGTCTCTGTTAATGCCACTCTTGAGCAAGCAGGCTAACGTGATTTGCATCTCTATTTCCCGCTGCTTGGACCCTCTTTTGTGATCGCGCTGACAAGACCAGCAACTTACTGTGAAGGAGCCTGCAGATTTGAACTGACATTCTGCCCCATGCATTTTGGATCATGTAGTATTAATTACCATTGTCACTGTCTTCACTCACACTTTCAGTGTGTGTGCTTTTGTGATTGCGTTTGATTTCAAAAGCAGATGACTGTTGCTCCTTCATAGAATCGCTTCCGAGCTTTAACAGCAACTGGAAAAATTGGCTGATGACTCTGCAGTGATTTTATTGTAAAATGCTTCATTTATCATGTTGGAGTAATACATTGTTATTGTCACAATTGTGCCTTTACTTGACTGCAGACTGGTCTGTGTATTGATTCCATGCAATGTGATTAATTAGTTGCTTTGGCAAAGAGGATTTTGGCACCAGTAAAATATTTTGTAGCCAGAAGATATGCACAGTAGAGTTAAAGGTATGTTTCTGCCATGCTCTCAGTAGCTCGCTACCAAACTCATTGGTGTACATCAACTTGTATGTCACCCTTCAGAAAAGTTCTAAGATGCCTTAAAAGCACTTTGAGCTGAAGAAGGAGTGACCAAAAACTTGACCAAAGTTTTGGCTTATAGGAGGATAGGGTGGCGGAAGGGCATATGGAGTCAATCTCAATGTGTGAAGTGTAGGTTGTTGAAGGCATGGCAATCAATGATAAAGAGAGAGAGAGGGATATGCCCCTCAGAGATTTAAACACACGTCGAAAGTTTTAAATTGAAGGCATGTGCCAGGGTGGGGGTGGGGGAGGTCCTCCAGAAGCATACTAATTTTAACAGTACTGACTGAGGCAAGTGTATCACTGTTTATTCCCTCCTCTAAATCATGTGAGTGTTGAATCCTGAAATGGGAATTCTGGTCGATGTTTCCTTCCCCAGCCCAAGAGCTCCGATTTAATTGTTTTAAAAAAATATTTAGAGTACCATATTATTTTTTTTCCAATTAAGGGGCCATTCAGCATAGCCAATCTACCTACCCTGCACATCTTTTAATTGTGGGGGCGAGACCCAGACAGACACGGGGAGAATGTGCAAAGTCCACACAGACAATGACCCAAGGTTGGGACCGAACCTGGGTCCTCAGCACCACAGGTAACAGTGCTAACCACTGCGCCACCATGCCGCCCAATAATTGCAACACTTATATTGCTACACTGGCTGAGATCCAACAAATCCATCATAAGCTAGAAATTGAACCTGTGTCCTTCCAGTCTCTGTGATTGGCTCAGTCGAGCACCCTTTTACCACTTATCCAATGGGGGAACTTTGACAGTTAGATTTTTTAAATAAGTCTTGATTTGTCTTATTTCCCTCCATCACCAAAACCTATAGCAAGGGGAGTACAGAGCTATAGTTCCTTCAAAAAGCTCAACATCTTGACGTTGTAATGTGCCTCTCCACCTATTTGCGCCTTGCTGTCATTTTTCTGACAGCACTTGGCACAGTAATGCAAACACTACTGAGTCTGTCCTCATCAATGTGGCTGGTGATTTGATCGTGCACTACTTTAAGAACATTTTGTATCCAATTTCATTCCAAAGAAAAGAAAATCTTGGAAGATGTATCTTGATGCACTTATTTAGTTGCCCTGATGGAGAACTGGATCAGCTGAATTCAGTCTGTGTAAGTGGGCAATGCAGTTCCTATCCGCTGTTGTTTTGGTAACTGGGACCTTTAGTGTGTCTGAAAGAGCCTTAAGTGCTTATGACCACAGTAATGAATGAAAATGGCTCCAGAGCACTCCATTAGTTTGAATTGTCACCTTAGCAATAAAGTGCTGCCAGCAAAAGTGGGAGGAAGATCCTGTAAGTAAGAATTGTGTGCAGTATTTACTGTACAACACTTATGTATTATTTATGAGACGAGATCAAGCTGGAGCTTGTCCCAGTTACAAATGAAACTAAGGTTTGTGTTTTAAAGCTACAATGTTTGTCAGAGAAAAAAAAACTTAAAAGATGTTCCCAGTTCTCATTTAGGGCCTATTTATTCTCTGCAGGTTGTGACTGTCTTTTCTTGCACAGTTCCCAAAGGTGATATTTTAAACCAGTGAAAACAAAACCATTTTGTATATGTGTGAAGTAACACCAAATGGGCTGTTGCATGGCTCAGGGTTCCAGGGAATCTGATTGTCAGATGACACAGACTTGAGAATAAAAGCAGGGTTGCACCTCATGACCGTGTTGCCGCAACTTGCACTTTTTTAAAATTGGGAAACATAAGGTAAAGAAGCCTAGTTCAGGGTACCATCAAGGTTCCAGGGATCCACAGACGTAAAGATAAAAGCCAAGAAGTTATGGTTCGGGATAGCAAGCTGAGGTAACTTGTAAGAGGAAACAAAACCAGGCACCCCATAGCTTTGATATCTAGGAAAGAGTGGGTTTAGGGAGGCAACATTGCGATTGATGAGCTTGAGGGTGGTATTTTCCACCCCTGTCTCTGTGGGTTCCCCTGCCAAGGATGCGGCGAGCCAGCCAAAGGTCCATTGACTTCTGCGGGACCAGAAGTTCCTGCCAGCTCGAGGGAACAGAAAATCCCGGCCACATTGCCAGGATGTAGAGAGGAAGAAAAGAATAGGAGGTTAGGAGGAACAAGAGAAGAAAGTTCCTAAGGAGCAATAACCATGGGGAAATGTGAGAAAATTGAGAGAGAGTGAGTGACTGAAATTCAGGGGTCTAACACAAGAGGTAAGCCATTATCACTGAAGTCAGAGAAATTCTGGACCCCCTCACTCTGCAGTCATTCACATTACTACCAAGGTGCCAATTTTGCATTTTTTGTGCACTGGTGATCGGGCTGGGTTTGCCCTGCCCAGGTGTTGGGGGTTGGCGGGGGGGGGGGGGGGGGGGGGGGGGGGGAGAGAGCTCGGTAGTCGCTTCGGGGGCCTAGGAAATCAGGACATTCGATCTCCCTCTTTACTGAGGAGTTCCGGCGAGCGTGTTCCCCTCTGAGGCCCCTTATTTAACGCAAGTAGCAATGTGTAGCCTTGTGTTTCTTGGCATTGTGAGTGCCGGGAAACACGTGGCTAAACACCCTCACTATGGGACTTTGTTCCCATTTAGTTGAAACACGCCCATTGTGTACCTCGAGAAGTATACTTATGTAAGTAGAGAAAGTGGAACCTAGGGATAGATATTTATAATTTTCAAGGCAGAGCAGCACCAATCAAAACTACTTTCAATATTGGTGAGATTGTGTATAAGCTTCATAAGATATCCCATTGCTCTTGGTGAACCCACTTCATTGCATAAATTGATGTTCTTTGCCCCAGGTGGTGATGGAAGGGCACTTTCCAGCAGAAATAATCTGCCTCCGAATCAGTTCTGCAGCAACTTCTACAAAGGTTACAATAATACTGCAGGGGGGGGAAAGAAAGCACTTCTAACATCGACTCAGGCACTGCCCTGAGTTACTGTAGTTCAACTGTCCCCATATCTCACCATATGCAGTTTAGCAGCTTGCTTAAGCCTGCAGGAATTGCCAGTCGCCTTGGCTTAGGAATTGATGACTCTGAATTCTCTGGCTGATGTTGTAGGCAGTTCAGATGCTGTCTTTAAATCCATATGTTGTTATTTTTACAAACTGCTTGCATTTTAACTAGGCTTAATTTGCAGCATTTACATTTTGGATAAACTAAAAAAAGACAACTGTTCTGATTGTAGAGAAATGCCAGAGAAGTGGATGCTTTTGCATAATTGTTGGATCTACTGATGATCAATCAAGTATAAAGGGGATAATAGGTTTTAACATTCTAATTATTGTTACTCTGTATTGTTCAGTAGATTTACCACCAAGCTGAAGGATGTCCTAGGTGATTTTTTGTTCTGCAGCCCATATTTGTTGATGCCGATTTTACTCTAGACTCCAATCTTTTCCCCTCTCTGTTGTAGTAATTCTCATCTTTGCCTATTTTGTTGTTAGATTTCAGTGTTCTAGCATTTCGAATTGCTGAATATTTAGTCAAATAGCACTAAATCTAGAGGGCAATGTTGAATCAGTTACCTATTTTGACTGACCCCGATGAGGGCTACAAATATCTGAGATCAGATTTTCGATGTGTTTGCCAACTTTAACTCTTGTCACTAAAAGAGATTTTAGTTCGAATGAATCCAATACACTATTTCCAGTGGAACAAGGCCAGTTATAGGTGACATTATTTGGAGGGGGTGTTGGGGGGGGGGTTCCATGACCTGGCATGTGGATGACAATGTGATGGAAAATCATTTATGTCATTTTTCAAGTGTTGGTTGTCACAGTCAAGTTGTGTTTTACTTGGTCCTCATAAATGAAAGCCCCCTTCAACAAACTGTGCCAGCTTCAATCTGAATGCAGATACGATCAAAGTCCACAGCTAAAGAGAATATGATTTAATCAGACCACATACAGTAGCTGGAAGTTGAACTGTAGAATTGAATTTAAAATGTTTCTATATGGAGATTCTGACGGAGATATTAGATTTTACCGTTGTTTGATGCTCAGACCCAACCACCATCATATTTTATTGTAGTCATAGCAATATTGGTAAAATGTTAAGTAGTTTGTCAAAAATGATTTGATTTCCTTTATACTTGACAGGCACCTTGATGTTAATGCTGGATCATGGCCAACTTAAAATTGTCAGAAAGTAAAACATGATTTTAAAAAAATGAAACAAATCAAGTTCAGAATTAAGATTTTTAGATTTTGAGCTATATAGCCCAGAAGGAACATGAGAGAAAACGATTTGTTGCTAATATAAAGCGAGTTGTAGACGGAGAAGGTAAATGTGCTGTGATTATACCTAAACCCTGAATATTCGATGCACAATCCTCAAGCTTGTCCTTTTTTATCTGCAGTCATATGGTTCTGTTGTTCAATCTATAACTGCTTTGACGACTACTATAGATTCAAAATTCTTCTCAAACATTTTTGGCTTGACTCTCAAGGATGAGGCTCAAAAATATTACATATTTGATAAGAAATCTTACGGAATTGGATATTTTACATGAAGCAATTTGTAATATAAATGCTGTCTAGATTCTTGGATGATCCGTGGAACTTTTTACACAAGTGTTCTTGAGTTAAATCCAGGTTTAACTCCAAAGCAGAGGTTGCCTGAAAAAAGGTGGCCTCGAACCTCAGTCTTCCCTTCTGATCTTGTACAATTCTCGATATGATTCTGAACTTTACAAGAGCCACATTAAACGGAATCCCTTTTGGATGCCACCTGCCCCTTTAAGAGAAAACCGTATAAATATACATCTTCATTAGATCATGGTTCTAACTCGTGGAACTGTGGTCATAAAATCATATACCACAGATGAGTCTCTCAACCCACAATAAAAAAAAATACTCATGGTATAAATAGAACAGATGGCTGCCAGCTGTGCAATATGACTGCTGTAGCACTCGCGAACACGACCAATGTAACCAACAAGCGGTGCTCTCGTTCACGTGGTATCGAATCATATCCCACACTTGGCAACCATGGACCACTCATTAGCCTTTCAGTATTTTTTTCTTTTTAATTATAAGTGATGCTATTTTCAAAGTATGAGAAAGGCGGCGACATCAAAGGTGCTTCCCTCTTTATCTTGAAGCGGCGGGCAATCCATGTCCTGCTCCTGCTTCGCCTAGATTCATGAAGACTCTAAACAGAAAATGTGCATCATTTGAGCGGGTCTCGATGACCGACTAAGAAACTGTCCATTGTGACTAAGGCAGATATAGCAAGTAAAACTCATAATCAAACTTATTAGCACCTAAAACTCAAAGGCCCCAGCTTTAGCCCTTCATCTGTGCTGACTTGAATGAGCTCACTTGGGACTTGGCAGTAGTGGTCAAATTTGCCCACTGCCCCTGAGCTCGGGTGAGAAAAAGAAGTCAGTCGACGTTCCCCCTTATGATTATTATGCGGCGTTGGAACTTGCATGTGTAGACATATCCTGAAGACAGGAAGTGATTTGACGGTGTCTCAGTCAAGCTGCCCACTAACACTCACCATGGAAGTACCATCGTGCAGAACAATGTTTATTTGAGAGTGTACCAAGTTGCTGCTGGCATCTGAGAAACTGGCATCTGAGATGAGTCATTACCTTCAGCACTGATGGGGAGAAAAGGGAAGACTTTCCACACAAGTCTACGACCAAATACTCATGGTGTGTTATGATACAGCACAGCTATTTGTACATTTTCACTGCATTTGAAGCAAAAAATTGGGATAGTGACACAACAGCATATGGCTGATTCATTGTCATACTGTAAAATAGAAGGATTTCCTTTGGTGCTGTTTTGCTCACATCAGTTTCATTGTTTTCAATGTAAATTTAAATAACTAATCTTAATCCTCTATGTGTTTCATAACATATTAAAAATCTAACATCAAAGTGGATTGCTGTAACCTTTTCCGGCTAATGAAATCGCCCATATAAATTTTTCATGCTGCATTTACATTCTAGTGGAAGTGCAGGCAATGCTGTCAGTGTTGGGAAGGTGTCATTACAGCATTACAAGTATACATAGGCAGTTTCCATTATAAATGTGGGCATGGGAGTAGAATAATTTAGAATGGAAATATAAAATATAGAATGCTTGTAGAACTGTAAAACGGGAACTGAGTTATGAGTGGCGATTGCCTGTAGTCATACTCAACCATTGGTGGAAATTTGGGTTTGTTAACTCCCATTTTGTGGGCATTAATAGCGCTTTTAGAGCTCCAAAATGATATATGTGGACTGTGCACACACCTATGTGGTTAACAGTGCCAGTTATCAGATTGGTGCAGATGTTAGCAGAGCATAGTGAGCACCTGAAGAACAATCAGCGTGCAATGACTATTTGAAGAGTGGAGCATCATTTAATTTGGAGTTCAGTTGCTGTTGTTTTTTTTCCTGGCTGTTGCTACAATTCTGAAAGTGTTTGGTGTGGTCTATATCTGTTTAAAGTTGCAAATATCTACAGGAGGTAGTGTGGCAAGCGTTGAAGTGTCTTTTGCTGACTTCAAGGTCTCACACAAACTAGCTGCTCTCTGACATGGGTGCACTATAGTAGACATTCCCTTGGAATACAACATGACTAGGAGTATGAATAGAGACCAACTGTTGAAAGAGAATGGAGGAGAAGAATTCTCAACAGGAGGCCATATCTGTCTGCACTAAGGCTAATGGTACAGTATGGCATTTGGAAATGTATTCACTGACCACCGTCATATTTGTCTGATCCTTGAGTTTTTGTGGCATTGTATTCAAGTCCTCACAGCTAGATGGTATTGAAATTAAATGAAAAGAAAATTGCTTATTGTCACAAGTGGGCTTCAAATGAAGTTACTGTGAAAAGCCCCTAGTCGCCACATTCCGGCGCCTGTTCGGGGACCTCCATGGATATCTGTTTCAATGCCTTTTGACCATATGTTGGAAGGGTCTCCTTCCTCCCTATATATGGAGGTACTTTCCAACTTCTCCACAAAGATGTCCAGTTCAGTATTGGTATTAAAAAAAACACATTTTTGCTAAAGCTTTTTGTCCTGCACTCATCATGACATTATCAAGAATATAATACAAGGGAAAACAATAATTTAAAGAAACAATAAATCTAGAGTGCCCAATTTATTTTTTCCAATTAAGGAAATTTAGCATGGCCAATCTACCTACCCTGCACACCTTTTGGGTTGTGGGGGCGAAACCCACGCAAACACGGGGAGAATGTGCAAACTCCACACGGACAGTGACCCAGAGCCGGGATTGAACCCGTGACCTCGTTGCCGTGAAGCAGCAGTGAGGTAGCAAAACAACAATTTTATACTGTACGAGAAGAGTGTGAATTAGTTGGCAAGTTGAATCTAATTGGTAGAGTCATTGCCACAGAGGATGCACCAGTTGATAGTGACTGACTGTTAACCACCAAGCACTGTTTCGATTTTAAATCAAGCAGCTTGACTCTGATTGGACAAAGCATTGCCCTGAGAAATGAACCAGCGAATAACTGTCACTTATTTTGTTCAGCTGAAACATTGTGTACACATGTTCTTTCTGTCTGTAAAGAACAGGAGGACCCTGTGCAATAATATATGTAGCTTCCAGTACTGAAAATGTGCAACACTGCGAGTCCAACTGACAATCTTTAATTGGTTGTCGGGCTATTTCTGAGCACACTCAGGATTGTTCAGCAAATGTTGTCTACTTGTGTAATCACATCTAATGTTGGATACTTTGGGCGCAATCTGAAGGGAAAAAAAAACAGAGTCCGTTCTGGGCGGCTTTCGAGGGCTCGTTCCTGGCACTTGAGTGCCCCAGTTATCCTGGCAGTGCCAACTGGGCACTCTGGCAGTGCCAGACTGGCACCCACTGGCAATGCCAAATTGCCAGGCTGGCAGCGTCAAGGTGCCCGGATGTCACACTCCCCATATTCCAGCCACCTGGGGTCCTTCGATAGCCTGGGAGACCCCCCCCCCCCCCCTCCCAAGTGCCGACCTGCCTGGTCCTCGTTTGTGGGGATCAATGCTAAATGGTGCCTGGCTGGGGTCCGCTCAGTGAGGCCAGTAGATCCTGGGAGCTGGTTAGATCTGTCTTCAGCAGAGTTAAGCTCATTTAACTCTGCAAACTTGGGCCTTGCCCATTGTGGGTGGGATCCAGATCGCAATGTCTCGGGAAACACGGAAGAGGTCTTTCGGCAGATCTATCGGCCAAACCCCGTCCCGGTAAATTGCACCCTTTGTTTTGAATTTTGCGAGCATGGAATGGTTTGGTACAGTCTGTACCTTGTCCATTGTGAACAGTGGCAGGGACATGCTGTTTGATATGATCTGCCAATCTTTCTTATGCCTAGCATCACTGGAATGAAATTCATAAACCACATCACTCATTTGTGTGATTGAAAGGCTGGAATTCTCCAGTTGTTGGGATTCTCTCTGCCTGCTGGCAACCCCCCCCCCCCCCCCCCCCCCCCCCCCCCGCCGCCTATGCGTTTCCGGTGGCAATGGGTAGCTTCAATGGGAAACCCCATTGACAAGCAGTAGGAAGACAGAATCCTGCCCCTGCCACCAGCAAACAGCACGCCGCCTTGAAACAACCGGCTGGGGAACCGGAGAATCCCGTCCTATGTCTTTTGACTTGACGGCAGCACCCTGTTCGTGGCAAACACCACTCGTCTTGCTACTGCATGAAACCTTCACCTAATGTTCAAATTTTTTGATATACCTTGGCCTTTCAGGATAATCTGAGATTCGGCACTTTTTAGGGCCGAAAGTGACGGTCTTAGGCTTATTCCTGAGTTTGCACATTATACAGAGCGAAATGATCTGATCAGGATAGCCATCTTCCTGCAAGATGCCTTTGATACACCCTGGGCGGGATTCTCCGACCCCGGGCTGGTTGGAGAATCGGCGGGGGTGGGGGCGCAATTCACGCGACGCTTCTCCGACGCCGCTCCGCCGACGGAGAATTGGCACCATTGATGCCAGCATGGCACCGGTTGGGGGCCGCTCTATGCGGCCCTCCTGGCAATTCTCCAAGCGCGATGGGCCGAGTGGCCGCCAAGATAGGCCAAGTCCCGCCGGCGCCGTTCACGTGTGGTCCTACCCAGTGGGACTTCAGCATTCATCCTGCGGGGGGCGGCCTGGTGGGGGGGAGGGGGGATCCGACCCCGGGGGGCCTCCACGGTGGCCTGGCCCGCGATCGGGGCCTACCGATCGGCCGGCCGGCTTGTCCTGGTGGGGGCCTATGTTCCTCCGCGCATGCGCGAATTTGTGCTGGCAGTAGCGTGCATGCGCGAACTCATGCCGGCCGTAGCGCGCATGCGCAGACACCCAGTGCCCATTCTGACGCCGGTATCGGCAGCTGGAGCTGCGTGAGTCACTCCAGTGCCTTGCTGGCCCCCTGTGCAGCGTAGGATCGCTGCTTCTAGGGACCTGTTGAAGCATTCTTAAAACGTGACAGCGTTTATGACGGTGTCAACACTTAGCCTCCGGGTCAGAGAATCCCGCCCCCTATTTAAGCATCAGGCTCGGGCCATATTTACAAGGTTGCCTAAAAGGCCAATCTTCTAGCATGGAAATGTAAGAATCCCAACGAGTATTTATTACCTATTGTGTCCAAATTCCCCCACTTTTTCCCAAATCAGATTATCTTCAAGCACAACGCCTGAAACTTGCTTCAGCCACAATGTATTTCCTTTTTAAGCAGTGCAGGCTAGCTTTAGGTTGTGCAAAGGCATGCATGATACTGCACCTCCCCTGCTGATGCATCCATGAAATGAAGAAGGTGGTTAATGCTAACTGGACAAAGGGCAGCAAGGTGGCGCAGTGGCTAGCACTGGGACTACGGCGTTGAGGACCCGGGTTCGAATCCCGGCCCTGGGTCACTGTCCGTGTGGAGTTTGCACATTCTCCCCGTGTCTCCGTGGGTTTCGCCCCCACAACCCGATGATGTGCTGGTTAGGTGGATTGGCCACACTAAATTGGCCCTATATGGGTAAAAAAATAATTGGGTACTCTAAATTTTAAAAAAAATACTAGCTGGACATAAATTAATCAAACAATCAGGCAGCACAAAGTTAGCGAGCTGCCTGCATTGCAATCAAAGCGCATGGTTTAATTGTACATCGGGGTCCCTATTTTTGAGGGCTATCCACCGAAACCCCCACCCATATTCCAGGCCTTCACAAGAAAAGGAAACATTTTAGAATTGGGGAGGAGCTGTGGGAATGAATTAAATAAAAGCATTGTGAAGATTTGCATTTGCCTTGCTGTTAAAATGAACCTACCTCCGCAGACTAAAATGCACAGGTGCCACAGTCTTGCCTGCTTCTTAGCTCTTGATAAACCAATAGACTTGAAATGGCAATAACCTGTCTTTTATCGCAGCTTGTCCTTCTCTTGCTGAATTCACACTATAATCACTACTGGGTGGAACTTTCTGACCCTCTCGAAACAGCCCGCCATTGTCCCGGTGGTGGGATCTTCCGGTCCTGGCAATGTCTATGGGGTGTTTTAGATGCCCTGTTATCTCCACCGGTGAACGCACTGCAGGGGTCACCATCAGCGGGACCAGAAGATCCTGTTGGCGGGGTGGGCTGTAAAATTTTGGCCGCTGTGTTTGCCACAATGTGAAGTTTGTTTATACCTTCAATAGCTGGTGGAGCAAGTTTAAAATCTAAATAATGCCAGCTTTCAAAATTTAAGAGACACTTCCATCCTTCATTTGAAATTAACCTTTCTCTCTTGCTCTCCATCCTTCTCTCATCCTTTTATAGAGCTACATCCTGAACTGGATATTTAGTCACTTGGTAGTGCAGGACGTGAATATGACCAACTTATCAACACTTTTTATTTTTCACACCTGTAGTATCAATTGTTGTGATCGTTTGAAATATGGCATTCTTGCAATGTCCAGGGGCGGGATTCTCCCCTACCCGGCTGGGCGGGGGGGCCCGGCGTAGCAGAGTGGCGCCAACCACTCCGGCGTCGGGCCTCCCAAAGGTGCGGAATTCTCTGCACCTTTAGGGGCCAAGCCCTCACATTGAGAGGCTAGGCCCGCGCCGGAGTGGTTGGCACCGCGCCAAAACCGGCGCCAACGGCCTTTAACGCCCGCCGCCGGGGCTGGCCGAAAGGCCTTCGCCGGTTCGCGCATGCGCCGGTGCGTCAGCTGCAGCTGATGTCACCACCGGCGCATGCGCGCTGGGGGATTCTCGTCCACCTCCGCCATGGTGGAGGCCGCGGCGGCAGCGGAAGAAAAAGAGTGCCCCCACGGCACTGGCCTGCCCGCCAATCGGTGGGCCCTGATCGTGGGCCTGGCCACCGTGGGGGCACCCCCGGGGTCCGATCGCCCCGCGCCCCACCCCCCAGGACCCCGGGGGCCCGCTCACACCGCCGATCCCGCCGCCACCAGAGGTGGTTCAAACCACGGTGGCGGGATTGGCCTCTCACGGCGGGACTTCGGCCCATCGCGGGCCGGAGAATCGCCGCATGGGGGCTCGCCGATCGGCGGGGCGTGATTCCCGCCCCCGCCAATTCCCGGGAGTCGGAGATTTTCTGCCACGACGGGGCGGGATTTTCGCCGGCCCCGGGCGATTCTCCGACCCTGCGGGGGGTCGGAGAATTTCGCTCCTGATGTGTACAAGATAAAAAGCTTCATCAATGTGTCTCTCTTTTCAACAATTTTCAAATGTATGTTCCTTGAATTCGTTTTTATGTTAAATAAAATGCAGCATGCTCCTTTCTGCAACTCTCCAGTACATCACTTCTCCCTTCTGTTAGATTCCACAATAAGAAATCCATGCCAAAGAACCTTGAAAACCTATCCTTTTCACATGACCGTACCTTACTTGATTGCAAGGGTTTTCCATTATCCTGCTTTATCATTGGAGGCAAATTTAGTTCTAATTGAGTCACAACACAAACGCAAGTGAACAAAACTCTGAAGTGGCAGAATTGTGGGGCACCATCACCACAAGAACTGCAGAGGTTCACGAAGTAGAGGCTTATACCACCTTCTTTGGGTAATGTGGATGAGCAATAAGTGCAGCCTCGTCATCATCAGTCACGCTCTGAGAACAAATAGAAAGAGATGTTTGAGTATCAAGTTTATGGATGGTAGATTAAATTTGAAAATGTGAGTGTAATGCTCTTGAGTTGATTAGAAAACCTAATCAACCTGTACTGTATTGTTTCTGTAGTCATTGACCTCATTGGCAGGACGCAGAGAGTCGATTGATTTGTCCAAACACTTGAAAACTACTTCCATATCTGAGAGAGCTCTTCTATTTTTTCTAATTCTCCTGAGCAGTGCACAAAGAAAAGCCTGTCTCACACTCTTAGACTCCGATCTTCCATTCCCTTCTTTGCAATCTTTCTGGCTATTATTTTATTGACATTACTATGGTCCTCACTCCTCTGAGCATTAACTCTTTGTTCTTCATAAACACCCTTCACATTTATCCAGAAATTTGAAATATATTGCACCACTGTCAACTCATTTTATCTCAGGGCCTCAGAACTTTGAAATTCCTTACATTTCTCAGCATTTCCTTCATTGTACAACCCACAGCCTTTTGAAACTCATCATTATGTTGTTTAATCACTCATACACAATTTGCCTCATCTCCTGTCCTACATTTTTAAACCATGGTTGTGTCCTACACTTAATTGGCCTTGGCCCTTCACCTAGATTTCTCAACATATTTCATAAAAAGTACATTGTGGGCTTTGAGTCTTAAGCTGCCTTCATTTGTATGTGGAAAAACCAAATTTTAAATCCGTTACATATCACATCTCATTTGCTTGAAGACTAGGATCACTGAGGTACAATATCGCTGAGATAAATCATATACTAACAGATCTTTTACTTGGCCCAGTTGTAAGAAACCACCTTTTATGTTTCAATGTTATAAACATTGCACTTCAGAGTGTTATGTGAGATAACAGACAATACTGTGGTTTATGATGGTACATGAGTTTGGAGGTCATTGAAACCAGTGTGACAGTGCCAATTGCACATTGGATCGTAAATAGCAAAGGTTCAGGAAAAACTTTTGAAACCGATAATAGCTGGGCCACTTTTGAAAGTTTATTTGTGAATGGATGACCTTTGTGTGGAAGATTCTCCAACTTGCTGCAGCACCAAAGACTTGCATTTATACAATGCCTTATCAAGCCTCTCAGAAACATCTCAAAAGCATACAATGAACTGCTTTCAAATACAGCGATAATAGTTCTGCAATTCATTAGTAGTTTGATATTCTCTTGCACAGAAGTGGATTACCTCTCAAGTCTGACATTGAAGTAACAAATGCTTTGTTTGCAGAGAGAATTCTCCAGAGTGGCATTGGAAAAGGGTAAATAAACCTAAATGTAAACAGCAGAACTAAATTTAATATTGTTTTCAATTGAAATTTCTTCTCTCAACGAGCTGTTAGTCTTTGAAATTATCTTCCCCAGAGAGCAGTGGAGGCTGGGTCATGGAATATATTCAAGGCTGAGTTAGACAGATTTTTGATTTACAAGAGTGTTAAAGTTTGGTGGTGAGGGGGGTGGGGGTGGCTTGGGGGTTGGGCAGGGGTGGGCAGGCAGGCAGGAAGGAAAGAAAGCGGAATTAAGGTTACAATCAGATCATGATCTTCTTGAATGCTGGAACAGGCTTGATGGGCCGAATGGGCTACATTTGCTCTTATCCCTTCTTATTATGGTATGCATTAGAGGGGGATGCAGAAACAGTTTGCAAAAATGGTTCCAAGGATAAAGAACTTTAGAGCATGGATTGGAGAAGTTGGGACTGCTTTTCATGAACAATAGAAGGTTCAGAGGCGGTTTGATAGAGGTATTCAAATTCATGAAGGGTCTGGACAGAGTTCATAGGTTTCCATTGGTGGAAGGATGAAGAATGAGAGAGCACAGATTAAAGGCCATTGGGAAAGGAAGCATTGGAGACACGAGGAGAAACCTTTTCACGCAACGAGTGGCTATGGTCTGGATGTACTGCCCTAGAGTGTAGTGGATGCAGTTTAAATTGTGGCATTCTCAAGAGGGAATTGGATTATTACCTGAAAAGGAAGAATGCGCAAGGTTACAAGGAAAATCTAAGGGCTAGAACTACGCCAATTGCTCATTTGGAGAGTCAGTGCACACACGCTGGGTTGAACGGCCTCTTTACGTGTTCTGTGTGATTCTGACCTTATGATTCTTAAATCTGGCTGTCTAATCATAAAACACGCACAAAGCATAGCAATTCTGCAGTGAGATAGCCTCCATCCAATCTGCACAGGCATTGCTCTCACTTATACATTTGTGGTGTCAATTTTCTTTTACATTTTGGAGTACCCAATTCATTTTTTCCAATTAAGGGGCAATTTAGCGCGGCCAATCCACCTAGCCTGCATATCTTTGGGTTGTGGGGGCGAAAACCAAGCAAACATGGGAGAATGTGCAAACTCCACACAGACAGTGACCCAGAGCCAGGATCGAACCTGGGACCTCGGCGCCGTGAGGCAGCCGTGCTAACCGGTATGCCACCGTGCTGGCTGGTGTCCATATTTAGGCATTCCAAATAGATACCTGAAGCAGGCATTAAGCCCCTTGACTATATCAATGAGAGCCTATAGCCTGTCGAAGAACTTGTTTTCAACATAAATTCTTGTTGGGCCTCCAAATTCTTCAGTGTCGCCTCGAGTCCCAGTTTGAGAATTTACCCATTCTTCTAGTGGAACCAGAATCACCAAGACTACTCCTTGATGCTCCAAGCATTGTGATCCCCTCTGTAGCTGAATTCTCCCCCATTCCAGAACTGCTGTTGCTTTAGCTAAAGAACTACCTGTCGTTCATGCGCATCTTACCTCTTCAGCAAAATAAAACAAGAATTTTAGCAATAAAGTTCTATTCAAGGTTTGCCTCAGCTTTCCTGCCAGTCAAACTCAGTTACCATCACTCAGTTTCATTTTTTTCTCTTGTTTAATAACGTGCAGTTTGCTCCGTCCAGCTTTGATTGAGCCAACCTGCTTGTCTCGAAAAGACCAGCAGCCTTCCAGTGTTTTACCCACTTGGTGTGAGATGAGAAGCAGAATAGTGTAGTGGCCAGCCCGTCACTTTTGTCTGAATAGGTAATGTACAACAAAAGAGGCAGGATTGCGCATCACTTGTTATGCCACATGATCAAAAGTCATTCTCCTACATACTCAATTCCTTCTCTCACTGCGCTGCTAGGCAGTCGTGAAATAAATGTTCCCTCTCCAGATCCAGCTCAACGTACAAAATGTTAGAAAATTTACAAGATACATTCCATCACCTGGTGATTTCAAAAATCCTAAAATATAAATTGGTTTGTTGTCTTCACACTTTTATTTCCTTTTTGGGGAAAAGTGAGAAGTTTTGGAAGGATTAGCAGGCTAATTATCGACCTGGTGAACCACACCATGAATGCTCCTTCCCAGCAGTAACACCTGAACACTGAGCTACAAGGCCACCTAATATATTGTCCACTGCCTGTGACAATCCCATTGGCTTTTCCTGTCATTGTTATTGACATTTTTATACGTACAATACTGCTTTTCAGTTTGATATTTTATTTATTGCCAGGCTAAAAATCTCTTGATTGCCGCAGCTAGGTTTGAATTCTGCCAGCACCAACTCCAAACCTCCTTGTGGTTTGGGCCAAACATGGTCAGAAGAGTTGAATTCCAAAGGTGAGCATAACTACCTTTGACAGTGTGGCAACAGGAACCTTAGTAGAATTGAAGTTAATGGAAATCAGGGGGGAAACTCTGCACTGGCCGGAATCACAACATCACAAAGGAATATGGGTATGGTTGTTGGACCCCAATTCCTTCAACCCAAGACATTGCTGTAACAGGCTCAACCATCTTCCAGCTCCTTCATCAATGACTTTCCCTTCATTCATAATATCAGAAGTCGGGATGCTTTCTGATGTTTACAGTGTTCAGTTCGATTTGCAACTCATAGATTTCATAGAATTTACAGTGCAGAAGGAGGCCATTTGGCCCATCGAGTCTGCACCGGCTCTTGGAAAGAGCACCCTACCCAAGGTCAACGCCTCCACCCTATCCCCATAACCCAGTAACCCCACCTAATACTAAGGGCAATTTTGGACACTAAGGGCAATTTATCATGGCCAATGCACCTAACCTGCACATCTTTGGACTGTGGGAGGAAACCGGAGCACCCGGAGGAAACCCACGCACACACGGGGAGGATGTGCAGACTCCGCACAGACAGTGACTCAAGCCAGAATCGAACCTGGGACCCTGGAGCTGTGAAGCAATTATGCTATCCACAACTCCTAAGATAATGAAGTAGTTCATGTCCTCTTGCAGCAAGATCTAAGCAACATTCAGGCTTGGACTGCTAAGTGGTGAGTAACATTCACACCACACAAGCAACAGACAATGACTATGCCCAACAGGAGAGAATCAGACTACCTGCACTTAACATTCAGCACCATTACCATCATCAGATTCCCTACCATCAATAATCTGGGAGCTCCCCATTGACCAGAAACTGAACTGAATCAGCCATATGAATACTGTGGTGACATGAGTAGGTCAGAGACCGGGTATTCTATGATTAGTGATTCGTCTTCTGATTCCCCAAAGCCTTTTACACTACCGACAAAGCACAAGTTATAAAAGTATGATCAAATATTCTCCATTTGCTTGGATGAGAGCAGCTCCAACACCACTCAAGACGTCAAACATCCAAGAGAAAGCAGCGTGCTTGATTGACACTCCATCAGCATCTTAAACATACATTTCCTATGCCATCAGCACACAGTAGCAGCAATGTGTACCATTTACAAGTTTTATTGCTGCTTCTCACCAAAGATTCTTTGACAGAGCTTTTCCCAGCATCAGCCGCCTAGAAGAACACCATCACACCAAGTTCCCTTCAAAGTCACTCACAATTCTGATGCAGAAATATATCACCATTCCTCCATCATGGGTCAAGATGCTCTATCTCCCTAATTTAAGCAGCTTTTTCGGAGTGCATTCAACATAATGAACTGTAGCCATTGAAAAAGTTGGCTCACCACCACCTTCTCAAGGGAAACGCAGATGGGTAGTAAATGATTGCCTTGTCAGTGGCACCCAAATCCTATGGAAAAATAATTTTTTCAAAGTACCTAGAAGTTGAAAAGAACACTTAATTTATTCCATGAGTGACTTTTCTAATTACCTCTTTGTGCTGTAGAGTCGTAGGAGTCAACAGCTTAGAGTTATACCGACAGCTGTGCATTACGATGGGCTTAAACTACATAGAGCTTGGCACTTCATACTTCCACATTATAAATCATTATTTTAAAGGTCTCTGAAATTTTGCTATTTTGATTACAAGAGAGTTTGGAAACGTCCGATAGCATGATATCATGCTTGTTCCCCAATCCGCTTCTGCACAGCCGAGTCTAAAATACTCCCGTGCTCAGTAGGAGGATTATCGCCCCTCCAAAAAAGCATTTGAAAAGGAAATGGTTCTTTCTTTTTAAAAGCAGAAACAAGGCCATCACTGTTAATAAACAAATGCTGTCTTCTTGATTTCTAAATTACCAGTGTTCTCTACTTCAGTGTGGATGCTGTGCCCAGATTACTTCTTTGTACTTTGGGTGACATCATTAAGAAAGTGTCACTTTTGGAAGTGACCCAGGCTGTTCCAGACATTGTGTGGCTTCACATGGGCCTGTGGGACAATGCCAGTCCTTTCAAACATTATGATAAAGTGTTTATTTGAACTGAAAAGAAGATCGCTTCAAAACACAAAATCACTGTAAGTAGAATACAGGAATGCCTTAAAATGGAACAGTTTATCTTTAAATAACTTTATACAATGGTTTTAAAGTTTGCAGCTGGCCCTTAGATATGCTCTTCCTTTAGAACCCATCAATGTAAGCCTTCCACTGTCTCAAATTGTGTTTAGTTAACACTGGTGAATACTGCATGCCATTCCATTTTCCATCCTCCTCTCCTACTGTCCAGGATCACCAATATCTGATTGCTACGTAACTTGTGCCCCTTATCCTTATCTGAGTTGTTATAGTGGGGCTGTGCATTTGAAAGATGGCAAGTACAACACATTAATTAACCTAATAATATATTAACAAAGAAAATTGAACTGTATTCACCTTCTAATTTGCTTCCCTCCTTCGCTGATGCAGTTCCATGAATCCTGGCCAGCCTCTGGCACCTCACTCAAATCACCATCTTTCATGCATAAGCTAGCGC
Source organism: Scyliorhinus canicula (assembly GCF_902713615.1). NCBI lineage: Eukaryota > Metazoa > Chordata > Chondrichthyes > Carcharhiniformes > Scyliorhinidae > Scyliorhinus > Scyliorhinus canicula. The sequence goes on from NC_052154.1 coordinate 161,829,477, forward strand.
AGTGACTGCAGGTCATTTGGCACAGAACGCATCACATCCAAGCCTTATCTTGTCCTCACCTGACAACCATGCGTGTGCTTTTTCCAGCAGGGACCACAGGAATGGAAAGCCTCCTTTATTTATTCTTGTCCCCTCTTTCCTTTCCTTGTCAGGAGCATTGAAGTCAATAATAACATCCCACCTCAGCCCTGCATGAGATTACCTTACTCACCACAGGCCATGGAACAAACCTGAAATATGACTGGTGTGTCAGCTTCAGTACTAAATCAAGAGTGCTGTTATCAATAGAGTTCTTGGGGATTCTGGAAAACAATTTTTTTTAAAGAATTTTTTTTGAATGTGCTGTCAAGTTAAAACCAACAGTTGCTGGTGGCTCAATGGAACTTCAATGCAGTGTTGAAAGTTGGGATTTAGGGTCGTGGTCTGATTATACTGCGGTTGCATATCAGGTATACATGTTCATCTTCGGGACTACAAAATATATAAGTGATATGTGTGTTTAGTCACTTCTCCATGTTATCAAAACATCCACATTCATATATACATACCTACATTCTCTCTCTCTCTCTCTAGCTCCCAGGGGCTGGTTTAGCTCACTGGGCTAAATCGCTGGCTTTTAAAGCAGACCAAGCAGGCCAGCAGCACGGTTCGATTCCCGTACCAGCCTCGCCGGACAGGTGCCGGAATGTGGCGACTAGGGGCTTTTCACAGTAACTTCATTGAAGCCTACTTGTGACAATAAGCGATTTTCATCTCATTTCACACACACACAAGCTGCAGAATTAGACGGCACACGTTATGGTAAATCTGAGAATTGGAGAATAATTCTAACATTCTATTTAAATTGTCTTTAAATGTTGTCCTTGTCGTTATTGTACAATCACAAACGGTAATTTAATGTCGGCATTTAAAAAAAAAACAGCATATTATAACCAGGGCCAACTCTAAATATAGGAGTGTCTTATTAAAAAGGTTTATTTAGTGCCTTATATAGCACTAAGAGTACACATGCTTCAATTCAAATGTAAAATTTCATTCGGAATAACTTGTATAGTGACTGATTGTCGGTTAATAGAATAATGAATGATCCTGGTTGCCTTGTATTGAAATAAAGGGCAGAAAACTGTTTAAAGTATGAGGCAAACTGGAACATTTTAATTAGTTTGAAGTTTTAATTGTCATTTATTACCCTATTAGTGGGTAGGTCCACACATACATGATAACTGCTTTTAAGTTGAAGTATGTTTTGAAGAGCTGACTTCAATCGATTACACTCAATTATTGATCAGATTTCCTGATTTACCTCTATTAATGCGGCAAGATGCGTTTTTATGTAAGTGAATGCTGAATGATGCTCAGTGATGTTTATACTGCTTTCGACAGTGTCAAATGGCGCACCGTCAACAGTCGTCTTATTTTGTAGTGAGGACAATGAAATTTGTCTCCCGTGATCCCCATTGCACCAGTGAACTGCTAATTCCAGTACATGCCTGGATCCCGCTAAGACCTCACTTAAACTTATAACCAATCTTTTTCTTGAAGGTGCTGACTAAAGGTCTGGGAAGTTCCCTGTATTTTCTGTTTTATTTCAGAGTTCCTTCATTGACAGTTGTTTTTCAAACTCGTGTCTGAATTATTAAGTTCTTAGTGAGACTGGCAATGAGGGTCTCTGATGAAGTGGTCCTTACGTTTACAATGTATGTGTTACATTATTTTCTTAGAAACGGGATATTAGCTCTTGATTCTGACTAATTTCCGTTCACTTCTGGTGCTTTTAGTCCATGTTTCATCCAGCGGGGGAGGGGTGTAGTACTTGAGTCTGTATCTTCTTCCTCCACCTTAAGTTTAAAATGATCATTTTAATTTTTAATCCTTGAACATGACACAGACTGTAACTGGAACCTTTGGCTGCTGTGTGATGATGGTGCAAGTTCAGGGAGGGCCAGCATCAGAAGTAATAGCTGTGTTATCAGTGGAGCCTAGGGCAAGCCTGAGTTGGTCAGTTGCTGCTTAGATCTGTTCAAAAGAAAAAAAACAGGCACATGTTTTTGAACTTCACTGTTCAGCCAGTGATTACTGCCTTGTCTGTCCTTGGTAACAGTTCAGACTTCTTGTCTGCTCCAGACTGATTCTGTGCTTGGAAAGTGAGCCCTATCTGAGCACGATAATCATCAGCATGATAGTGTATAGAGAACACTGACGATGGGAACCAGTGTTACATTGAAGACCTTAAATCTGTCATTGTGCTATGGAGCCTGGCTCAGAAATAGCTAAGATTTAAAAAAAATGAAAAATCAGTGTGAACAAGAACAGATGTTGACGTGCTTAACTTTATCTGTTGTGATCCCATGTGCAGGGGTCAGGAAGGGCAAATGCTAGGAATTGTGCTTAACATGCCAATGACAAGATAGCCTGTGTAGCATTTCCCAGAGTTAGAGCTAAAAAGATTCTTTCCTTTAAAATATTTTCGGTGCTTCAGGACATTCCATAAAGCCACAAGGTTTTGCATGACAGATGTTCAAATGTCACATAACAGAACTGAAGGAACCAGGGCAAACGGTGTGGTCCCATGTACATGATGAGGATTCTGGGAAATGGCATGGCTCTGTTTGCAGGAAGGGAATTCTGGGAAATGGAATGGCCCATGTAGAGGATGGGAATTCAGGGCGATGCATTTTATTAATTCGGAGACTATACAACAGCTTTGTTCAATGTTGCTGGCTGGCAACATTTTTCCAAAACCTCTCCCCTTCTCTTCTGCTCGCACTAACTCACATTGGGATTCAGCTCCATCTGCATGAAATATCTTCTGGATACCTTACCCAAGTGCATATTCTTCATGTCTTAATCTAGTTCAAGAGTATTGGCAGACTATTCAACCATAGGGGCAATCACAGTATAACCTAAAGACGTTCTACCAATGTAACTTCAACAGAGCATTGTAGAACCTCTTTGTGTAGTTTCTCCAGCAATTGCTCTGGTTTCCCACAAAATTTATGGCAACAGATCGGAAAAGGGAGCTCATGCAAAATATCCATGCCAGTGTATTTTCCCCATTAAACCAAGAGTCCAATGAAGCCTTGAGCTGGATTAAAGTATGTTCTCTAAACAAGGCCGAGGTGATCCAAGCTATGTGATGATTAGAAAGTTCTTGTGTTTCAAGGTGGATTTGAATTTGGTTCAAAACTCAATTCATTTCGAATTTTGTCTGTGGCTTATTGACAATGCTGAATTTATACGCATCAATGCATGCCACAATACATTGTGCCAAGTGCTGTGTATAAAATACTCATTGACACATGATAATAAGTCTATAGTGAGTGATCCAGCAGGTTTTATACTGGAATGGGACACAAAGAGCTAATTCAAGCATGAAGTGAGAGCTGCTGGATTCATTACCAGTGCCATTCATACATGGTGGGGGAGGACCCTCTTTTAACATTTATTTTACATAAACAGTTAAGAGTTTGGGGTTTGTTTTTGAAACCTCACTAGTATGTTCAGTTATTTTAGACTGACCCCTTTAGGAATTTAAAATTTGTTCAACAATTCAAATATCTTTTGCAGGCATAGATAGCCAGATCCTGCCAGATAAATGAGAATATCAGCTTTTACCCATATGTACCAAATGGATCCCTTGCAAAACACACTTTTAATATTCATCCTGGTCTGTTCCTTAAAAGAAAGACTCTCTGGTCAAGTTCATTCACTGTATGGATTCAGACGTGAAGAATTAATACTTGGCTAAAGCTTACATTGACTATTATCTAGCTGTATCTTCAGTAGATTAAAGTGGTAAAGGACAAAAATAACCAGATAGCATTTAAAAAAAAATTTAGAATTTACAATCATATATTTTTTCCAATTTAGGGGCAATTTAGCGTGGCCAATCCATCTAACCTGAACATCTTTGGGTTGTGGGGGTGAAACCCATGCAGACATGGGGAGAATGTGCAAACGCCACACGGACAGTGACCCAGGGCTGGGATTCAAAGTTGGGTCCTCAGTGTCGTAGGCAGCAGTGCTAACCACTGTGCCACATGCCGCCCACAAGGTAGCATTTTAAATAAGTATACAATTATGACTCCACTCAAAATACAGATTCACTCAAAATACAGATTCAACCAAGGTGAGGGATTGTTATAATATTAATCCTTCCATTGTTCGCACAGTTCAGGAATTCTGAAGGTTCAAACCCGACAATAAGCCTGTAGACAGAAAGAAAGAAAGAAAATCGCTTATTGTCACAAGTAGGCTTCAAATGAAGTTGGTGTGAAAAGACCCTAGTCGCCACATTCTGGCGCCTGTTCGGGGAGGCTGGTACGGGAATTGAACCGTGCTGCTGGCCTGCCTTGGTCTGCTTTCAAAGCCAGCTATTTAGCCCTGTGCTAAACCAGCCCCTTTACATTACATTAGGTACTGATGCTGCTAACCTCTAGACCATTGATTGCTGAGAAATACAGAGTCGATTGTATACTCCGAGATAGGTAATGACTCTCTGAGCAAACAGGAAGTGTTTCAAGAAACCCTCGAGTTTCAGGTGGAGTGGGCCAGAGGGATTGGGGTGGGGGAATGGTGGTGATGGTTTGTCACATGCACTCATTGGACTATTTTGACTCCCAAGCCATCCTTTTTTTCATTTCCTATGAAAGACAGGTGTCAACAAGTGCAAACTAAAGGGTTGCACGTGGCACAGTGGTGAGCACTGCTGCCTACGGCGCTGAGGACCTGGGTTTGAATCCTGACCCTGGGTCACTGTCCGTGTAGAGTCTGCACATTCTCCCCGTGGGTTTCGCCCCACAACGCAAAAATATGCAGGGTAGGTGGATTGGCCATATCTTTTTATTGAAACATTAAAAATGTATTCAAGGACAAACGGCACAAACACTTAATTTGTGTTGGACAAACAGGGTACCCACCCTTCAGTACCGATGTATGGGGAGGGGGGGGGGGGGGGGGTGGATACTCTAATTATTAAAACAGTTCACAACACATTTCAACAAAAAACAAATGGGGAGGGAGTCGGGGTGTTGGTGGTGGGGGGCTCAATGGGGCACTACCTGAACTATCCAAGAAGGCAGAAAAATAAAAGAACCTTGAATTATGATGTGTTGGATTCCGGGTGTCCCCCAGAGAGGGTGAGGGACAACACAGTGTCAGGCACGAGTGAGCCCCGCACCCCGCTACAGAGCGCCTCAATGTGCATCCTACGCTTCCGATACTGGGCGCTGACAGCCTTCGGACAGTCGCCCTCCAGGCCCGAATCCTCCACCACACTGAGTGCGGAGGATGACACCCTTAATTGGAAATAAAAACAAGTGCAAACTGTGGTTATTGGTAAGTAAAGATCATTTGATAACCTGCTAGCTTTGTGGTAATGGTAGGAAGAATTTTACGGAAGAGTCTTGTGGGTGGAAGTTGGATGGTGTGGATGGGAGCGATATTCTGAGTAGGGAAGTCAGGAACTTCACTTGCCATACCAAGGGGTCATCTCCAACCTCTACTGGCCCCGGAAAAGAAAGATTCAGCTGGCTTCTTCTGTCAGACAGTCAGTGCAGATGTGCTCCTGTCTAGCAGGTAAGGTACAACAATTTCCCCACCGAGACCCTATCTGAAATTATATTGAGGTCCTATTGACATCATAAAACTTTGGTTTGCATAAATTTATGAGACTCTCATCCGCTCTTGACAGCCACCACATAATCCAGTAAAGCCCTGCAGGTTGGTGTTAGGAATTTGTAAGCGGGTAAGTAACCTGCTTGTGTTTAATGACTGCCTACACAGTTTTGAGCCCCGTATATAAGGAGAGATGTGCTGGCCTCGGAAAGGGTCCAGAGGAGGTTCACAAGAATGATCCCTGGAATGAAGAGCTTGTCGTATGAGGAATGGTTGAAGACTCTGGGTCTGTACTCGTTGGAGTTTAGAAGGATGAGGGGGGATCTTATTGAAATTTACAGGATACTGCGAGGCCTGGATAGGGTGGACTTGGAGAGGATGTTTCCACTTGTAGAAAAACTAGAAGCAGAGGACACAATCTCAGACTAACGGGACGATCCTTTAAAACAGAGATGAGGAGCAATTTCTTCAGCCAGAGGATGGTGAATCTGTGGAACACTTTGCCACAGAAGGCTGTGGAGGCCAGATCACTGAGTGTCTTTAAGACAGAGCGAGATCCTCACGGCGCTGTTCGAACCCAGGTTCGATCCCGGCTCTGGGTCACTGTCCGTGTGACGTTTGTACATTCTCTCCGTGTTTGCATGGGTTTCGCCCCCACAACCCAAAGATGTGCAAGGTAGGTGGATTGAACATGCTAAATTGCCCCTTAATTGGGAAAAAATGAACTGGGTACACTAAATTTATTTTTAAAAAGACAGCGAGAGATAGGGGGCGGGATTCTCTCATCCCGCGGCAGAGTGTCCACTCCATCGCGGTTTAAAACGGCGTGAGCGGGCGGCTGCCAGGACTAATTCTGGCCCTATAGGGGTCTATCATGGCGCTGGAGCGGTTCACGCCACTCCAGCTGCCGATCCCGGCGCGAACTGGGCACCGCGGGATCCGTGCATGCGCAGTGGCGCCGGCACCAACGTGCGCATGCACAGTGGCCTCCTTCAACGCGCCGGCCCCGACACAACATGGTGCAGGACTACAGGGGCCGGTGGGTAGGAAAGGAGGCCCCGAGCCAGAGAGGCCGGCCCGCCGATCGGTGGGCCCCGATCGCAGGCCAGGCCGCGTCGGAGAACCCCCCCCCCCCCCCCCCCCCCCCCGCCACAGGCCGGCACCCGACCCTTCCACGCTGAGTTCCCGCCGGCTAAGAGCAGGTATGGACAGCGGCAGCGGGACTCAGCGTTTCCACAATGGCCGCTTGGCCCATCCTGGCCCGAGAAGCAGCGGGCCGGCCGCGTCGAGTGGCCCACGACTGGCGCCGTGCCAAACATGCTAGAGCCAATGGCGCCGATTCTCCGCTCTGCGGAGAATCGCGTGCGAGCGTCGGGGCAGCATGGCCCGGGCGCGGGGATTCTCCTGCCCGGCCCCGGGCTGAGAGAATTCCGCCCAGGCTCTTGATTAATATGGGGATCAGGGGTTATGGGGAGGAGGCAGGAGAATGGGGATGAGAAAAATATCAGCCATGATTGAATGGCGGAGCAGACTCAATGGGCCAAGTGGCCTAATTCTGTTCCTATGTCTTATGGTGTTATGGAAATCAGGTGGGTAGGATTAAAATTGAGTCCACAATGTGAAATCACATAAAAAAATTTAATGAGAAACAGATCTGGTGCTTAGTTGGCAAATGCACTGCCGTGTGTGGGGCTAACTGATACTAACAAGCATGGCCCCTGGATCAATCCCCAATCTCTGTTGAATAACGGTAGGGGTGTAGCAGTTGGATTCAGCAATCCTGGACCATCGAACGGAAAAGATCAGTCGTGGCTTCCACTTTTGATTATTATCCAGTGGCCTCCACTAGAATGGATGTTTGGATTGAACCGGGCTGTACCTGCCAGCCATCAATGTATAAGCTGTCAACATTGACTCCCTGGAGTTTTACATGTAGGTGACTACTTTGGTGAGATGCTGGAAGGCAGTCAGAGCTACTGGAGCTTTATGTCAGCCCATTCATACGAGAAGGTTAGAAAGGAGAACATTTTTTTAAAAAACAGCCTTTATGGTACAATATGATTATAATAATTTTTTTCTTTCGCATTGCACGCTTTTATATATATATATATATATAAAATGTTTGTATGTAAGTGCTACAATATTAAATGCATATAAATCACAACATTATGTTGAATCTGCTATGGTGAGTAAGATTCTATCTGAACAAGCACATAGGGCGAAATTCTCCGCCCCCCACGACGGGTGGGAGAATAGCGGGAGGGCCTTCCCGACATTTTTCCCGCCCTCCCGCTATTCTCCCACCCCCCCGCCGAAGTCCCGACACGAATCGCTGCCGCCGTTTTTTTACGGCCGGCAGCGATTCACAGCTGTTAGATGGGCCGAAGTCCCAGCCCTTTCCGCCGTTTTCACGAACGGCAAACACACCTGGTCCTGCCGTTCGTAAAAACGTCGTGACAAACTCGCAAAAAATAACCATGGCACCGATTGGCACGGCAGTACCACGGCCGTGCCAAGGGTGCCATGGGCCCGCGATCGGTGCCCACCGATCGCGGGCAGCGGGCCCGATGCCCGCGCACTATTTGTCCTTCCGCCGCCCCGCAGTATCAATACGCGGGGCGGCTGAGGGGCAACCCGGCCCGCGCATGCGCGGGTTTCGCGCAAAAACGCGATGACGTCGACCGCGCATGCGCGGGTGGAGTCTTCCCACCTGCGCATGCGCGGCTGACGTCATATGACGCGTCAGCTGGCGCTAACTCCGCCAAGCGGGCTTAACGATTTTTGTTAAGCCCGACTGTCGGAGCCTCCGACGTCGGGCTGCTAGCCCCGACGGGGGACCAGAATCGGTCCCCCGTCGGGAAGGGGCGCGCTGCCGTAAAACCCGCCCGGGTTTTACGGCAGTTTTACGATTTCTCCCGTTTTGGGAGAATTTCGCCCATAGAATACAGCCTCATATAAAGTGTGGGTTGCCAAAATGATGTGTAGTTCTCCAATTGTTGTTGCTTTATTTGGTATTTCTGTGGATTGCTGTGGATACTGACAATTAGGCAAATAAAGGGTAGACATTAAGCAGATAACAAACACAATTTGGCTTGAGATGGTACAATTCAAAATGAGCTAAACACCTCAAATCTAATTGTGTCCTGGTCATGTTAACATGCTCCATGTATTTACTGCTCCAGTGTATGAACTGTAGGCTTAACCTTAACTAATTCACATGCTACAGGTATCTAGTGCTCCAGTGTGTTAGCTATGAGTCTGACCTTATCTCATTAATGTGCTACAGGTATTTACTTTGCCAGTGTATTAGCTGTGAACTTGACCTTATCTAATTAACATGCTGCAAGTATTTACTGCACCAGCGTATTAGCTGTGAGCCTGACCTTATCTAATTGAAGTGATACAGCTATTTGCTTGTCCAGAGTATCAATCCTGAGCTTGAATTGATCTAATTAAAGTGCTACAAATATCCGCTCCGCCAGTGCACCAATGCTGAATTTCAACTGATCTATTCAAAGTGCTGGTATTTGTGGTGGAATAGTAGCACAGTGGCTACCACTGTTGCTTCACAGCGCCAGGGACCCGGGTTCGATTCCTGGCTTGGGTCACTGTCTGTGCGGAGTCTGCATGTTCTCCCCATGGCTGCGTGGATTTCCTCCAGGTGCTCTGGTTTCCTCCCACAAGTCCCAAAAAACATGCTTGTTAGGCAAACTGGACATTCTGAATTCTCCCTCTGTGTATCCGAACAGGCGTCGGATTGTAGCGGCGAGGGAATTTTCACATTAACTTCATTGCAGTATTAATGTAAACCCACTAGTGACACTAATAAATATTATTATTATTATTATTATCTTCACACGATTATCCTTAGCCTTGAATTTTACCTGGCCCAACTAAAGTGCTCCAGGTACACACAGCTCCAGTCGTACTCCATGACAACATTGAAACTTGAGCTCACTGTAAACATTTGTTTCTTTTCAATCTGGGGAAAAAAAAGTCAAGCAAGAAACAGGGCGGGATTATCCAATAATGGGGCTATGCCCCCACGCCCGTGAGAAAACAGGCACAAATCACTCTGGACTTGTTTCTAGAAAGTCCGGGGTGGTTCTCCATTTTTAAGGGTGCTTGCAGGGCTCCGGAGTGTTCCACGCAGCTCCGGCTGCCAATACGGGGCCCTGCACTTCCAGCTATGGTTCCGCGCATGTGCACGGTGGGCGCCTGCGACACCGGCTCTGCGCGACATGGCGGACCCATATAGCAGACCTGTGCTGAAGAAGTAGCCCACCCCCAGATCCCGCGCGCCCCCGATCGGTGGCTCCCGATCGCTTGGAGGCCCCCGCCCCCCACTAGGACGGCCACCGCAGCCCCTCAGGGTTGGTAAAAAGCCGTTTATTATCTTCTTTAAAGAGTTGGTTGTCATCAGCAAATGTGAGTGTGGGTAGGTGGGGTGATGGGCAGGTTTGGATAAATGAGGGAAGTGTGAGACGGGATTTTATAAAAATTGTCTAAACCTTGATTGTGTTTTTTTTTTGTGTTGTAAAATTGAAAATTCCCTGAATAAAAAATGAAAAGAAAAGATCCAAACCAAACTGACCAACTGGTGAACTCTTGGGGAGGAAATGAGACGTTGTTTCATAACACTCATACTGTAGTCCTTCTAAATTGTGCCCCAAAACTCACTACTGGGACAATAACCTTCCATTCTCTTTACATTAGGTTGACACTAAAAGACAAAGGATCAGAACTTTTACAGTGTATTATTTATGCACACAGTAGTCCTTCAAAGCAACATGCTTAAGGTACCATTCTGCCCAAGAATGTTACCTGTGGTTTGATGTACTTAAATATGCTTCCCCACATACATTGTTAACTTATCGGATTTGGGTTGTATTCAATAGATGGTGGAGTGGAAAATTGTATCTGCTAACTAATCTAGGATGGCTGAAAGTGTTTCAATATTTAACATTACAAATTTTATTTTGACCTTTATACATTGAGGTAGGATTTCTATCCCAAATATTTAGAATTATCTAAATTAAGAAATTTCCTGATTTTGTTTGTTGAAATAATGAACATCTGAGATCCCGCTCAACCTAACTGGAAGTAATTTTATGGTAGAGTTGGAAGGGCCTTGGGAGGGCGAAGACCGCACTTGCCCCAATTAAGCCATTACGTGACCACTTAATTGACACTTAAAGGCTTTTTCCCGCCCAGCCTCAATTTTTAGGTCCCTGAAAAGCCTCTCTCGCAGAACCCCAGACACCCCTTTTCCTCCACTCCCCAGGACCTCTGCCACTTACGGCCACTCCGGCTCCAGACATATTGCTGCAGAACCTCTGATGGTCACTACAGCCCTGTGCCTAGAGGGGCTGGAGAGCTGCCGGCCAGTCTGATTGGCTGACAGCCCTCCAAAGCTGGCCTACCACCCAATTGAGAACCTAAGTGCCACCTTCGGCCAATCAATGGCCGTTAGAGTGGGAAATGACAGTGGGCGTGTCAGTCCTGTTGGAGATCACTGTTGACTCTCTGACTTGGCCCTCTCCTTCCTAAAAATTCAGGCCAATGATTTGGATATGGGGATTAATATTTTTCTTCAAGGGGGTTCGGAGCGAATAGTGAGTCGGCAAAAATTTGGCAGATGGAATACAATGTGGAGAAACTTTGGCAGGAAGAGCAGAAAGGCAAGGTATTTCTGATATGCTGAGAAGTTGGAAAGTGTTGAACTTCAACGGGTGTCATTCATCACTGAAAACTAACATATAGGTATAGCAAGCAATTAAGAGATCAAATGGTATGTTGGCCTTTATTAGGAGAAGGTATGAGTACAGGAGTTAAGATGTCTTACTGCAATTATATAAAGCCTTGGTGAGACATCACCTGGAGGATGGAATTTTGCCGTACTTTTCCAGGGTGTCAGGCTCTGACTGAAAACTGACATGTAGCTCAGAAGCTGCAGAGCCGTGTTTTTGGCCAAGATTTTTAGGAACTCTGCAGAAAACAAAAGAGTGGGCTTGGTTTACGCCATTGGCCTGGCGACGTGGGGCCTAATAGAGCCAGCACAGCCGGTTCCACAGAGATCGAGGTGCCATCTTTAGCTGCTGCCCCGATCACCACAGAAAGTAAACCCCCAGCACCCCCATGCAGACACAAAGAATGTCCCTCACAAGAATCGGGGGCTCCCCCCCTCAACACCATAAGCAACACGTCCCGTTCTCCTCGCCCTTACCACACTGAAATGAAATGATAATGAAAATCGTTTATTGTCACAAGTAGGCTTCAAATGAAGTTACTGTGAAAAGCCCCCAGTCGCCACATTCCAGCGCCTGTTCGGGGAGGCTGGTATGGGATGCCAACATTGGGGTAACCCCCCCCCCCCCGCCAATCGCATTGCCGGCATCCAGGCTCTCCACTCTCCTGCCTCACTCCACCACCCTGCTCGCAGGCATCGGGACTCTCTCCTCCCCTGAACACCGCAGTCTTGGGAGCCCTCTCGCCAATTTTCCACGATGGTGTCTCAGAACACCCTCTCTCTTCCCAAACTCTTCCCCTCTCACCCCCCCCCCCCCCCCCCCCCCCCTTAATATGTAAGAGAACTCTTCCCATGGGGATGCCCTGATACTGCCAACTTATGCCACGGAGCTGCCTGGACATGTTCTTTTCCCATCGGGGGCTATACTTACTTTGGTGCCCCCTCAACTGTTACCTTTCTTCACAAATCTGTTGTTCAATAATCTGAGAGAGGAGATAATGTGGAGGGAAGGGCCTTTAAACAGTACTAATGTATTGAAATGAGTCCATAGAACCATTGTATCAGTATAGTGCAGAAGAAGGCCATTCGGCTCATTGAGTCTGCACCGACCCTCTGAAAGAGCACCCTACCTAGGTCCACTACCCCGCCCTATCCCTGTAACTCTATGTAACCTTTGGATACTAAGGGGCAATTTTAGCAAGGCCGATCCACCTAACCTGCACATCTTTGGGCTGTTGAAGGAAACCAGAGCACCCAGAGGAAACTCTCACCGACATGGGTACAATGTGAAAACTCCACACAGACATTCTCCCAAGGCAGGAATTGAACCTGGGTCCCTGAAACTGTGAGGCAGCAGTACTAACCACTCTGCCATCATGTTATCACCCACTGTGAAAGGACCGCCGTGACGTTTATTTTGGGTGGGAACCCTGTTACGTTACCAGTGAAGTGAGGGGAAAATCGGGAACTGCGATCCCACTGGTGAGAATCCCATTTCCCAATTCTCGCGAGAATTTGCGCCCTCGTTACCAAAGCCGGCGCAAAATTGCCCCAGGAGTTTTTAGGTCTCTTTACCTAACGGATGTTATACCAATCACAGAGGGAGTGTAACAAAGGTTCACTAAATTAACTCCTGGGATGGAGGGGTTGGCCTATGAGGAATGCCTAGGTGGGATCGTCTTTCGGAGCGTTGGTGCATATTTGATGGGCCGAATGGCCTCCTTCTTCACTGTAGGGATTCTATGGCTGAGTGGCCTACTCCTGATCTTATTTCTTCCGCCCGTCTGTTCTCATGAATCAGGTCATTCCATTCTCCCAGCTGGAGATGTGGGGCAACAATTGGATCCCACTTCTTATTAATGTGTAATGGATAAACCTGTCAAGGAAAGATCTTTAAAAAAACAAGAGGAGGGCACAGAGCCTTATGCAAAGACAGAAATGTACTTGAAGGAAACGGAAACTTAACAGCTTTGTAAGCACTAAGCATGTATACTACTTAGAAGATGACCTTGTGGTGCATCGAAGTATGTCATCTTGGCACTTCACAGCTGCACACATGTCATCCATGAGGGCACAATCATGCAGAGTCCGAACACCGGAGGCTGATACATATGTTGATTTTTATTTTATTCTTATGACATTAATCCTATTTGCCAGCTGTTCAGCCAGCTGCTATTCTCCAGCTCAGAGGAGATTGGAGTGACTGAGGTAGGGACAGCAAGAGTTAAGCCTTCCAGCATTCTTTTTCCATTCGACTTGCAGCCAGCTAGTGAAAGTTGAGCTCTGATTTTTAAGTTCAGTTGGTTTGGGACATGCGATGACACACTCGGTCCCTGCTTGTGAGTGAGTTTCAAAATGGAACGTTGACTCATTAACTCAGCCAGTGACTGGGCTTCTCTAAAACGGACATCCCTCGTGGATCTGAAAGTAATTATTTGGAGTAACTTTCCTGACTGGCTACTGTTATCTGATTGTAAGAAAACATATTATTCGCAAAACCTTCCTGAGAGAACATTATAAAGAGTAGAAGATTTGGACCATGCTGTGGCCATCATGTCTGCAACTGATTGACTCACCCGACTTAAATACCACTTTGCGAATTTGGTGAGGGAAATGCTTTGAAAATATTATGCCAATAATCCAATTAACTATATTTGACTTTTTAAAAACTTTGCTAAGTGCTCAGATAATTGCAGTGCTGTGCTGAAAAATTTATGCCAGAGATGTACAACACTTTGTGTGATGGCCTCTTACTCATGGCTTGGAAATAGTTAATATAGCCTTACGGGTTGTAATCTTGACCACTGTTGTAAATCTAGAAATGTGAGTGAAAATGTCAATGTGGTCAAGGGCCATGCAATGCATGACAACAACTGCAACAGGACAGCACAATAGGATTAGCACCTGTGAGTATTGAAAAAGTGACATTAAGTCTGTTTAGTGGAGTACATGGATTTTAATTAACCTTGGTTGAGTTAAAGTATTGTGTCTGAAACCAACCATCTGGTATTAACCCTGATCCTGACAAATTAATAGGAACTCCAGATGGTTAGCACCACAAGTTCTGCAACTCATGCTTTAAGGGTTAGTTATTGCCTGAAAAATCCAGAATTCCATGCACATATGGCTGAAAGGACAGATTATAAAATGTTAGAAAGATAAAACTTTAAGACACATTTAATATTGGTAAAGTAAATCTTTATGACACAAACTAAAAATCCAATAAATTTTTTTAAATGTTTCAAACAATAGGACATTAAGATCCCAAAAAGCACACTATGCCTTGCTAAGATATGATATTTATGCTGAAGTTCAGTATAGTACAGATTGTATGGTTAATTCCAAATGTTGTGGAATGCATCTTTTTGGCAGGATGCCTCAGAAAGTGCTTTAGTTCAGATTTCGGTATGTCAGGCTTCAATAAGCAGTGGCATCTACTGCAGTTCCATAAAATTTTAAGTGATTCCTTACTTACCAATAACAGTCTTGGGAACAAAATTGTGATTACTGGTGCCAGTGCTATAGATCCCCAGTGTGACAAAATGGCATGTGTAGCACTCCTGACCACTTCCTGCATGGCCCAAGCAGCCAAGGATGCTGGGAAGGACATGTGTGTAGCGCATGCATCCGAAGTGCCTGAAGAGTGAGATGGCAATGTCAACTAGTCATTCCAGCTGATTTGGTCCAAGTGTTCGATCTCGACTTCTCAGCTCCAGTGCACCCGTAAGCTAATCACTCTCAACCAGACAACAGGTCGATAATGAAAACCATGTAGCCACCAGAAACATTGTGGAGAAGGCGTGGTCAACGTGGTAAACAGTGCCTCTACACAGAGGGAGCCCTCCAGTATAGCAAGTTACATTCACAGAACAAAGAAAGAACAAAGAAAAGTACAGCACAGGAACAGGCCTTCAACCCTCCAAGCCTGTGCCGACCATGCTGCCCATGTGTAAAATCTTCTACACTTCCAGGGTTCGTAGCCCTCTATTCCCATCCTATTCATGTATTTGTCAAGATGCCCCTTAAACGTCACTATCGTCCCTGCTTCCACCACCTCCTCCGGCAGCGAGTACCAGGCACCCACTATCCTCTGTGTAAAAAAACTTGCCTCGTACATCTCCTCTAAACCTTGCCCCTCGCACCTTAAACCTATGTCCCCTAGTAATTGACCCCTCTACCCTGGGAAAAAGCCTCTGACTATCCACTCTGTCTATGCCCCTCATAACTGTGTAGACCTCAACCTCCGTCGTTCCAGTGAGAACAAACCGAGTTTATTCAACCTCTCCTCATAGCTAATGCCCTCCATACCAGGCAACATCCTGGTAAATCTCTTCTGCACCCGCTCCAAAACCTCCACAACCTTCTGGTAGTGTGGCGACCAGAAATGAACACTATTCTCCAAGTGTGGTCTAACTAAGGTTCTATACAGCTGCAACATGACTTGCCAGTTTTTATACTCAATGCCCTCGCCAATGAAGGCAAGTATGCTGTATGGCTTCTTGACTAACTTCTCCACCTGTTGCCACTTTCAGTGACCTGTGGATATGTACACCTAGATCTCTCTGACTGTCAATACTCTTGAGGGTTCTACCATTCACTGTATATTCCCTACCTGTATTAGACCTTCCAAAATGCATGACCTCACATTTGACCAGATTAAGCTCCATCTGCCATCTCTCCGCCCAAGTCTCCAAACGATCTAAATCCTGCTGTATCCTCTGACAGTCCTCTGACAGTCCTCATCGCTATCCGCAATTCCACCAACCTTTCTGTTGTCCGCAAACTTACTAATCAAACCAGTTACATTTTCCGACAAATCATTTATTTATACTATGAACAGCAAACGTCCCAGCACTGATACCTGCGGAACACCACTAGTTACAGCCCTCTAATCAGAAAAGCACCCTTCCATTGCTCCCCTCTGCCTTCTATGACCTAGCCAGTTCTGTATCCATCTTTCCAGCTCACCTCTGATCCCGTGTGACTTCACCTTTTGTACCAGTCTGCCATGAGGGACCTTGTCAAAGGCCTTACTGAAGTCCATATAGACAACATCCACTGCCCTACCTGCATCAATCATCTTTGTGACCTCCTCGAAAAACACTATCAAGTTAGTGAGACACGACCTGCCCTTCACAAAACCATGCTGCCTCTCGCTAATACGTCCGCTTGCTTTCAAATGGGAGTAGATCCTGTCTTGAAGAATTCTCTACAGTAATTTCCCCACCACTGACGTAAGGCTCACTGGCCTGTAGTTCCCTGGATTATTCTTGCTACCCTTCTTAAACAAAGAAACAACATAGGCTATTCTCCAGTCCTCTGGGACATCACCTGAAGACAGTGAGGATTCAAAGATTTCTGTCAAGGCCTCAGTAATTTCCTTTCTTGCCTCCTTCAGTATTCTGGGGTAGATCCCATCAGGCCCAAGGGACTTATCCGCCTTAATATTTTTTAAGACGCCCAACACCTCGTCTTTTTGGATCTCAATGTAACCCAGGCTTCTCCAGACTCAACATCCACCAATTCCTTCTCTTTGGTGAATACTGATGCAAAGTATTCATTTAGTACCTCGCCTATTTTCTCTGGCTCCACACATAGATTCTATCCCCTGTCCTTCAGTGGGCCAACCCTTTCCCAGGCTACCCTCTTGCTTTTTATATACGTGTAAAAAGCCTTGGGATTTTCCTTAACCCTATTTGCCAATGACTTTTCATGACCCCTTTTAGCCTTCCTGACTCTTTGCTAAAGTTCCTTCCTACTTATATTCCACACAGGCCTCATCTGTTCCCAGCCTTCTAGCCCTGACCAATGCCTCCTTTTTCTTTTTGACGAGGCCTACAATATCTCTCGTTATCCAAGGTTCCCGAAATTTGCCATATTCTTCCTCACAGGAACATACCGGTCCTGAATTCCTTTCAACTGACATTTGAAAGCCTCCCACATGTCAGATGTTGATTTACCCTCAAACATCCGCCCCCAATCTAGAGTCTTCAGTTCCCGCATAATATTGTTATGATTAACCTTACCCCAATTTAGCACATTCATCCTAGGACCACACTTATCCTTGCCCACCAGCACTTTAAAACTTACTGAATTATGGTCACTGTTCCTGAAATGCTCCCCTACTGAAATTTCGACCACCTCGCCGGGCTCATTCCCCAATACCAGGTCCAGTACAGCCCCTTCCCTAGTTGGACTATCTACATATTGATTTAAGAAGTCCTCCTGTATGCTCCTTACAAACTCCGTCCAAGCCCCTAGCACTAAGTGAGTCCCAGTCAATATTGTGGAAGTTAAAGTCTCCCATCACAACTACCTTGTTGCTTTTGCTCCTTTCCAAAATCTGTCTACCTTTCTGCTCCTCTATCTCCCGCTGGCTGTTTGGAGGCATGTAGTTAACCCCCAACATTGTGACTGCACCCTTCTTATTCCTGATTCTCTATTCGCTCCATGCAAGTGCCAGACAATGACCATATCCTATACGAGAGGATCTAACAATCGCCCCCTTGACATTCAGTGGCATTACCATCGCTGAATCTCCCACAATTAACATCCTGGGGATTACCATTGAGCAGAAATTTAACTGGACTAGCCATATTAATACTGTAGCTACCAAAGCAAGTCTAAGGCTAGGAATTCTACGGCGAGTAACTCACCTCCTGACCCCCCCCACCAACGCCTATCCACAGTCAACAAGGCACAAGTCAGAAGTGTAATGGGATACTCTCCACTTGCCTGGCTGAGTGTAGCTCCAACAACACTCAAGAAGCTCGACACCATCCAGGACAAAACAGCCGCTTGATTGCTCCTCCTTCCACAAACATTCAAACCCTCCACCACCACTGAACATTGGGAACATTGTGTACCATCTACAAGACACACTGCAGTAACTCACCAAGGTTCCTCAGACAGCACCTTCCAAATACACGACCACTACCATCTAGAACAGGGGTGGGCAAACTACGGCCCGCGGGCCGCATGCGGCCCGCCAAAGGTATTTTTGCGGCCCGCCAAGTCATTAAAAAAAAAAAAAAAAAAAAATTTTTTTTTTTTTAATTTTTTTTTTTTTTTAATTTTTTTTAAGGTTAATGGAGGCGGGCTGTTGGGTTACTTACTGGTATAGGGTGGATACATTGACTTGAGTAGGGTGATCATTGCTCGGCACAACGTCGAGGGCCGAAGGGCCTGTTCTGTGCTGTACTGTTCTATGTTCTATATGAGGCGCCCAGAATCATAACCGGGTGAAGTAATTATTTTACTTAATATACTATGCGGCCCTTTGTGAATTGTGAATTTTTGAATGTGGCCCTTGCACGGAAAAGTTTGCCCACCCCTGATCTAGAAGGACAAGAGCAGCAGATACCTGGGAACCCCACCACCTGGAGGTTCCCCTCCAAGTCATTCACCACCCTGACTTGGAAATATATTGCCGTTCCTTCACTGTAACTGGGGCAAAATCCTGGAACTCCTTCCCAAACAGCACAGTGGGTATACCTACCCCTCAAGGACTGCAGGGTTTCAAGAAGGCAACTCGCCACCACCTTCTGATGGGCAACCAGGGATGGGCAGTAAACACTGGCCTAACCAGCGACACCCACATCCTGTAAATGAATTTTAAAAAGCCAGAGCATGCATTCATATTTGTTATAGTCTGCTGCATCATCCACAAGACCAGCATCATGAGGAAGGAACCACGAACAGGTATCCAGAGGCCACCTTGGGAGTAGGAGTATGTTCAAGAGAAGGCGATGAGGATGATGCATCTGGGGCCTGTTTGCCCTGGAAGGGCTGCCTGCTCAGGCTCCACTTCCCCTCAAGGAATATCTCTTCATCATCACTGCTTTAACATTCCCCACCTGACCATCCACATGAAACATCCCACTAGTAAAACCATTTGACCAAGAACCTGCAATAAAAGCCACCGTCAGTAATCTCTCTATCACATCTTTACATAAAAACACATTGTTTATCTCAACAAAAATGAACTATTCAGCCTTGTGCATTCCTTAGCACTTGTCTTCAGATTTCTTTGCCTGACCTAATGTCCTGATACCATGCTGCTGAAATGGCTCCAACGTGGCAGGTGAAAACCGTCTGAATTTCAGTAGGGGAGACTGCAGACAGCCTTGGAGCACACCCTCAGGCAGCTCTGGGCCTGCAGGACCTGGGTTCACTGCCCATCTTGGCATAAGGGTGGGCTGGCTAACAGACAACAGCTGTGCCACTGGATGGGGGAGTTGGGTGAGGAGTGAAGTAGTGGCAACAGAAATGTCCTGAGAGAGAGTAGCAAGATTTGTGCTTGATGGTCCCACACCATTTTATTCCCACAGGCTGGTACCTGGCCTGTTCGTTGGCGTACAGATGGCTGCGCTGCCGTGAGCCTCTGTATATCCTTTTGAGTACCGAGATCCACAGCCATGCTGGCAACATTCTGGGCCTGTGAGGCAACAAGCATGGAAATGAAGCCCTCTCTGAGCTTCTACTGAGATGGTGGGTGGATTCTGAAACTGTGACATTAGCCACCATATGCTGTGTCACAACTGGGTCCAGAGGTCTCTGCTGCCATGCTGGAAAGGATGGCCCCAAGCCCTGTGTGATCTGGTTATGTTATATTGAACCCAGACTCCTCTCGGCACCTTGACAATGACAAGAGTATATCTGGAAGGCCTGTCAATGCATCAAATATCTCTGTGTGCACATTCTTCAACCCCTGAAGGCTTTCCCATCAAAGTCCAACTTCATGTTAAGCGCTATCTTCTAGTGCCAGTATCTTAGTTGGTGTCTGCGAGTGTCAGATAAAGCGACACTACTTCTTAATTAGTACTCAGTGCTGCTTGTTCCCATCCTCCTGAGGCTGCTGGCTGGCCAGGTAGTAGTTGTAGGATACAAAAAAATTAGAAGGGAATGGTCGGAATGAGGGAAAGGGGAGGGATAGAAGGCAAGAGGTTGTAGGGTTGCATCATTTTCAGTTTGCACTTCATGCTAGAAAGCAAGATGAGGGTAAGCTGAGAGTAGAGAAGGAACGTAAGGCAGTATCACACTGCCATCTGTAATATTCTTGAATTCTGTTGCAGATATATACATGCTGCAGACGACCTCTGGACGGCTGCAGAGATGCAGGCAAGCCCATCCCCTGCTCCTGCTCTGCTCCGATCAATTTTGTGCCACTTTGTCCTGTAAGAGAGAGAGGGGAAAATATCAGTATTGTGTTGCACTGTGTTTGGGGGATCTGCCTGACATGGGTTTCTCACTGGAAGTATGGGAAGATGGGTGTGAGGCTACTACATTAGTAGGTATATGAGGGTGAGGCGGAATATCGGAATGTTAGACTGAGTCCTGACCGCTAAGGTGAGCGATGGTGGTACATTGAGCTGCATGAGAATTTGGTGATATGTTGGGTCGGAGGTTTCCATTAAAGATGCATTCACTAACTTTAATCACCCATGAGACCACATTGAACTTCTTGCAATCCTCCTGTCAGGTTCTTGGGGCCAGGCCCCTTGCTGCCGTTCCCTTTGGAGTGTAATCCTTGAGAACCACCTAGTGCCCTGCAGAAACATGGGGCTGGATTCTCCGATTCTGCGGCTAAGTGCAGACGCCGGCGTTGGAACTGATGCATTTTACGACGCCAAAATTGGCGCCGAACCCTCACCGATTCTGTGACCGCGCCAGGTAAAACTCCTGGCTCCCGCACCACAAACGACCTGCAGCAGTCGCGCCGTACAACATGGCGCCGGCCATGCGCGGAACCGACTTATCAAAATTTGGTCCCACAGGACAACCCCTGGCCACTCCGGCCACCCTCCCCAGCCTCTGTGGCAGCCCCCCCCCCCCCCCCCCCCCCCAGCCAGCAGCATGGCTCTCGGCCAACTGTGGCAGTGCTGGACACAGTCCGAGGCTGCCACATCGGGTTCCCGACTGCTCAGACCGCATGTCAACCATGCGATCAGGAACCCAGCCCATTGGGGACGGAGCATCGCGGGAGGGCCAGGAACTCGGCCCATCGGGGCAGGAGCACCGGGGGTGGGCCTTCCGATGAGGCGCCAACACAGTTCCAATACCGTGCGGCATGTGGCGTGCCACACGATGACCCCATTTTGAAGGGGGCGGAGACTCGGAAACCGCCGTTGATTTGAGCGGTGGACGGATTCTCCGCCCGATCACCGATTACGATATTGCTGTCGGGCAACGGAGAATGTTGATCTCTGTATCTAAGGCCTCCATCGCCTTGACTGTGAAGCTGAAACTCTCTCTCAGCCCTGATGCACCATTTCATTTGCTTTCACTTGCTGGCAGTCAGCAATTGTTTCTTTTCCTCAGTGTAACGCCCCTTTAAGTGGGACGGACTAAATGCTGAAGGCTAGCTGGAACAGGTTCTAGCATTACAGTTTGTTACACCTGCTGCTGAGCATGCAGCCAGCCAGCCAACAGTGTGGGTACACCAGATAAGTCTGGAGACAACTAAATGTACTACTTGTCTCATTGAGACTGAATGCAGACAGATCATAAGGAGTGACCATAAGCCTGAAAGTGGGTGCAGACCATTTTTAGCTGTTAACCTGTAGTTTAGAGATTTAGGATAAAGAGGTTGTCTGAGTTATATTTCTAAATAAGGTGCGAACTGCTGTGGAATTCTTCTATTACTTCTTGCTCCAACCACTTCCACTCTATTTTCCTTTGTGGGATGCAGGTATCACTGGCAAGGCCAGCATTTATTGTCCATCCCTAATTGCCCTTGAGGTGGTGGTGAAGTGCCTTCTTGAAGTGCAACAGTCCTTGTAATGTAGATGCACACACAGTGCTCTTAGGAAGAGAGCTCCAGGAGTTTGCCTAAGTGACAGTGATGTAGTTCCAACTCAGGAAAGAAACTTGCAGGTGGGGTGTTCTTGCGTGCCGGCTGTCCTTGTTCTTCAAGGGGTTAGAGGTCATAGGTTTAAAAGGTGCTGTCAAAGGAACCTTGGTGAGTTGCTGTGTTCATCTTGTGGATGGTGTACGCTGCTGCCGCTGTGCTCTGGTGGCAGAGGTAGTGAATGTTTCAGATGGTAGATTCCTATCTGGCTGGCTACATTTTCTTTGATAATGTGAAGCTGAATGAATCTTGTTGGAGCTGCACTCATCCATGCAAGTGGGGAGTATTCTATCACAAACCTGACTTGTGCCTTGTAGATAATAAACAGGCTTTGGGGAGTCAGGAGGTGCGCTACTTGCTGCAGAATTCCTTTTTTTTTCTTTTTTAAAATAAATTTAGAGTACCCAATTCATTTTTTCCAATTAAGGGGCAATTTAGTGTGGTCAATGCACCGAGCCTACAGATCTTTGGGTTGTGGGGGCGAAACCCACGCAAACACGGGAAGAATGTTCCGTGTGATACTCCACACGGACAGTGATCCAGGGCCAGGATTGAACCTGGGACCTCGGCGCCGTGAGGCTGCAGGGCTAACCCACTGCGCCACCGTGCTGCCTGCTGTAGAATTCCTAGCCTCTGACCTGCTCTTGCAGCCACAATATTTATGTGAGTGGCCCAATTAAGTTTCTGGTCAATGATAACCCTCACAGTGTTGTTAGTGGGGAGATTCAACAATAATAATGCCGTTGAATATCAAGGAAAAATGGTTAGGTTCTCCCTTTGGAGTTGGTCATTGCCTGGCACTTTTTAAAACATTTTTTAAATATAAATTTACAGTACCCAATTATTTTTTTTCTAATTAAGGGAGAATTTAGCATGCCCAATCCACCTAACCTGCACATCTTTGGGCTGTGGGGGGGAGATCCATGCAGACATGGGGAAAATGTGCAAACTCCACATTTTCAGTGACACAGTGACCCAGGGCCAGGATTCGAACCCAGTCCTCAGCGCTGCAGTACCAGTGCTAACCATTGCGCCACATGCCGCCTCTCGTCTGGCACTTTTTAGCTCAAATGTAATGTGCCACTTTTCAGCCCAAGTCTGAAACTTGCCCAGGTCTTGCCACATGCAGACATGGAATGCTTCAGTATCTGAAGAGACACAAATAGCACTGAATACTATGTGAGCATACCTCCTTCTGACCTTATGTTGAAGGGAAAGTCACCCTCACCTCCACATAGCGCAATCTTTACTTGAATGATAATATTTGTTCCATTTTTCACTTTTTCGCTAGTTCCAAATTCACTATTCTGCATGTTTTTTTCTCTTTGCTTTCTTATTGAATCAAGATTTATTGCACCATCTCCTAATCCAAATTATTCCTTCCCAGGATTATTAAAGATATGGAACTTGCCCCATTCCTTATACAGTCTCTAGGCTTTTAAAGCCTCAGCATTACATTATTCAACCATTCCAATTTAATATGCTTGCTCTCTCCTACTCTTCAGCCTAGCTGGTGCTTTGTTATGATAAGGCTTGGTTAACCTTAGACTTCCCTCAAATACAATGAAATAATACGTATGACTAATTTCCGGTGAGAATCTTTTCATTTCATACTTTAGGTCTTGCTCCATCCTCTCCAGTATTTGATAGTGTAGTATTGGAAGAAGGCTGGAAGATCCTTTGGATATTTACAAATATTGGCCTAGAATTTCTTGTAAGCCTGAAGGTAGTCCCAAGAATGTGCCTATTCTGCCAACGCAAGTTATGCTCTAATTTCTTGCCAATCTTCTTAGAATGTTCTCGAATGTAATAATGGGCACAGATCAGCATAAGTAATTAAGTCCTGAGGAAAGTACCAAACTTGCAACTTCTTACAATAATAATCTTTATTAGTGTCACAGGTAAGCTTACATTAACACTTCAATGAGGTTACGGTGAAGATCCCCTCATCGCCTGCTCGGGTACACCAAGGAAGAATTCAGAATGTCCAATTCACCTAACGGGCACGTCTTTTGAGACTGGTGGAGACACAGGGAGAACATGCAAACTCTGCACAGACAGTGACCCAAGCCGGGAATCAAACCCGGATCCTTGGTGCTGTGAAGCAACAGTGCTAACCACTGTGCTACTGTGCTGCCCTCTTTAAGTATAAAAATTAAGGGCAGCACGGTGGCCTAGTGGTTAGCACAACCGCCTCACGGCGCTGAGGTCCCAGGTTCGATCCCGGCTCTGGGTCACTGTCCGTGTGGAGTTTGCACATTCTCCCCGTGTGTGCGTGGGTTTCGCCCCCACAACCCAAAAATGTGCAGAGTAGGTGGATTGGCCACGCTAAATTGCCCCTTAATTAGAAAAAATAATTGGCTAATCTAAATTTTAAAAAAAAAGTATAAAAATTAAACTTCCAAATCATCCACCTATCATTCATCCACATTATGTACAGGAAGGGAGTTGGTGGTGTAGTGGTAATGTCATCATCGACCAAGTAACCAGTAGGCCTAGGCTAATATATGTAGGCACAGGTTCAAATCCATGCAGACTGGGGTGTTTTATTGACCCTGTTATTCATATTTTGGTTTGATGTTTTAAGTTCCTTTGCAATTTTTGTTTGTTTGATGCAGTGTCTCTCTAAGGTGCTATTCTCTTGATTTGTCCCTTAGTTTGTTTAGTTTGATTTAATTATTACAACCTAAAATAGTATTAGTCGGAGGATGCTGTGATTCTCTCTGCTGAGTTATTGCTGAAAAGGTCAAAAGAAAAAGGAAAAAAATGTATTTTACCTGGTCTGGCCTACACGTGACTCCAGATCCACAGCAATGTGGTTGACTCTTAACTGCCATTCACCTGAAAGGCAATTAGGGATGGGCAACAAATACGGGCCTTTCCGTCAAAGAATATTTTTTTAAATTACTCATCTGCAACGGGGGAACAATTTTAATCTTTTATTTTGACTTTTATTTAAGCTATGAATATGCATGGCGAGAAATTGAAAGTACAGTGCATGTGTCAGTAAACATTAATTTTTAAAATTACTCAAGTTGTAATAAAAAAATGAGAAAAATTACTTTGCTTCCTGCCACGCCTGAAAATCTGGTCTTAATTTGATCTGGGCAATAGCAAAAAACCCGTATCTGAGCCTCTGGGTCTTTGTAAATTGGGGTGCAGTCCGGTTTATGGGTCGAAATGTGTTCCAGTGGAGGGATCGATAAATGGCTGCAAAAGGTAGAGGCGGCGTGGGCACACATCTTCACACGTTTATGCCCAAAATGTTTTGATTGCTTAATTAAGCCATGCGGTTTGTTTGCAGCAGGTTACATGTATCTCTGGACTAGTTCATGCATTGCAATGACTAGCTGGGTTGAATATATTGTTGAAACCTCCCAACTAGACTTCCATTATTTACACTTATTGAGGAAGTGATGATCACTGCTTAATTATCAATGACCAATCAACTGCTTTGCATGTATACCATCTAATTCCTACCACATTTATATTGATGCATCCTAGTTGCTAAACCATTGGGACTTGTCTGTGATTGCCTTTGGCATGTGTTAGCACTCATCACTCTCTAATGTGATCTGAATTACCAGAACAAGCAAACAAATAGTTTATTCAAAACATAGGATGAGGAGTAGTCCCTTCAGTTGCTCAAAGCTGTTCCATCATTTAGGTAGATCGTGGTGGTTCTGTACCTCATATCTATTCACCTGCCTTTCTTTTTTTTTCTTTTTCTTTATATAAATTTAGAGTACGCAATTTATTTTTTCCAATTAAGGGGCAATTTAGCATGGTCAATCCACCTACCCTGCACATCTTTGGGTTGTGGGGGCGAAACCCACGCAAACACAGGGAGAATGTGCAAACTCCACACGGACAGTGACCCGCAGCCTGGATTGAACCTGGGACCTCGGTGCCGAGAGACAGCAGTGCTAACCACTGTGTCACCGTGCTGCCCTCACCTGCCTTTCTTAACAATCTATCGTCTCCAGTCTTCAAAGCTCTAATTTCTCCAACATCCTTTTGGTATAGAGAGTTCCAAATTTTCACCATCCTTTGTATGAAAAACTGATTCCTAATTTATTTTAATTTTAAGATTATGCCCCCTCATTTTTGATTCATGCAACATAATTTCTCTCCAACAGCCCTTCTGAATATTTTCAACATTTAAGACACTTCACTTCGCTCCTTAACCTCCAAAACTGAAAGGAATGCAAGTGAAGTTTATACAATACCCTCGTATTTTAGTGCTTTAAGTCCCAGTATAATTCTGATGGCCTACAGTATATAGTGTCTTGAGCATAGGGCGGCCCGGTGGCACAGTGGTTAGCATTGCTGCCTCACGGCACCGAGGTTCCGGTTTCAATCCAGGCCTCGGGTCACTGTCCGTGTGGAGTTTGCACATTCTCCTCGTGTCTGCGTGGATCTCACCCCCCACAACCCAAAGATGTTAGGGTAAGTGAATTGGCCATGCTAAATTGCCCCTTAATTGGGAGAAAAAGAATTGGGTACTTTAAATATTAAACAGAAAATAGTCTCCTGCAACATATGAACCACTTTTCTCTCTGGGCGTATTTCTCCTAAACTTGTGTGGATAAACTTCTTCAACACAAAAGCCCAAATTCTCCAGCCGTTGGGATTATTGTTCTCACTGGCACTTTACCCCACCCACCGGTTTCCCGGCGGGTGTCTTCAATAGGAATTCCCATTGACAAGCGGCAGAGGTAGAGAATCCCGCCAAAAATTAAATGGTCTGCCGCCAAGAAACATGCAGCTGGGGTACCAGAGAATCCAGCCCAAAGTCTAAAAAATGTGACCCTTCATCTAAATTCTTTCTGTGGAGAAAGTGTCCCAAGTGATCCCAAAATATAAAAGATCGATGGATTTTATCCAAAAACAGTACACACAATTGACTTTAGGATGACTGTACCATTTTGGTCACATTAGCATGCAACCCATAATGCAAGGACGGAGGACCTATTTCCCATGTTTATCAATGGAAACTGAACTTATTTATTTTTCCAATTTGCTTTTGTCTGAGTGATTCCACCCAGCACTCTTCACTGCAATTTTTTTTTACTCTGGAGCATGGAACTGGGTGGGTGCCAGTATCTCACTATCCTGGGCCGGGATTCTACCCTACCCGGCGGGACGGGGGGTCCCAGCGTGATGGAGTGGCATGAACCACTCCGGTGTCGGGCCGCTCCAAAGGTGTGGAGACTTAGGGGCCAAGCCCTAACATTGAGGGGCTAGGCCCACGCCGAAATGGTTGGCGCTCTGTCGGCTGGCAGGAATGGCCTTTGGCGCCACGCCAGCCCGGGCCGAAGGGACTTTGTCGGCCGACGGAAGTCCGCACATGCGCCGGAGCGTCAGCGGCTGCTGACGTCATCCCTGCGCATGAGCAGGGGAGGGGGTCACTTCCACCTCCGCCATCGTGAAGACCATGGCAAAGGCGGAAGGAAAAGAGTGCCCCCACAGCACAGGCCCACCCGCCGATCGGTGGGTGCCAATCTCGGGCCAGGCCACCGTGGGGGCACCCCCCTGGGGCCAGATTGCCCTGTGCGCCCCACCCCCCCAGGACCCCGGAGCCCGCTCGCGCTGCCTGGTCCCGCCGGTAAGGTAGATGGTTTGATCCACGCCGGCGGGACCAGCATGACAGTGGCGGGAATTCGGCCCATCACGGGCCGGAGAATCGCCGGGGGGGGGGGCCGCCGACCGGCGCGGCGCGATCCCCGCCCCGCCGAATCTCCGGTGCCGGAGACTTCGGGACACGGCGGGGGCGGGATTGACGCCGGCCCCCGGCGATTCTCCGACCCGGCAGGGAGTCGGAGTAACCCGCCCCTGATTATTTTATCATGATTGGTCTGCATTTTATTTTGACTGCGGATTGAGTGTCCACAACACTGGTCTCCACTGCAATAAAAGTACAATGGTATATTAGAATATACCTGGAGGTCTTCTGTTGAAAATCCCTGAGACACCACAATTCAACCATTTCTAATATAAAATTGTTTTCAAAAGTTGGCAATTCTCCCCAGCTCAAGGTCCTGAAAAATGGCAACTAGTCAGCAGAAGGTCATATCCAGTTTTCAGACAATGAGATTTACTAGCGTTTTGCTGGTATGATGTATGAAATATGATTATTCCTGATTGCTCAGTCAGCCTTGTCCAGCCCTGAACACTGGCCTTCTTGAAAGGTGGGCATATATCCTCCCAGGTTCAATCCAAATCAAAATGTTTAAAAACTGTAATTCCTTTCTCCGCTTTCAAGACAAAGGACAAACGGAGCTCAATTTCCAGCTTCTATCTCAATATTGAAAGAAAAATTTCACAAGCACATACTTTAGCAAAACTCATTTCTCCTAAAGAGCCCGACTTCGAGTAAGTCTGATTTGTGCTCTGATCCGTGTCTTTATGTCTCCAGCCCTAACACTGACATCTTAAGCTGTTCCTGAAAGATCACATCATTATTGCACTCAAAATAAGGGCACCCTTGTGGAAGTGATTTATGCTAAAAAGTTCTTGTTATCATTGTGGATGAAATATATCATGTAAAGTTATATGGCAGTCTTTATGAAAACCATCTGGTGTAAGTATAGGGCAGACAGAATTGGAGCTACAGTCAACTCCACTTAAATGAATACCTGGTAAGTAAATATTTCTCTTAAGTCAATAGAAATTGAAAATCACAAACTGTTTCTGTCTACCTCCATTGTACTTGATCTTGTTAACGTTAACTGAAGGGTTGCTTTTGCATAATGTTACCTGTTTTGTGATTTCTATCACTTACCAAACTGCGGAAGCTTGCGTTAAATGCATCGCATTCTGAAAAATGGATGAAAAGTGCATGACACAAAATACTTTGCGTTGTTTCACTGTGAACTGCAGACAGCTTTTTTTTATTGCCACTTGAAAGGGACTCTAGAGTGGAACAATTTCTAAAGTATAGTTAAGCATTGTCTAGCTCTAAATTTGACAAACATCCTAGTGTCAAATCCACTCTACCATTACATGTGATGGATCTACTATGTAAGCCCCGTCTATTTATAGGCAATGTGCACAGTTGCTATTGGTGATCTGGGCATCACCTAAACGAAAACCTACAGGTGACTATTAGTTGTATTCATTAAGTGGAATAATGACGGATATTTGGCGTCATTGAAATCAGAATTCCCTGAGGTGCAGGTGCTCCACAAAGTACTGACACATGTCAAATAGTGCAGGCACTTCACCCATGCATATGAACCACATTTGCATATTAAAGAGGCCTGAAATTATTTAACTGAACTAAAGTCTTTTCAGAGATGATGGAGGTTATTAAAATTGTTGACAAGAAAAGGGTAATTGCCTGAAAATGAGAGATCAGATTCTGTTGTACAGAGAGAATTTTGTTTTCCTTGTATTGTGCTCGGCTGGCTGAGTCTAGCCTATTGCATTCAGATTGCTCCCTTGCAATTAGACCTTTTTGTCTTGCATTCAATTAGACTATGATTATGAGGGATTTGAAAACACTTGATGTATGTTCTATTCTCCATTGTGAAGTAACTTCATCATAGATGAGCAAATGTTGATTTTTTTTCTCCCCCCACAGTGTTCTTTGAAAGTTTGAGAAGATTAATGTAATTATTATTACAGTTTTTGTTAGTGTAGTTCACCATTGGATGGTACTTGCACAAGCCTTGTCATTCTTCAGAGAAGCTTTACTAGCTCCTCAACTAATTATTTGAAATGGATGGGAGCCTTACAAAAGTCAATTGCGTTTAGCTTGAATCCTACCATACTGCAGTCCTCCATTTTCAAATTCTCACGTTTTTACAAGCGTAAATTGTATTTTGAGCATTGGACAAAGTAGCAATAAGTTAGCAGGGCATGAAACAGCCAAGTGGTTCAGATGACATAGTAAAGAGCAAAGGCAAGGATCAAGTGATTTGTATAAGTTACCTCAACCAAGAGATTGGGTTACACTCTTTAACTCTCTCTTATTTCATAGATTCTTTTTCAGTATTGCTTTAAGCTTCTTCAATCTGTTCTGAAATTAACGGCAATAATAATAATAATCTTTATTAGTGTCACAAATAGGCTTACATTAACACTGCAATGAAGTTACTGTGAAAAGCCCCTAGTCTCCACAAGCCGTACGCAGAGGGAGAATTCAGAATGTCTAATTCACCTAACAAGCACGTCTTTCGGGACTTGTGAGAGGAAACCGGAGCACCCAGAGGAAACCCACACAGACACAGGGAGAAAGTGCAGACTCTGCTCAAACAGTGATCCAAGCTTTGAATCGAACCCGGGTCCCTGGTGCTGTGAAGCACCAGTGCTAACCACTATGCTACAGTTTACTACTGGGCTGGGTAGAGTTCTTTAGAAAAACACTGACAGAGGCAGTGTGTGATTATGGATTACATGCTACATGTCAAGCAAATCTATCAGTCATATGATGATGGAAGGATGCTAATGTCTTGAATATTTTGCCGTCAAACATGTACTTTTTATGACTTAACTATTATTGTTCCTTTGTAAGACTTTAATTTTTTTCATGAGATGTGGCAGTGCTGGCATGCACTATATGTTGCCTGACCCTAATTGCATCTTAACAAAATGGCTTGCGAGGCAATTTCAGAGGTCAGTTAAGAGTCAATCACATTGCTGTGGGTCTAGAGTTACAAGTAGGCCAGAGCAGGTAAGGAAGGCAGATTTCCTTCCATAGGGTGGTAGTATAGTGAACCACATAATTTACGACAATGGTTCCATGGTTATGGACACTGAGAATAGCTTCAAAATCTAGATGTGTTAATTGAATTTAAATTCCACCAGCTTCCACCTTGAGATTTGTACCAATTTCCTCAGTGCATTAGTCCGGGTCTCTGAATTATGAGTCCAGTGACATTACCACCATGACACCCATCCCCCAAATTAATTTGTTTCTGTGTCATGAACTGAGGTGCTATCATGCAATGCATTTTTGGACATGCGCATGCAGCTCAAAATGTATTTTTCAGAAATATTCCTCCCTGCCAATAGAGACTTGGGTTGAAACTGAAAGTTTATGGTCTTATTGTCAGCATATATATGAAAATGCTTTGGTAAAAGCAACACGACACAACCTAAGTAAAATCCAAAGACACACATACAACTTCATTTCATAATGACAACAACCAAAGCAAGTGGGGTGGCACGGTGGCGCAGTGATTAGCACAACTGCCTCACGGCGCTGATGATCCGGGTTCGATCCTGGCCTGGATTACTGTGCGTGTGCAATTTGCACATTCTCCCCGTGTCTGTATGGGTTTCACCCCCACAACCCAAAGATGTGCAAGTTCGGTGGTTTGGCCACTCTAAATTGCCCATTAATTGGGAAAAAAATAATTGTTACGCTAAATTTAAGAAAAAAATAGCAAAGCACGTGAAGTTTAATTGGACATAAGATCGAAAGGTACGAGGCATCTGCACTAGTAAAGAATTAAGTCCATATATTGTTTATTTCCACTGAGTGGCCATCCACCTATTCAGTATTTGGTTGCATTGTAAACAATAGGGCAATTTTGTTGAAGAAAGTTGGCCATTGGGAAAAGTAGAAGTCGATTCATTAAAATATTTTTCAAGAAACTATATTTTCACGAAATGACATTCATATTTTACAGAACTGTTCCACATTTTGATTGTGCGGTGCTTTCAGGAGGAGTGCACTCCTGGTTTAAGGTTTCTTCACATGATTGACAAGAATTGGAAACAATGAAGGATTGAAGCAAGTTAATTGTCCTGGATTTTTATAATGCCGCTGGTTTAGTTTACACTTGCAGTGTATCTGGGTTATGTATTGCTGATAGGTTCACAACATAAGCTGCAACCAATATAATTGAGCAATTATAATTTGGAAGTATTGCAACACACCAAAGCAATTGCTTTGCTGTGTTGCAATACTTCCAAATTATAATTGCTCAATTGATAAGTATACTGTCCAATGTTCAACTGAGCCATGCAGACCAAAAGGTCCCAGGTTCATTCCCCAGTCTCTACTGAGATATTTGCAGCTGGGCCAACAGTAGAAATTGTACTCAGTACCCCCACCACTAGTAGTGACCATTGCTGGGGCTGCCCCTGGAGGATGAGGGTACATTTATGGCTGTGCAACCTCATGGCCATGGGGTTCAGGGGGACTGGGTTCAGGCAGGACCTGGTGGTCAAGCTGTGAGCATACTCCCAATCTGGGAAAAATACCTGGGGATGGGAGAGGCCCCTAATTGGTCACTTAAGTGGCTGAGTTGGGCATCAGGTGGGAGGACGATTTGCCACATTCCCTGTCTGGCAAAATACATGGTGGCACGAAGACATCAGGCACCTTCCCTTTCCACTTTGCCAGGTTTCCCACCTCCAAAAAGATGTCAGAGGACTCCAGCCTTTGGTCTCCATCACCCCTCAAGCGAGAAAGTAAACAAGTAACCTTCCGGTGACATAGAATTAGATATAGAACAGTACAGCACAGAACAGGCCCTTCGGCCCTCGATGTTGTGCCGAGCAATGATCACCCTACTTAAACCCACGTAACCCGTATACCCGTAACCCAACAATCCCCCCATTAACCTTACACTACGGGCAATTTAGCATGGCCAATCCACCTAACCTGCACATCTTTGGACTGTGGGAGGAAACCGGAGCACCCGGAGGAAACCCACGCACACACGGGGAGGACGTGCAGACTCCACACAGACAGTGACCCAGCCGGGAATCGAACCTGGGACCCTGGAGCTGTGAAGCATTGATGCTAACCACCATGCTACCGTGAGGCCCCCATCATCTATTCTCTGCTATGGGGGTCGGTTAGCTCAGCTGGATGGACAGCGACAGTGATGCAGAGCGATACCATCAGCGCGGGTTCAATTTCCGTACTGGCTGAAGTTATTCAGGAAGCCCCCATCTTCTCACCCCTGCCCCTCATCTGAGGTGTGGTGACCCTCAGGTTAACTGACCACTGGTCAGCTCTCTCTCTCTCTCAGAGAGTCTGGGACTGTGGCGACATGTACATTTACATATTCACTGCTGTGAGCCAGGTAAAGATGAGACTAAGCTCAGGTATGAAGCTAAGAAGCTTGTCTAGACCCACACTTGATGAATACTTACTTGGGGTGGGTACTCCAAGGCAATGGTCCCCTCAAAGTTGTGGTCCAGCTTGAATCAGCACACTCCATAGTGACGTAAGAAAAATTACAGAAATAGTAATCGCCACAAGCATTGCTTTGGTGCGTTGCAATACTTCCAAAGTTTAGTTCAGATTAGTGATTTGACATTTTGGATTCAGCTCATCTAGATTCTATTAGACCTGCAATCTGACTGTAAAGTAGATTTATTTCAAGTTAGCTTAGCCCTGGTTGTAACTTGTTAATCTGTTCATATTTATTGCAGTCAAGTTCTGGTGAATCAAAGAAATAAGCAGAGAAAAATAAACGCATATAATGAGTACATTCTGTCAGATTATTGGAAGCTGCTTAAAGAAACCAGACTGAAATGTTGGTGCTGTGATGCAGCTGAGGACTGGACATTGCTACATAATGTTTATTACAATAAGACAAAGCTAGTCTGGGGGGAATTAGATTCCCCTAGAAGGACACATGGGATTGTTAAGTAGAGTTCAGCATCAAACAGAACTTGAATGCTTTACTGCCTATTTAAATTTAGGCTCACTGGGAAAAAAAATTGCTTCTAAAATGATCTGACATTGCTGCATCTGGAAGGTTAAACAAAGCCATTTTATTTTGTTTATAAAAGTATTATTTTTATTCAGTCAGCTGACAGTGACTACTTACTGCACTGAATCCTATTTGTTTCACTTGATAGCTGCTATTTAAATAATAATTTCAATTTTCTTCATTTCCCCCTTTACTGTTTCAAATTCTCTCTTTCCAATTTCCACATCTTTCCTCTGTCTCTTTCCCACACTCTCTTTCACTCAAATTTATCTCTTATATTGTCCTTCCCTTTACATTTTCTCCTTGTCTCATTCTTTTTTCTCTCCCAGAGTATTTTTCTAACTCTCGTTTTTTTAAGTGTTCCCCTTTCTCTCTCACATTGATTCTTTCTCTCATTTTTTCTCCTTGTATCACACATTCTCTATTTGCAGGTTGTCTTTTCCCTCTCTCACCTTCGCTTCCCATGTTTATCTTTGTCGAATTCTCTCTCTTCCATCTCGTTCTCACTCATTCTCTCTCATTCCTTTTCTCGCACCCTTTTCCATGTTCTTTCTCAAATTCTGTTTCTTTAATTCTTCCTCTTGTGTTTTATTTCTTCCCCTCTTTCTCACCCCATCCTTTAGTTTTGTGTGTTTCTTTTCTTCACCCGTTTACTTTTATTCTATTTCAATTCTTCCTCTCATTTATTTCTCCTTGTTTCTTCCTTTGCCATGTCAGGAGAAGGTCAGCTTCAACCTCACAAATACCAAATGGCTTTGCTTGATTGTAATGCACAAGAGACATTTTTTCATCACAGGCTATTTTTTAAGATAGTCATTACATGAATTATAAGGAAGCATATCGCTGAAGGGAAGTAGGATAAAAGTTCAGAATTGATTATTCCTTCACAGTGTCTTCAGAACCCTGTCATCATTTAGGAATGTGCAAAATTTGTTCCACACTTTCAAGTACCAAATATGTATTGCAGCTTGTTTGGTTGCAATGTCTTTCAGCCAGCTGAAGTACTGTTTGGAAATATGATCATGAATAATTATACTTGGAAGATTGCTTAATTAACAGTATTCTAATAATAAACTGAAGATTGCTGACCTTGTCTTTGGATAGAATGGAAATGCTGCTGTATTATCTTACCAACCTACGCAGGTCTTTACTAAGACAGATTAAGAAACCAAAAGTCCCTCCTTACTCTCTTGTTTCTCTTAAAAAAGAAACGTATCAGTTGTTTGTGAAATATCAAGCAGCTGCCCTACAGTTTTGTATGTCAAGGGTCTGTAGACTATAATACACCTTCAGCTTGGCCTTCAATATAGTATCTGAATGTGTCCAACAAGGAAAGGCTCTGGTTATTTCAATAACAGGAACTGTCACAACCCTTTCAGTAGATATGAGTGGCCTACAAGGAACTGGGAAAGTATTTTTTTTATTTGTTTAGCCTAAACTACAGTTTTGCACAAATGTGCCCTGCTTTTTTTTCTCATTTAATCGAGTTACTTCTTTTTTGAATCTGCAATATCTTATGTTGAAATATTTATACACGGTCGGTTCTCATTACACATTTTAATATAGTTTAATGCAACAAAAAGCGAGGATTTTTCATTTAGGATTTGCTTGCATTCCCTGAAGTACCTTAACCCCATTTACTTTCCTAAGTGGTCAGTAGAAAAACATAAGGTTTGGCTGAGATGCCATTGTTGCTGTAGGGCATGTATTCGAGCACAGATGGTGATTAATGTTTCTGTTTTATGCAACAGGAAATGCGATTGAATGCTAAAGGAATATTTTGTAAATGTAATTAATATGATAAAACATGCACAGTATTGTGTGACTTTTACCATGAAAGAAATAAATGAAGCACATTTACAACAGCAGCAACAACAAAACATGAAAGAAAGCTGAAATTTAAGGAGACAAATGGTGATCAGTGGAAAGCAAAATATTGGACATTAAGAAAATGAAAATAAAAATGAACTCTATGAGCTCTATAATACTAATGTTTTGATCTGTGATGCTGAATAATCTATATGATTGTGCTCATAATAAAAGTGGATTAATTTAGCCCATACAATTCTAGTTTTAATCTATTTAAATGTCAGAAACACAGGGTCTTATTTGGACACTTTTTAGTGCATTCCCTCTTTGCGTAAAAGATGAGCACACTAAATCTTTCAAGGGCCATTGTTACTTGGAATTTCTAGCCTACATGCCAAAAATTCTTCTATGTAAACAAGACTCAATTGGCAGTGGCTTCAGAATAGAATTGCCATTTACACGGTATGGACTAGTTTGTTAACGTATTTAAGGTAATTCTCTCTGCAAGTATCAGCTATTAGTTCTGAATATCTGTTCCCCCAAATAAAGAGTATTCAAAGATTTTAATTTAGAAATGTAACATTTTCTAATCAAATGGTCCTTTTGATAGTAATTATGTTTTTTATATGTTGCATGCAAGTCTAGAAATGCCCTGAAGTAAAATTCCCATAAAATCTTGTCAGCAGATTCATATTGATATTCCATAAGCATTTGGCAAAATCGTCAGATCCAAGATGTCACTTCAGGCAGCATGTTCTTTGATCAAGCTCTAACTTTGTTTTTTTTATAGTTCATTTATTTTTTTTTGGATTAAAAGGACATTTTACATTTCTTTCCTTATTTTTTTCCCCATTTCCACATATGAGGATTCAGGGGTGAATGAAATCAAGCATCCCACATAACTGAAATATTCAGGCCGCTTATAAGAATGGACCATATGGATGAGGGGATAATTTGTATCTAAAATGTAATCCTTAAATTTTGAGTGTTCACACGAGACCCCCAAGACACCAACAGTAAGCAACCAGTTCTAGTACCCTGCCTGCCTGTTCTACAATGTGACTCCAACCAAAGCTAGAAATCCATCCAGGTCCCTTTTAGTTGCTTGCAGCGGCCCGCACTTATTGCATGAATTGGCAATTTGTTCCAAAGACCTGAGAAAGGAAAACCTTCTGATGTCTAGTGTAGTTCTGCTATTATGTAATTATGTCCCTTGGTCCTCCCTAACCTATCTCATTCAAACTATCCACAGGGACCGGGTTTAGTTCCTTCATTTTAAAAAAAGCCTCAATCAAATCTCTCTACAGTCATGCTATAGTAGAGCATAAAGATCCACTCTCCAACTCTATCACTTCCACAAATTGTTGCATCAACTGCAAACTTATAGACACAGGAGACTAGGACAGTTTCCCCAATGCCTTCAGCCACATCTTTAATAAAGATTGCGAAGACCAATTGCACTAACATCAATCCCTGAAGACTCCACTAATAACTGGTCTCCATCCAAAACCACCACTACCACTAATAACAACCTTTCTCCCATGAGAATTTAACCAATTCCATTCGAACCCAAGATGTGGCTACCAGTCCCACAGGATGCTGTCACAGATAGTAGCCTAATGAAAACAGTGCCAGTTTTTCAAAAGCAAAATACCGTAGATGCTGGAAATCTGAAATAAAAATAGGAAATGCTGGAACTACTCATCAGGTCTGGCAGGAATTTTTCAAATCTTGCTTTATCTTTATATTTTCTCATACCAGTGAATCTGCACCGTGTGCTCTCAATTGCCTCACAATTCCTCTTAATAGGGTTCATTATGCTCCAAGTGTGGCCCTTCTAAGATTGTATATAGGTTCACCATTACATTGGGTCATGTATATTATATATGTCACTTTAATGAACAAAACTGTTTGTGCACTTTTATACTTGAGCTCCATTAAGGCAAAAGATTACCACAAAAACATTTAAACGCATTAGCAACAAAATGTAGTTAAATTCATACTTTTAAAAAATAAATTTAGAGTACCCAATTCATTTATTCCAATTAAGGGCAATTTAATGTGGCCAATTCACCTTGCCTGCACATCTTTGGGTTGTGGGGACGAAATCCACGCAAATACGAGGAGAATGTGCAAACTCCACATGCACAGTGACCCAGAGCCGGGATCGAACCTGGGACCTCGGCGCCATGAGGTAGCAGTGCTAACCACTGCGCGACTGTGCTGCCCGTCAAATTCATACTTAGTTGCTTTGCTCTTTTTCATGTTCCTTTATGCAACATATTTAGGAAATGCCTTGGATATAGGAAGGTTTTATTTTGTCCTAATGTTTACACTTGTCATGTCACGGTTGGAGAAATATGGGTAGAAGAAAAGTCTTGCAAGCGAACTCAGCACACCGCAGACTATTTTTCAGATCTTAGCACATTGCCCTCAGGGCAACTACCTCAGCTTGCTAAAGTTCAGCTTTGTCACCTGGAACAAGGACATGTGAAGCAAATTTGGTGCTCAGCACAATAACACTGCTTTTAATTGTTATGCTCGCCACTTACTCCCTCCCAGCTGGCATTGAGATATCAAGCACTGTATGGATCAATAAGTTGATGATGTATTGGTCAACATGTCCAAACCCTTATTTCTTCTTCCATGAATATTGTGGCATACATGCCCACGATAATCATATTTATGCATTTGGCAACATTCAATAATTAAGTACTTGGAAGATATGAATATGGCAAGTGTTTGAGTTGTGTTTTGCGTTTTCTATCTATTCAAGTACCAAAATGTCTGCTATTAAATGAAAGAGCTGGAAGGTTATGTGAGGTTTGACCTGAAAAGGGTACAGGGTACTGTTGGCTAGTCTTTCTTTGCGAGATTCATTAAACTGCGATATCCATAGAAGACGTGGGGCGAACGTACAAACGCCATATAGTCACCCAAGGCTGGACTTGAATCCAGATCCCTGGTGCAGTGAGGCAACAGTGCTAACCATTGTGCCACTGTGCTGTTCCTATCTTATCCCATATCTATTTTCAGGTCCTGCAGGTATGGCAGAAAGTGATCAGTCTGGTGGTTCCTTTCTGCCAGATCTGATGCACTGTTTTTTAAAATAAATTTAGAGTACCCAATTCATTAAGGGGCAATATAGCGTGGCTAATCTACCTACCCTGCACATCATTAGGTTGTGGGGGTGAAACCCACGCCAACACAAGGAGAATGTGCAAACTCCACATGGACAGTGATCCAGAGCCGAGATCGAACCTGAAACCTCGGCGCTGTGAGCAGCAATGTTAACCACTGCGCCGCTGTGCTGCCCCTGATGCACTGTTACCCTCCAGTTATGCTAGTAGGATAACAGGGTGGACCACCTTGCACCCATTTTTCACAGCAGGTCAAAGGCTAGGTATCCTACGTCGAGTAACTCACCTCCTGACCCCCCACCAAAGCCTGTCCACCATCTGCAAGGCACAAGTCAGGAGTGTAATGGAATACTCACCGTTTGCCTGGATGAGTGCAGCTCCAACAACACTCAAGAAGCTCGGCACCATCCAGGACAAAGCAGCCTGCTTGATTGCTCTTCCTTCCATAAACATTCAAACCCTCCACCACCGTTGAACAGTGGCAGCCATGTGTACCATCTACCAGATGCACTGCAGTAACTCACCAAGGTTTCTCAGACAGCACCTTCCAAACCCACGACCACTACCATCTAGAAGGACAAGAGCAATAGATACCTGGGAACTCCACGACCTGGAGGTTCCCCTCCGAACCATTCACCACCCCGACTTGGAAATATATTGTTGTTCCATCACTGTTGCTGGGGAAAAATCCTGGACCTCCCTCTCGAACAGCATAGTGGGTGTACCTACACCTGAAGGGCTGCATCAGTTGAAGAAAGCAACTCATCACCATCTTCTGAAGAGCAAGAAGGGATGGGGAATAAATGCTGGCCTGACCAGCAACGCCCACATCCTGTAAATGAATTACTGAAAAATTCAAATCTCAGAAAGGGTGCGAGTGCTACGCAATCATTTGCCCACAGATTCAATTTTGTTCCTCCACATTATGCTGTCTGTCCTTTTGACTTTCCTCCATCTATTCTTTCCCTTCCTCTCTAGATAATCTTTGCAAATGCTATTGTGAGCATTTTAAGTCTTTAAAAAAGCTCCAATATTTTCCTTCTCAACCAATGCTGTCAGTACCTTTAATTGGTCATATCCCTTTAACACACTCTGCATTCAGCAGGCCTCCCCCTATTACATTCTCGTACAAGGCACAAGCTGTGCAGGGAGCACAAGCAAATGATTAAATTAGTTGATTTCGATCAATCTAATCATGTCATCTTCCACTCCGGTTATGCTAGTGTGCTTGTGTATGTACTGATGATGGAGCATTGTTACGAGGCTTGCGGAATCGGCTCGACAAGTAACATATATATTTAAAGTATAACAGGAAAACAGGTAACCTGTATCTGACGTTCTTTCCAAAAAACCAACAGTTATATAAACAATTGAATAGGTTCATATAGATAGAGAGAGAAGTAGAGATTTTCCCTTGCTCTTTGGGAAGCTATGAGCATGATTTTAAACCTTTAGGAATGCTGCACGAGGGGCTTTTCATAGTAACTTCATACTTGTGACAATAAACGGTTATTATTATTATTATTATTAAACCTGACCATCCAGCAGCACAGTGGGTGGTTAAAATAGCAGTTGGGTTAATTTCCATCAGTTGTTTCGATGCGTTTGCAGCAGCTGCCATTTTAACTGCTGGGTTTTCAACAGCGCTGGGGGATGCTTGCCACACATAGGCAGGAGCCACCTGAATATTTAGAAGTCAAAATCCAAGTACATTGTTTGGACCCTTATTTGATTTTGACTGCTGATCATGGCAATGATGCTCAGTGCCAGGCCTGACAGTGCAGGCTGCAGCAGGCAGAATTATGACCGCATAATGGCCCAAGCCAGTTCCAGATTCCAACTCGAACCTGTAGAGTGAAGGGTTAACATCATAAGCATCTGACACTGATGTATCTGTGATGTGATGTCACATGACTAAGTAACAACGCTCTGGAGGGAGGGAGGGAGGAATGGTCCAACTTTGTGCAGCTTTCCTAAGTTGTACATAAAGCTTTTAACAAGCTACCGTCTTTAGCTGCTTTCTTAAGAAAGGTAGACCAATCCTGAAGAAACCCACCAAGACCCTGAACACATGACGAAATATAACCCTAATCCTAGGAGGAGCAGTAATTGAGAACATTTACTCAATCTATTTTTCCATTGCTGATTTTTCCTTTTAATCCAGCAGCACTAACAATAGAGTCATTGTTGGTGTCTGTTTTATTTTTTGTCCTAGATTTTAAAATTAAGGTAATGAAGTCATACACAGATAAACAAATGCCAGTTTCAATGGACGAGGGCACAATCTGTCAGTGCCTTTTGTACAGAGTTCTCCACACGCAATATTAAAGAATTCCAAATCCAACAGTAAAATATTCTCCAGCTATCCAGTTTTAAATGTCAGACTCTCTAAATATAGCTAGTCTGCTGCAAACTTCATCAGAAGCCAACAGCACAGTTTAGAAGTTAAATCAGATTATTCTGTGTGTCAAATCTGTTTCTGTTGCTTTTGCCGAAATTGAATAGCTGGAATGAATAATTACAGTGGGATTCGGAATAAATATCTACAAATTGGCCACCTTTATCCAGAATCTTTTGAAATAATGTAATTTTCTGGCAAGTCATTTCGATATTTATCAGAAGTCAATTGTATCTTCAGACAGCATTGCCCTTGCTTGATTCCTGGGCAGTGGTCTACATTGTAGACTAGAGTTTAGTGTATAATGGTACAGGACAGTGTAACATTAGGATGTGGGTCAATCCAATGAAGGGTTTTATTCAGAATGCAGGCAGCCTGAACTCTGGGTGTAATTGCTTGTTCATTTACTCATGTCGGAAGTATCCCAGCACTTCAGAAAATGAAAGGTCCCCATATTTGTTTCTAAGGCTGCTGCTTGAATAAACCATTGTTTCATGTTGGAAAATTTCAACATTGGCTTGTTCCTGTTGCATGGGATTACAATAACACACAAAATCTTATGACTCTGTCTAACAGTTGTGTTGGCAGCTTGCCATGATACAATGGGCGAGGCTTCTGAATGGCACATTATGGTTTAACAGCCACACAATGAGATTTCTAACAAATTTCTAAATGAAAACCACTTCCTTTGCACATATCTCTAGCTGTAAAAGTGAAAGTTATTCAACAAGTCAGGGAGGAGTGTACAACCTTGGAGAAAATGGATAACCCAGCTCTGACTAATTGGAGTCTTCTGCCGTGTATGTGAAGAGAAGTACTTTTTCTTTCCTCTCCATTTGTCCCTTTCTCCCTGAAGGCAGTGATTCAAGCTGAGGTCTGGTTCAGGAGGAGCTGGAACTCCTCCATGCAGTTTAACTCTAAAGGACAATGCAGTGGTATCTGCCCTCATTTGATATCCAACCATATGCACAAAATAGCAAAAATGCCTCCCTATTGTTTGCCCTGGCAGATTAGAACTTTGGTGTGGAGCTCCCAGCAGGAACCTACATTGAGGCCCCTATTAAATCAACACTGACCGTGAGGCAGCCTGGAAACCACGTGGACTCGCACAATCAAGCAGGAAGCTGAGCCTAGCTTTCCATACTGCATGGAACTACACACACGGCAGAGAGGGAATACCGCACATTTGCGACCGTGCTCCGAATGGTGGAAAATGCCATCCGTAGTAATAGGGGATGAAGAGCAGAAATCCTGGCTGAGGCCAGTTACAGTGTTCCAAGAGACTTCTGGATGAGATCAGCTTGTTCAACACAGATTGGGAATTGAGCCTAAACTGCCTTAGGGTTAGAAATTCCTTTGCGTGCTACTAAGAATGAATTGATGAATGTGTTTGGTAAAATTCCTCTGCTTTTGTAATGAAGGGACTTAAACTAAATAGATTAAAGACTTCGGTAAAATAGCAGAGACATCACTTGAGCAGATAAACCAATTCATTATCAGTAATGTACAGAAGAATCTGCGCCCTGGGCTGGATTTTTCAGCACTACTCTGTCTACATACTCACTAAACTCTTGACGGGACACTGTATTGGGCTCCTGAAATAACAGATGATGGCTGAGGACAGTCTTAATGGAGTTCTATCTTAATAACTTGAGTATGGAAGCTGGGATTTATTGTCTGTTATTGATGATTTATTGACCTCAGTAATTTATGCCAATGCAAATCAAACCTGAAGTCTGATTTGAATTGACTCCTGTTGAAATATGTCACATTATTGGAATCGTTCTCCTCCGTTTGTCCTTTGTGAAGTTACGGTATATGTTTCGTAAGGCTTATTATTTGGAGAATGCTGTGCTTTCAAATATCACAAATTTCATTAACTTATGCATAGGCATCAGGAGGCACAACATAGTGCCAATGTTCTTCAGAAATCTCTCTGCGAGGGTTCCTAAAGAACATAGAAGGAACAATGTGAGTTTGTAGGCGAGGAACACTTCCTCCCATCAATTTAGAATCGTAGAGCTGAGACTGCATCTACCACAGGCACAGGGCCAGTGTGCTCCATGAGGAAAGCCAGATCAGCTCCACAGCGTAAAAAGGTCTGGTCCCTCT
The DNA here is from genome assembly GCF_902713615.1 of Scyliorhinus canicula. Lineage (NCBI taxonomy): Eukaryota > Metazoa > Chordata > Chondrichthyes > Carcharhiniformes > Scyliorhinidae > Scyliorhinus > Scyliorhinus canicula. Next base: position 161,872,831 of record NC_052154.1, read on the forward strand.
TTTTTTCCTCTTCCTATAAGGAATGTCAATTCCATAGGTGCCTTGTAGAGGGAAAGCTAACCTAGTAACGGATGAAATGTCACATCCCACAGATGACTGAAGTACCTGGTCGCACATGGTCATTCTTCTAAAAGCAGGAAGAAAAATGTTTTCTAACTGCCTTTTAAAGCCACGTACGCTCCCAGTCTCCCTATTCTAATTAGTGGAAATACTGTGCAAATTAGGTACCAGAAGGACGTAAAGGATTACAGCTTAAAGGCTTTTTGAAAACAAATATGAAATGAAATGAATGAAAATCGCTTATTGTCACAAGTAGGCTTTAAATGAAGTTACTGTGAAAAGCCCCTGGTTGCCACATTCTGGCGCCTGTTCGGGGAGGCTGGTACGGGAATTGAACCCGCGCTGCTGGCCTGCCTTGGTCTGCTTTAAAAGCCAGCTATTTAGGCCTGTGCTAAACCAGCCCCTTTTACCCACAAAATACCCACAAAAAATATTTAAAATTGGGATTGTTGCATCAAAGTGACCCCACGTTGGGCAAGTGAATCAGCAATCCTTGGTGAAAAATATCATCAATCTCTCTTGAGTTTCACATGCTGCTCGGTGAAGTACTAAGGGCGTGATCCAATGGCCGTGCTGTGCCTGAAAAGCAGCCCACCGGAGCACAGCGTGGCAAATAAAAGCCGGGAGACCCACCCCCTCCGGGGATCCACCTGGCTCGCAACGCCTGATCTCGTGAGACGTTGTGATGTGAATCCCGTCGATTGTGAACGTTTGGGATCACCTTTTGGCAATGTACATATAAGAGCGAGAAAGGTAGTCTCACTCTAATGTGCAGATTATGAGGTACCTGAGGCTTTGGGATTCATCCGCTTCACTTCGGAGACCACAAATGAGACCAGACAGAACGGCCCTTGTGGGGGTCTGTCAGGGGATCGGAGGCCCTCGGCTGTATGCCCTTTGGGCAGGGTGGTACCCTGGCACTGCCACCTGGGCACCTTCTTGGTGCCATGCTGGCACCCATGTGGCACTGCCAGCATCCCAGTTTGGCACTGCCAAGGTACCAAGTTGGCATTTGTTTGCACGATCGGGACCAAGGGTGCCCTGTGAGAATGTTGGGGGGGGTGCGTGTTGGGGCCGGGGTCCCTCTCATAGTGCATTCCAGCTGGGGTGGTCAGGGATCACTTTGGGGGCCTCAGAGATCTGGATGCCATTTTAAAATGGCGTCCCAATCTCTCGCTATACTGGGGAGTACGGGCGAGCGGAGCTCCCCAGTGTACAAAACGGGGCTATGTGCAGCCTCATCCATGCTTTCCCCACTGAGGCCCCTTATACAACGCATGTCACATTGTATAGCCATGTGTTTCTTGGCACTGTGAGTGCTGGGAATTACGCGCTAAACGCGCTCGCTATGGGACTTTGTTCCCACTTAGTTTAATCGAGCCCTATGTCATGCAATCATTTGATTTTGGGTATGATGGAACCATCAATTCACTAGACACGTGCTTTAAGATATGAACAGTGGTTTTAATCTACTTACAACAGAGCCAGCCTGTTCCACGTTGAACTCTCGATGAACTGAACGACTGGCTCTGAGCATTGGTATTTATACAGCAGTCCAGGGGGAGGAGTCATGGGCGGAGCCAAGGGTGGAGCCCTGTACAAACTCCTAAGCATTCCCAGCGCTACTCCCCCTAGTGGTCGGGCAACGCAACTGCACTTATCAATGCATGGTCTCATGTATATACAATACAGTGTGAATTACGGAGTTACATTCACCACAGGGTACAGTTGTGGGATAGCTACAGTCAACGTCAGCATTGCTGAGTTTAAAAAGAAAGTCAGCCACCATTTCCACTCCTGATCACTGTCCAAACATCCAAAATGGACAATCGCTCTCTGTGGGTATTGTTGAAGACTGAGCTTGGCTCTGATATTTTCCATAGTTGAATGGGTTGCTGATACTGTTTTTGCACCCATATGAAGGGTAGCAAGCTACTTGGATGAGCTACTGAATTGTTGCTGGCATCCATGAAATCACGGCTCTCTGCTCAGTTCCTGCAAGAGCAGAGGAAAGAACATAGGTGAATGGGATAGGTGAGGGAATCATCAGACAAATTAAATGTTCAACATGTAGCTTATATTAAAAAATGGGACCAATCCCGCTTTTAATTCTTTTTGTGGTTATTTGTTTTCGAACAACATTTAAACTGCCATCCCTTCTTGTCCTTCCTGTATCTAATTTGCACAGTAATTCCACTAATTAGAATAGGTGGACTGGGAATGCTAATAAAACAATAATGTACACATACAAATTATCTCACAGCAGTCTGTGCTGCACAGAGTGTGCTAAAATAATTTCAGTTCTCTATACCAAACAGAGCAAGGCCTGGTTTGCTATCAACATCTATTTCCATTTGATGGAAAAGATCCACACATCACACACAAGCCTGTGATGCTTAGAAGTTCTGGATATTTTACTAGCCAACCCAGTATCCTGTATGTTTACTAAGCCTGACACTGGAATGTGCTGCTTTAAGTCCAGCAAGTCAGACATAAGCAGGCAGGGCAGGTCATTGGAGCTACTCCCAGCTGTGTTCTCGCTGTGCACTTCAGTTTCAATAGATTTGAGTGGCCAGGAAAGCAGCATTTTAAACTTTCTCATTGCAACGATTCACAGCAAATGTGGGTAGACAACTAGCAAGCACCTCAAATAAAGCCAATCTATAAGACGAGTACCAGGAGCACCAATTATATTTTAAAGCAGAATTATGCATTTTGGCATAGGGTGTGGAATTTGGGGTGTAATTCAGGTATGTCAAAGTTACACCCATTCTATAATACATATTAAATTCCAGTAGATTTGGCTGTAGGCAGGAGATTGGCAAAAGGATGCAGGTTGCGCTATCCTGAAGAACAAAATTGTTGTTGCCCATTTACACCAGGATTTTCCCTGATTTCATTCAATTGTTTTTCATTCATTCATGGGATGTTGGTGTCACTGGTTGAGCCACCATTTATTGCCCATCCCTAATTGCCCTTGAACTGAGTGCTCAATGAAAGTAGTTTGCTGCTGGCTAAGCAGGAGAGCATAGACATTTCCCAAGTGAAGCACCATGCACCTTTCAAGGAATAGCTGCTCATATTCCTTCAGCAGAACCTCTATCCTTGTTCTACCTATGTTGTTGGTACCTACTTGGACCATGACAACTGTATCTAGCTCGTGGCTCAGGTAGTAATCCGGGGATTATTACCTTTTTTGGTTCTGCTTCTTAATTTAGTTCCTAGCTGCTCATATTCCTTCAGCAGAACCTCTATCCTTGTTCTACCTATGTTGTTGGTACCTACTTGGACCATGACAACTGTATCTTTACCCTCAGACAGCAGTATGTTTTTATTGCCACCAGTCCCACCCCTCAGACCTCTCTGTGTTCTCTTAAACTATCTAAACGCTCCACTGAGAACGAGAAATGTTAGTGAAGCAAACCTGTGATATGGTATCATGAATTTGTTGACCCTCATCTCAAAGGTGGGCAGACTCTTAAACAACAGTTATCACCATTGCAGGTACATGAGAAGACTGGTCCTTTATTCTGATAGTTCTGTGAGCAGGCAGCTGAGCCGTCATCTTAAAGCAGGCTTCCAGTTATAGTATATGAGGTAGATTCTGGATCTGACTGCACACCGATCAGTAGAAGGATAGATCTGGTGGCATTTGTTCGCATCAGTCAGGTTTTGCAGACCCTGAGAAATATCATCGCTTGGAAGTCAATTTTTACAATTCTCTCTGAATGATGCCCCAAGGCCAAATGGGCAGTGGGCATTTTGGATGCATGCCTGGGTTGGAGGCCTCTTCATTAGAGTATGTGGATACAAGTGCTTTTGATGCTATTACTAACCAGGTAGCACTGCACTGTGTTGAATTCTTCTCAATTTTTAGGAGTGGGGACAGCAGTGGACTTCACATTGACCCCTAGAATTGGTGTCATCATCTCCACAATGGTCCTCATTGTCTCCATGTTTGTGTATAATTTCCAACATCATTTTTTTCAACAAGCACCAAACGGTCACAGACTTCAGAAGCAGGATTGACTTCTGAAAAGTCTCTGCCCCCTGCTGTCAGATCTCTGTCTCCTCTGATTCCATAAGGTTAATAAATGAAGCACGCCACCCATGTAAGGAGACTGCAAGGAAGGGTCAAGGAGCAGATAGTTAACATTGTTTGCTCTGCCACGATTGCTAAACTTATTCCAGACCCGCTCTCTACATGACCCCTGCTCTATTTTCTTCCCCATATGTCTGTCAGTACATCTTCGTTGCAGAGGGCATTGAGATATAACTTGGGAGGAGATACAACAATATAGATATTTTCTCAATTCAATTGGCTTAGGTTCCAAATTAACAACTGGGAGATTTTTATTCATTAAAATCTGGACTTTACATTCACCTAACTTATCCCATAAATCAGAAGAAATGGAATGTATCACCATATCTCCTCTCAAGTTATGCTTCTGTTTCTGGTGCAATTAATACTATGGTGAAAATGTGTATTTCTTAGAAATTTGCTTTAAGCATGAAATCCACAGTTTCTGGATAATGCTGAGTGTATGGAAGTTCATTGAAATGAGGCAGGCATATGAAGGTACGTGTGTTCCTTAACTATGGTCGTTCACTCTCCTTCTGCTGGTGGTTCAGTTCTCATGCACCCCTTGTGTCTTTCTGTGTCAGCATCATAACTAAAGCCAGTGGGCATCCTGAAGACTATTTCCCCAATCCTAGCTTTTTGGTAAATAAGAAGAGGACCAATGGACAGTTGCCAGTCAGATCCAACTTCAAAAAAGTATTATTTCTTCACCTACCTGACCCACATATTCTTATGTGCGTGCTGAGGTGCCCATCATCCATTTTGGCAGGTAATTAGCGCATGTGGAGCAGGCTGGCTTGCAGAAATGAAATCTTTGAATGGCTGACGAATCTGAAGGCTGGGTACTTTCTCAACCCATTCACAACTGGGTTGGATTTTACCGAGGGCTTCAGGATCTTGACGTCCGAGTGAAAAGTGGCAACATTACCCCAGGCAGCTCTGGAGCCTAATCAGTGCCAGCAGAAGAGGTGGGCACTACGAAGGCAGGCAGGAAGCCACAGGTACGTTCAGGTCAGTAAATTGAAACCACAAATTTCTGGGTTCTGAGGGTCGGAAGGGAAACCCTCCCCGAGAGATTGTTAGGGTTGTGGCAACTGCCTTCCCTTCCGTGGGCGTCCCCTTTAGGCTATGGAGTTATCCGCTCTGATGGCTACCTAGCCTCCATAATGCTGGTGGACTCTGCAGGCAGAGGGGTTACTTCACTATTGGAAAACTTACTGCTGTTCCATAAAATGATCCTTAATGTGGTTGTTATGTATGAAAATCAGCTGCCCGTCTTGCGGACCACTGGTGAGAAACTTCCTCAGTAGTGAAATTGCATCAGGGAGTAATCCCAACATGGCTCTTCACTTTTTGACTTGCTCTGGCCACCCAGGGGCAGGTAAAATGTCTCCAATGGAACTATGTGAAAGGCGCCAAGCTGCCTTGCCAATAGCTGCCATTGCCTGCATTAGTCAATATACATTTGAAGTCACGTATCCACAATGACTGTGGGCAACAGTCACCAGATCATCAGAGAGCAAGATACTGAATTGCACCACCTCCCATCAACATGCTAGCACAGCCAGTGAGTTGCCTTTGGGGATGTTGCTCTAGAATGGCAAGCAGGGCCATGCAACCATCTCCTGTAGTGATCAACCAGGTGGGTAAAAACTGAGCTCCAGCATCATTTGCTTGCAGATTCAGGCCCACACCTTTGGTTTCTTAAAAAAAAAAATTTAGAGTACACAATTATTTTTTTCCAATTAAGAGGCAATTTAGTGTGGTCAATCCACCTACCTTGCACATCTTTTGGTTGTGGGGGCGAAACCCACGCAAACACAGGGAAAAGGTTGTTGCTCGTTATGCTTTCCTTAATTTGCTCTGTTTTAATTACGTTTGCTCAAGAGTCGCCAGGTATCTTTTTGATACCACCACAAGGTTCAAAACCGAACACTGATCAAAGACTTGATACACCAGTTAGTAAGTTTGAAATCAATGCACATTTATTTACACACACAGTCAATTACTAGTCATGCACAAACTCTACTCACTAAACTACAACTACTACTAAAAGCCTATACTTAGCTTCGGGTGCCCACTCAGTCAGAGGAACAATGGCCGTTGTCCGATTCTGAGGCTACTGGCTTTGAACTGGTATAGAATAGTAGCTAGGAGCGCCTATCTAGTACCGTGTGTTGACCTTAGACTTACTTGGCTGGTGCTTGACGGGCCTCTCTTTGCTGAGAGCCAAGGCCAAGATGAAGGTGAAGAAGAAGCGCGCAATCTGTCTTTGGGGACTCCTCTTTATACCCCAAAGGTGCTTCACACCCTTCTGGGCGGGCCTTGAACTTGGCCCCAATTAATTGGACCATGTCCCAATCATTTGTATTGATTCTCTCCAATAAAGGGGTTGTTGCTTAATCACTGGGCGGGTCCTAGGTGACCGTTGGCCTGCCTTTGTTTTAGTCTCCACTGGCGCCGGGGAGTCTGCCCTGATACCGATTGCTTAAATGTTTCTCTTTTGTCCCCGGAGATAGCTCATTACTATGCTAATGGCTTGTAGAATCGGTTTTGTCTGGGAGCTGCAAGTTCCAATCCACAGGCAAACCTTGCACCTGCTTGTTTCCTTAGCACTGTCCAATTTTCCCTTCACTCTTTGCAAGTGTCCATTTTGAAATCGGGATGTGGCCACCCCAGGTGGCTACAAGGTGCAAAACTCCACACGGACAGTGGCCCGGAGCCGGAATCGAACCTGGGACCTCGGCGCCATGAGGCAGCAATGCTAACCACTGCATCACCGTGCTGCCCCACCTTTGGTTTCTGTCCATTTGTCACATCTTTTCCCTCTCCACTTTAAAGATTGTTAGTGGTTAAATTGCCTTTTGAGTGAGGATTTTTGCTGCTTATTTTGCTGCTTCCCTTTAATTATCTGCACCCCTTTGGGATGGATTTTTACCTGAGTGGAACCCAGGATTTGGGGCTGGTCAGTTGGATGCACCAACTGGACAGCTGGTGGTCCTGTCGGAAAGACGAGTCCATTTTAAAGACTAATCTCCATTAGTATTAACTGGTACACTGTGACCAGAAACACAGTGCCCTTCGGTAGCTGGTCAGCCTCTTAGCTCAGGGCTGCTGGTTTGGCTGTGGCTCAGGCTGGCTTTACTGTGGTTCTCCTTCCATCACCCCACTGGGTTCACCTAATTACCTTAGATGAGAGATCTATCTATGACCTTGCACAAAAGTCAAATACTGCGAATGGTGGAAATCTGAAATAATAAAAACAGAAAATGCTGGAAATACTCACCAGGTCTGGCGATATCTGTGGAGAGAGAAACAAAAAATTAATGTTTCAGGTTTATTACCTGTCATCGGAACCAACAAGGCTGTTGGGATGAGGAAAATCGTCAGGAGCGTCCAGGCATTTTCAATGGCTGCAGCCGTTGATGGATTATGTCAGTAGCTATGGCTGCGATTCCCAGAGTGCACACTGAGTACTTAAATAGTATTGACTGGTTGCAGTTCACTTTCTGTTGAGTCACACAAAGAATAGCACAGTCATGAGGACATTAAAATAGTGAGCATTTCATCTCTCTGAACTGGAAGACATGTAAAAACACTAGCCACTGAACATGATCAGCTGCCCAGATGCAAATATTGCAACATACATTTAAATAGTGAGCAAGAAAGATGCCTTTCCTTTCTTAAATAATGCATAACAGATTAATCTTTGGCATGTGCCGCGAGTTCATATTGTTTTATTTTATTTATGACGGCTGTTGACAGAAGCTTACAGAAATACCAGTAACTACAGAAAGTACTAGAGTCTCAGAGTGACTTAAGCATTATGTGATTATGCAGTTGGTCATTGGCCTTATGTTGTTTGTCACACAATCATGTACAGTGGATGATGTTCACATTCGAACCAAACAAAGAGCTGGAATGGTTCATGGACAAACTATTTTTCCATCTGTTCGACAGTTCCTTCGGAAATGAGGGATTTACAGTGAATCATCCAGTCAGTTCCTTACTGTTTTATGAGGGATCACCCACTTGCCAGTGTTGGCAAAGGTTCTCTTAGTGCTAATGCTTTAACAAGCTGTAAAATTCACTGCGGTTCCTTTGGGATTCGACTTACCTGTCTATCTTTCAGGTTTAGGCAAGTACCAGTTATTTGGAATGAAGAAACATCTGAATTTGGAGCCATTTTTAAAATTTGTGGAAATGTTTTAAAAATGTTTGTTGATTTCCCCAACCAAGAAATGTTTGCATTATGCCATATTCTACACAGCATCTACCTTGTAAGCAGCTTGGTACAATCTCCCATTGCGATACATCAAAATATCTAAGCACAGAAGCTTTTACTGATGTGAAGCAGTTCTATTTAAGTTTACTATCAAAAATCCACTGCAGACTACTTCCATCGCCTTACAGTGACTTGAATTGTAGCTTTATCAAGATCTCAATGGATTGTTTGACTATTTGGCATGTACTGAATTCTTGCCCATGCCTATTTCACTCTCCTAATGTGATGTTGCATCTCTTCCAACTTTCTTCAAGCTATTTCCAGATTGTTCGATCTCCAACTCAGACTGGCATCTCAACCAGCAGCCGAGGGATAAAGCATACCTACAGAGCCAGAGCCTCTAACATCTTCTCCCTTGATCATTGTCTTCACATGAGATTTTTCACTCTCATTAAATTCCTGTCTAGCGCTTTACCATTTTCTGTAACATTCCTAACATGTCAATTTAGCACTAGATTTGTGGGAAACACTAACTCACTGGCGTTGCCCTATCATCGTATCCCACTCTTGAATGTTACCTGAGAACGATAATTTCAAAACTACCATAACACATTAGGCACATATTAAGAATTTTGGGCAGCACGGTGGCGCAGTCTCATGGCGCCGAGGTCCCAGCTTCGATCCTGGCTCTGGGTCACTGTCCGTGTGGAGTTTGCACATTCTCCCCATGTTTGCGTGGGTTTCGCCCCCACAACCCAAAGATGAGCAGGCTAGGTGGATTGGCCACGCTAAATTACCCCTTACTTTTTTTTTTGGAAATGTTTTTTATTGAGTTTTCATATTTTATATCCAACAAATTATTAGAAAAAAAACACGCAAAAATTAACATGTATATTTACAGGTAAGCATCTTCATACTAACAACTGTGGCCACCCCCTTTAACCGGCATACATATTTTACATTCCCCAATATGGCCGAGGCACATGTTTATAGGCATTTATTAACAAATTGGTTTTGGGCCTTAGCTTGCCATCAGACTGTCGCTTGCGGCTTTGTCCTTTTTTTTTTTGAATAATTTTTATTCAAGTTTCCAACAACAAATTTTATCACAACAGAGAAAAACAGTAACCCCTCCCCTCCAATACAAAAACAATAAATTAACAAGAAAAAGAAATAAGCATAAAACCATGAGAACAAACCCCCATAACGAACCCGTAGCCCTCCCCCCCCCCTCCCCCCCGGCTACCTTCCCCCGATTCCCGTCCATTTTCCCCTGATTCCTGGCCACCCGACTATTCTTCCTCTTGTTCGTTGGCCACAAACAGGTCCCGGAACAATTGCATGAATGGCTCCCACGTTCTGTGGAAGCCGTCGTCTGACCCTCAGATGGCAAATTAAATTTTCTCCATTTGGAGACATTCCGAGAGGTCGGACAGCCAGTCTGCAGCTCTGGGTGGTGCTGCTGACCGCCAGCCAAACAGGATTCTACGACGGGCGATCAGGGAGGCAAAGGCAAGGGCGACCGCCCTCCTCCCCAGGAATAGATCTGGCTGGTCTGAAACCCCGAAGACCACCACTATCGGGCATGGCTCCACCCTCACCCCCACCACTTTGGACATAACCTCGAAGAAGGCTGTCCAGCGCTCCACAAGTCTGGGGCAAGACCAGAACATGTGGGCGTGGTTGGCCGGGCCTCTTTGGCACCGTTCACATCTGTCCTCCACCTCCGGGAAGAACCTACACATACGGTTTCTTGTTAAGTGGGCTCTATGCACCACTTTTAGTTGCGTCAAGCTGAGCCTTGCGCACGTGGAGGTGGAGTTGACCCTATGCAGTGCTTCGCTCCAGAGTCCCCACCCTATCTCAATCCCCAGGTCATCCTCCCATTTCTTTCTTGTTGCGTCCAGTACGGTGTCGTCCCTTTCTACCAGTCGGTCATACATGTCGTTACAGTTCCCTTTCTCTAGGATACTTGCGTCCAGTAGGTCTTCCAGTAGTGTCTGTCGTGGCGGTTGTGGGTACGCCCTTTTCTCCTTTCGTAAGAAGTTTTTGAGCTGCAGATACCGTAGCTCGTTCCCCCTGGCTAGCCGAAATTTCTCTGTCAGTTCGAATTACCCCTTACTTAGAAAAAATGAATTGGGTACTCTAAATTTTAAAAAAAGAAGAAAAAAATAATTTTGAAGATTATTTGTCACGTTTTCTGAATAAAGTGACACCTTCTCGATTTAAAAAAAAATGGTCAAACTACTCTGCTTTGTTGCCAAGCACTGAAATTGAAAGATGCACAGCTTGTCAAAATGGAATAATTGCCCCACTAAAAGGTAATCTGGATGAGAATGATGAATGGCTGGTTCAATAAACCCACTCTCATGCCACAAGGTTGTTGCAGCTTTGAGCTGCAACATAAAGCATATCTTAACCACTTGACTGCTGAACATATTTAATTTTATGCTCCAGCTCCTGTTAAGTGCACATTTTGATCAGATCTGCTTTAAATATGTTTATATGGGGTTATGAAGCATCACATACTGTTCTAGGTCAGAGGAATGAGAGATTCACAAAGTCCTCTTTCCCCCTCCTCCACTATGATAGTAAGACATATATCACGTGTTCTGGCATCTTGTATAAATATTTACTTTATGCTTTATAATTTGTTGATCTGGGACAGAATGACCTGCTTTGTGGTATCACAAACAATATATTTAAAGGAGAATGACACTCCCGCGGTGAAGTATTCCTTGAAATTGTCTTCTAGATTCACTGTGCTTGGGTCTTAGTTTTGTTAAATTACTCCTAATTTTTTCTGTAATTTCCTTCCCTTACCCTTCCTATTCTAAATGTGGTAGTCTTGTTAAAGTGTACAGTTTTCCACTGATGTTAACCCTTCAGCAGGTCACCAAGTACTAAATTTAATCAAGCTTGCCCATCAGGAAATTGGCTGCTCCTTTCACATCATACCCCCTACTTCTGACCCCCTAATGACTCTTATCACGACCCCTCCACATTCCACCATTTGTTGTACCCCCACTTTAACCTCTCACTGGCCAATGGAGAACAAAGTAGTAAATACAGTGGTGTGTCCAAACATAATGAGCCTGATTCCTACCTGGCTAGGTTAGGTTGAGATAATCCCTAAAAGACTGGATAATGAGTGGAGGTGACATTGCATTTAGCTATGTTGATACAAAGGGGCACATTGTACAGCAAGTTGAGGTGAAAATTTCTTCCTCGCCTTCAGACAATTGGACTACATCCTCACTGTCGTCAGCCTGCTTGCGAATTGTATGGATCAGGGGTAGGAGTGTACACTTCCTACTGAGTCAAGCTCAGTGCTTTACCTGCCAGCATTAACTCACTCAGCCATTGAAAGGACCCACATTTGCTGCTAGCCAACCTTTCCATAGATCTTTGTGGTCACTTATTTAATGCACCTCAATTAACATTTGTGTTTAATCCTACTCAGTAATGATGACAACTCAACTCATCAAGGATTCGTTCTTGGTGTAAAGCTTAGTGCTTGTAATAGTTTCACTACTTAAAATGAGAGTTATAATTCAGTATTTTGCCTGATCAGGGCCCATATGTATGTTTGAGTTTGTAAATCGAAGTGTTGAGTAATACGGATGAATAAAGTTTTGAGATGTGCGCCATGGGATACACATTCTCTCCCTAAAGGAACACATATCACTTACTCAAGACCAGGGAATCTAGCTGCTGATTGGCAAGAGCCAAGGCTTCGGGAATTTTAAAGGGCTGATGCTGAAGATTAGCCAGTTAAAGCCATGCAATTTATCACCACAGTTTCTTGGCAAGTATTCCCACTGAATTGGTGGAAATGGCATGAGTAACAAGTCAGAATTTTCTAGCCTTTCCTGCTGGTGGGATCTTGCGGATCCACTGATGGTGGCTCCCTGCAGTGGGTTCCCAGCGGCGGGACGGGTGAGAGATGGAAAAGGCTGTAGATATCGGCGGGACTGGAAAACCGCAGCCTCCACTGCCGGAAAATACATGACGGGGGAGAGGGGGGGCCAGAAAAACCCGCCTAAAGAGTTTGTGGAATTGACACGGTGCATTAATAAAGCAAGAACACCACTTTCTGCAAAATGAAACAGATTTATAGTAAAATGGGGAATGCTTTACACAGGGATTATGAAGCCCCAAGCAATTCCTATTTAGGGGGGCGGAAAGTAGATGGAAGTGAGAGTACTGTGATCAGAGTACGAAACAACAGAAAAGCAAAGCTGCCTCACTTGATTAAAACAGATATTTTATGAAATAAATGAAATTTTTTAAGACTACAGTAGCTAAAAGGTTAATCTCAGGTTTGTCATAAATTACAAATCACAGTCCACAGCCAAGTGTTCACTCTAAACAGAGCAATGTCCTCACTAATAACTGACAGCTCAGAAATTCTTGTCCCAAATCCAAATGTTATTAATTTTCCAAACGTATAAATGTTTTACACGCAGCTTTGCCAGTAGGTTACAAAAACAAGCATAATTTTATAGCTTCAGACTCCATGCTAGGAAAGTCTATTTTAATTAAAGTACGCGGAATAGTAGCTCATATTTCTCCAAAATGTCCATTTTTTAAAAAAAACTATCTCGTTTTCTGCCAACAAATTGTATCTCATTTCTCTGTTGTCTGAAAGGGTTAACTCCTTCATAAAGTGTGGTTCCACATGAGTCAGTTGCTTTCAATCCCCTTGAGCATATTCACATATAGGTTTTGAGAGTGAGTATTCTGTTCAATGTTGTGGCTGTTACTGTGTGACTACCTTTCCAACAGGTATCACAGGATAGTATTCAGAAGTAGAAACTCTCCCGGAATCTTGTGCTCTGGCAGTTGGTGAGCTTGGAGGTGGGAAAGGCATCCTGGAACTCTGCCACCTTCCCACCTCTATCAGAATTGAATTCTGGAGGGCAGCAAGGTGGCGCAAGTGGTTAGCATGGTTGCCTCGCGGGCCGAGTTCCCAGGTTCGATCCCGGCTCTGGGTCATTGTCCGTGTGGAGTTTGCAAATTCTCCCCGTGTTTACGTGGGTTTCACCCCCACAACCCAAAAGATGTGCATGGTAGGTGGATTAGCCATGCTAAATTGCCGCTTAATTGGAAAAAATGAATTGGATAATCTAAACTTATATTTTAAAAGATTGAATTCTGGACAGGAAGACCCATGGTCAGCCTTCTCGCTCTGCTGCCTATTGAGGCCTTTAAGTGGCCAATTAATGACCAATTAAGGATCTCATCCCACCACCAATGGTATTAACCCAACTGCAGGCGGGCCTGTCACCATGCAGTGTGGCACAATAGCTGCTACCCTGCAGACAGCTTGTTACCTCCACTGGGGGTACCTGACTGGGGAACTGGACATTAGGCAGTGGGGGGGGGGGGGGGGGGGGGGGGAAGAGAGGGGGGGGAGTGGGGGGGGGGGGGAGAGAGAGGGGGGGGGGGGGAGAGGGGGGGGAGAGGGGGGAGGGGGGGGGGGGCATCTCTGAGAGCCACCTCCCTGCCCTTGCTGTCGAACTGCACCTTTCTTCCCATAAACCCCACCTACCAAACCTGCCCCCCACATTACTTATTTGAGGCCTGGGTCACTCGGCAATCCTGGGACTCCAATGCCTCCCATTACAGCAGCAGTTCCTGACGCCTCAACAAGATTCTGCCGTAAGCCCTTCACCCTCCCCAACATAGGAAAAGAAGGCCAAATGCTATGCCCCCCACAACCCGCACTCCCACAGTTGAACGTGCTCAGTATGTATTGGCGCGGCAGTGAAAAAACATGTTGAACCAACAGGAGAGCACTCAATAAAGTCTTATGAAGTCAGATGAGTTGCTGTTTAATTCTGGTTTATCATGTTGTGTACGTGGCAATGATGGATTAAAACGGATCATTGTAAATAATTATCTAACAGTCTGCTCTCTCTATCCTCTCTAAATACTGACTAATGATGATTGAGTCCTGGGTATAATGTAGCAACAAAACCATTTGTTTCTTCCTTTTCTTCTGTGCTGCCAGTGACAGTCTAGTGGGATATTGTAAAGTCTTGAATACATTCCAAACGCAGCCTTTTCTTTGGGCTTCCCAGCTTTGATGGACTGTGTGGTATGCTGTGAAGACCTTGAGAAAATGTAAATACTGACAAGGGATGAGCTATTGTTTTCATTCCACTGTTTTGCAGTTTTCAAGTTATTTGAAAGACATTCTTGTCTTCACTCTCCAGTGCTTCCCCAGTGTTTGGATAGAGTTCAGCTCACAAAGCTGAAGTTTAACCCTTTCAACATAATGAAAGCAACGCAAGTACAAAGAGCAATAGCTGCTTCAGTAACTTAGATAGAAAGTACACTGTTCCCCATAGCACTGTAACTGAGCCTCTCAGAGCAGAAAGGCCACAGGTTTGATCCCTGGCTGGTGCTGTGTTAACTGAATTCAGCTAGATGCCAATAGATGTGATATAGTTGGGCTCGCTGTCTGTGGATTTGCAAGGGAAAATGCAAATGGCTGCTTGGAGAAACAGCCAGCTTTTATATATAAACAAAAATACTGTAGATACAGAAAATCTGAAATAAAAACACAAAATGCTGGGAAAATGCCCCACATCTTTGGACTGTGGGAGGAAACTGGAGCACCCAGAGGAAACCCACGCACACACGGGGAGAACGTGCAGACTCCACCGTGCCTCAAGCCGGGAATCGAACCTGGGACCCTGGAGCTGTGAAGCAATTGTGCGAACCACTATGTTACTGTGCTGCCCCAAAGGATTGAAGAGCTGGTGCAGGGGTTTAGGCTCATCGGGACCGAGGGAGGCTGGTGCGCTAGGGAAAGAGGAAATAGAAGCATGTCTCTCATTGTCAGCTGTAATGGAATGGGAGGGTGCAAGGAATGTGATGGGCAGGGTGGGCCACCTTTGTAGGTCGGAAGGTGGATTGGGATGCAGAAAGGCTATGGGGAGAGTGCAGAAGTCTGAAGGGCAACACTGGGAAGGATCAGTGCAGTCAATGGTGGACTCCTGGGATGCAAACTGAGGGTAACAGTGTTATGAGTGTATGGTGAACGTTACAAGTAGAGGGAGCTGGTAAGTTGAGGGTGGGGGTGCAACAATGTTGTATGAGGGTTGTTGGTGGCAACATGGAGATGAACATGATTTGAGGGATGTTGGGCAGGTCAATGGTAATGGGGGATGGGTTTTTTCGGAGGAAAGGGGACCTCAATGTTAATCTGCACATTTCCAAAGGTGATGGTGAGGGTTGAAGGGTGAGGGTGGGGAAGCCCGAAAGTTATACTGGGGTGGGATGGTCAATGGTTATGGGGATGGTAAGTGGGTGACTAGGAGGGGGAAAGATGTTTGAGTGGCGTCAGAATGTTGCTAGCACCATTGTTAGGGCTGGTTGCAACTATTCAGAGCCTCGTGTTGGAGATCCCAAGATGCTGCATTGGAGTTGGGTGATCAGGGGTGGACGGAGATGCAGGGTCAGCTCATATACCTTATATTTTATAAATTTAGAGTACCCAATTCATTTTTCAAATTTAGGGGCAATTTAGCATGGCCAATCCACCTATCCTGCCCATTTTTGGGTTGTGGGGGCGAAACCCACGCACACACAGGGAGAATGTGCAAACACCACACGGACAGTGACCCAGAGCCCGGATTGAACCTGGGACCTCAGCGCCGCGAGGCTGCAGGGCTAACCCACTGTGCCACCATGTTGCCCAAGCTCATATACCTTGACCTCTCTGTAGATGCCTCAATCTAGGGGATGGAGGCTGGGGTATCTCGAGGAAGGTGGTGGGAGGGTGCTAAACCTCAAGGATTACAGATAAAACAACACATTGGACATTATTAAAGTGCATGTGAATATATTTACAAAGGTTTGATCGTTCCGACATTCAATAGGGCACTTGCGCAACAATTTGTGATTTCAGCGTTTCTGAATTTTCCTTTTTCCTGCCATTTCTCAGTGCTTCCCCAACATCAGGCAGCAGGGTAGCATGGTGGTTAGCATAAATGCTTCACAGCTCCAGGGTCCCAGGTTCGATTCCCGGCTGGGTCACTGTCTGTGTGGAGTCTGCACGTCCTCCCCCTGTGTGCGTGGGTTTCCTCCGGGTGCTCCGGTTTCCTCCCACAGTCCAAAGATGTGCGGGTTAGGTGGATTGGCCATGCTAAATTGCCCGTAGTGTCCTAATAAAAGTAAGGTTAGGGGGGGGTTGTTGGGTTACGGGTATAGGGTGGATACGTGGGTTTGAATAGGGTGATCATGGCTCGGCACAACATTGAGGGCCGAAGGGCCTGTTCTGTGCTGTACTGTTCTATGTTCTATGTTCTATGTTCTATCTGCAGCAGGGGTGGAGGCAGCTAGCTGACCACTTGACCCTGTTGCCTTGGATGACCTTGGTGGTTGTCCTGAGTCATGAGACTTGGATAGCCCCGGCTTTGCCCGTCCTGTTGTGGGGAAGCTGCTCCCGCTGCGGAGGACAAGGTTGAAGGGGTCACAGGCAAAAGTGATTTGAAAAGCCGGAGAATGTCTGAGAGTACAGAGTGGTTCCCAGGGGTGTCTGACTGCCACCCTGCTTCCCTTTGGGTGCCAGAATGCTCCTGCCTCATTTCTGAGAGGAAGAGACACCTGGAGGGATGTTGATGTGTACTGTTCCCATCTCACGTGGCCACTGCAGAAGCTGATCCATGACTAACATGGTGGAATGCATGTCTTCACCCATCTCTGGCAGAATCTGCCGGACTAGGGTCTCTGTGGAGTCGGATATCCTCTCCGTGGAGACACCTATGCATGCACCTGTCGTATCAGTTTCTCAGTCAGCAGGCGGATGGATCCTTCCACCACGTATGTCATGCTGCTGACACCTCTAACTGTTTTCCCACTTCTCTTTCTGCTTCTGCAACCGGAACTTGGAATGCTGTTTCCAGAGGCTCGTCATTGGACTCCGACATCAGAGATGTCTCTTCCCCAGCAGTATTCCCAAGTACCGGTGAGCTTGGCTGACCCTGTCTCCTCTTGCTGCAGACCACGCTATGACAACCAGAGTGTGAGACCCTTGCTACACTCGAGCCAAGGCCCACTGCAGCTGTGTGTCGCTGGGTTGCTGGAGGACGTAATTGACTGCTGTTTCAGAATCACATTTGCACTTTGCTCTCCTGTGATGTCCTCTCCCCTCTAAGGCCTTCTCATTGTTCGGGTCTTGCCCTCTTCCTGGTGACATCTGTCAGTGAGAGAGGAGAGAAAATTACCACATGAGATGCCTCCAACATGGAGGCACCCTTGACCCTGAGGACTCTGTGACATTACTGGTTGGATGTCTCATGCCAATCTCTCAATCTGCAATAGCCCATTCCTGCACCACTCCTGGCCAGCTGGGTTGCCCACTTCTCGAACTCTGTCACTTCCTTCATGTGTGGCCGACCCCTCCAATCTTCTTCCCCTCTTGCCCGTTATGGCTTTATTCTCCTGCTCAAAGAGAACAGAGAAGATGTGATTCATAGGAATTATATTTAGCATCCAATTTTACACACAAGTTTCATGTTTCTCTCAGGTTCCCTGCCTTAGAAATAACCCACTGGATTGTGCAGCATGTCATTGATGTACTGCAGGTTGTCCAGCAGGGCTCAGGGCCACCACCCTCCAGAGTGGTGAGCCCAACCAGATATAGGAATAAGACACAGAGAGGCATGTCATTTGTGGAGCATTCTGGTATTCCCTTTCATCAGCTGGGTACCGGACACCCCTCCCGGTCTCCACCTGGTCGAAGAAGATGCCCAGGAATGAGTCACTAAACTTTGAAGCCGGAGGTCTCAGTCACCTTCTTATCATCTGATCAGTCTTGTTAGTAAGTAGTTCTCCAGGCAGCTTTTAATATGGTGCCCAGATCTGATGGCAGCCACAGGATACCTCGACTGCATAATTAATTAGGCTGGAGTCACGCGATTCTGTGCAAATTCCCGTTGGCTTCTATGGTGGGGAACGCTCCCTTCCCTGCCACAGTACTTAGTCCCGGAAGGGAAAATCCTGCCCTTAATCTTGTATATTTTATATACGAGATATAGGGGGAATCATTGTAACTTTTATCGTTAGGTGAAATGGCATTTTCAAGGGAATTGACAATTGGACATGGAGCTGAGCTGTTCCTTGGAGACCCAGCACTAGTTCAGTGGAACAGGAACTGACTCCGTTAGGGCAGAATACACCTATTCACAGATGGACAGTGAAGTTTCCTGTCACCTTGCTTGGGGATGGAGCCTCTGTCTACCCCCAAAAGAGGCAGGGTCTCTCTATTTTAGCTGTTTGTGTTTTTTTGACCACAACAGAATGAGGCATACCTTGGAAGGTGGTTTCCCTGGTGAGACATACCAAGACGTTGTCTCCATCACTGCTGATGGAGGGGGAGGAGTGAATTACTCTTTTTCAATTATAAAGTGACATCTCCCCTCCCCACTCCCAGGCACAATGCAACTGATGAGGTTACAGTTTGCAGCTTGCTGTGTGGGGGACCCAGACACCACAACGCTCCTTGACCCAGCCCCCACAAAACCGAAAGCCTTGGAGAATCCATCTCCTAACCCCATGGTTTTTGGGGTGAGCAGTAGAAGTGATCCTGTAGCCCTGTCGTCTTTCTGGGTAAGTGACCTCCTCTTGAATGAGGTTATGTGAGTGAAGATTCCTCACTTCTACTCCTCACAATGGAATAATTCAGACTATTGTAATGGGCAATTTATATTAGTGGCTTTTGTTTTAAATTATACCGAATATGAATACTTAAGGAACCAATGGATGGAAAGATAATGGAGAAGGGCTAAAAATCTACCTAGCAATTATTATGCTAGACAAAAGATAACTGATCAATTGACAAAGCTAGTTTAAGACCTGTAAATGTAACATAACAATGCAAAAGTAAGCACAGAATAAGAGCTAAATCCGATACCAGACCACATAACCACAAAACACACATCATGGCAGATAGCAAAGAGCTGATTTGTAGTTTTAAATTGCTGTTTAAAATTTACTACCAATTGACTTGAGGCCCGAAGTGCCTTTTGGCATGAAATCAGAAACTGCGGAACTGAATTTTTCCCTACAAGGTTTGAATTTGAAGGTGAACATGCCGGAGCTTGAACGGAAGTGACACTCCACTGCCAGTTCCCCGCACTTCGAAACTGTGAGGTTTCTCCAACACCTCAATTTGTAAAGACATGAGGAGCTGAGCCAAACAGTCCAGCAGGTTCACCGGTTCCAATCCCAGTTTGTGTCGTCTGAGCTGGAGTAAGAAAGTGGGCGCAACTTGGTGCAGCACGTTCTTGCATGGGGAGCGAGCAACAAGCCTCTACCTTGAAGTGCATTTGTGAACCACTGTGTGGGGCAGCATCCCCAGGGATGAATTACCTGGGATAGATATGAATAAGGACCCCCATCTGCGTTGCGTTAAAAGAGAATTGCCACTACTCATGAAATGGCATATTCAAGCTTGAGTCAGTCCTCTCCGGAGAGAAGATTGGACGAGAAAAAGTAACAAACGACAGAAGCTCCAACTAAAAACGGCCTCCAGATATCTTAATGTTTGGTTGTACAGTGTTACTTCTCTGAAATAACCCTGGCGGTCAGAGGGTTAATTGTTTCTGGACTTTGTTATGTTTGAGGAAAACCATTCCAGCCATGCATCACTTGGTGTACAATGCATTTCCTTTCCTGCAATCTAGGTGGAAGAAGTGAAAAGTGAAAAAAGATGATCAGGCCTGAGTGACACCACTCCACAAGGGGAGTGCGATGCACAAACTGAGCTGGCACCAGTTTATATTAAACAGTTGGCGCATTCCTGGATGATCAAGTGCTCACGAAACCCGGACTCGTTCTCGCAGCGCATCTGTGTTGATGTTTATGTCAATAGCTTCTTATATGGGAAGAAATAAAATAATTTATCGGAACCAAGAGGCAGGTCACCATGGCAGCAACCAGCTGCTTTTGGGGACATTTTCTCCAAAGCATAAATCCCTATTATTCGAAAAATAAGCCTTAATGCTTAACAATTCAAGAGTTTAAGCCATTTAAAGTTAAATTATGTCTCTCAGGCAGTTTCTCCTATTTATAAGGTCCTGTCATTTGTATTTATAAAACTATGAATTTAAATTTAGTAGTATAGCTTTGTTTGAATTAGGTACAGATGTAGACCTGAATTATGGCCTGTAATTCTTTTTGACTCTAACCAATAAATCACAAGGGTGATGCCTTTATTGCTAAGAACTTACACTTGGTGTTTAGTTTTAATAGTTGGGATTCAATCAGGCACAACTGTCTATTGTAAATGTAACAGCATTAACCTATTCATCTTCACCACCACCTAATATTGTTTCAAAAAAGTTGAAAAATGTGGATGTTTTTAAAATCAAAAAAGCTTTAACTTTAGTTCTAACATGTAGCTTGTGAGTGGAAAAAGATCTAAAATACCTTAATATTTACATTTCAGGGGCGGCATGTGGCGCAGTGTTTAGCACTGGGACTACGGCGCTGAGGATCCGGGTTCGAATCCCGACCCTGGGTCACTGCCCGTGTGGAGTTTGCACATCCTCCCCGTGTCTGTGTGGGTTTCACCCCCAAAACCCAAAAATGTGCAGGGTAGGTGGATTGGCCATGCTAAAGTGCCCCGTAATCGGGAGAAAATAAAATTGAGCACTCTTAATTTATTCAAAAAGAAAAATATTTAAATTTCTTTCAGGGCGGCATGGTGACGCCGTGGTTAGCACTGCTGCCTCACAGCTTTGAAGACCCGGATTCGATCCCGACCCTGGGTCACTGTGTGGAGTTTGCACATTCTCCCCGTGTTTGCGTAGGTCTCACTCCCACAACCCACGGATGTGCAGGTTAGGTGGATTGGCTACGCTAAATTGCCCCTTAATCGGTTAAAAAAAAGAATTGGGGACACTAAATTTAAAAAAAACATTTCTTTCTTTGGCCTCTTTTCCATTTTTCTTCACCCGCCCCTCCATCGTAACCCCACGCATTTGTCCAAATGGTCACTCTTCAGGTATGAACTTAACAGTGAGCGTTGACAGTTTGTTTGATTGTGGACAGTGTACGAGCTAAGTATATACTTTCCAACAAAGGCCACTAACTAGGAATCGGGAATTGAAGCCCAGCTCCTCCTGCCCCTCCCCTCACACCAAGGAGCCAATTACATCAGCCCTTCTATCAGATGCAACATGAAATCAGATAATTCATGAGCCATCACTCTGATTAAAAGGGAATCCAGTTGCTTAATAATGGCCTACTTCAGAGTAAACTAGATCTTGCCTGCTGTCCCTAGCTCTTTTAAATTGTTCTTCTGGCTGTGTGTACTGTATTAATGATTTGGTATTGTAAAGTAAAATATAAATTTTTTTCTTTATTCTTTCATGGGATGTGGCTGTCACTGGCAAGGCCAGCATTTGTTTCCCATCCATAATTGTTTGTGAACTGAGTGGTTTGCGAGACCGCTTCAAAGGGCAGTTAAGAGTCAACCGCATTGCTGTGGATCTGGATTCACATGTCGAACAGATCAGATAAGATGGCAGATTTCCTCCCCTAAAAGATGTGAGTGAATCAGATGGGTTTTTATAACAATTGCTGAGACTCGCTTGGAATCCCAGAGTTATTAATTGAATTTAAGTTGCACCAGCTGCTTTAGCGGGATTTGAACCTCTGTCCCCAGAATATTAGCCAGGGCCCAAGGATTACCAGTCGGGTGACATGATCACCATGCCTCCAATCATGCCAATGTAATAATGTGGACTCGGTCTGACACCAGAACAAGCCTTTCCTTGATTTCCCATGTAGCTCCCAACAACAAGAATGGTCTCTGTGGGCACTTGGAAACCAATGCGCTAGTGTTTCACTAAAAATCTTCATCATTGGAGTGATACTTGGAGGAAGTCTCAATATAAACTCAGTACTGGGCATAAAGATTTTAAGTTGGACGAATAATTTTTGCCATTCACAAACCATAGTTCCAGGGAACATTATCCAGCAGAGCAGCTGAACTTTCTGGATTTTGATTTAAAAAAAAATATAATTTATTCCAATCACAGTCAAAACATCAGCACAACACTTCCAAATAAACATGATACATACAGTTTGTTCATTTTCCCTCCTCTTCTCCCTCCCGTCCCCCAGCGACAAACAATTCCTCAAACACGGGCAGAAACAACCTCCAATGCACGTAAAACCTCTCCTCTGATCCCTAAGGGTGAACTTTATCTTCTCCAGCCTAAGAAATGCAAATCCCCCAACCACGTTGCTATCCCCGGCAGCACTGCCAACCTCCAGTTCAATAATATCCATCGCTGGACAATCAGAGCGGCGAAGGTCACGACATCCGCCCCTTCCCCTCCTGCAACCCCGTCACCTCCGACGCCTCACAAATTGCCACCAGAGGGCATGGTGTCATCTTAATCACCAAAATCCCCGACAAACTTTCAAGCACTGACTCCCAAAAGCTGTCCAGCTTTGCAAACCCCCAGAACATGTGAGCATGATTCACTGGCCCCCTCCCACACCTGTCACAAACATCCTCTACTCCCGGGAAAAGTCTCATTCTGGTCCGAGTCATGTGAACCCTGTGCACCAACTTGAACTCTATAAGGCTCATCCTCGTACTAGAGAAGTTGAGTTGATCCGACACACTGTTTCACTCCATCTTCCTACCCCCTCTTGATCCCCAATTCTTCCTCCCACCTGCGCTTGATCCCTTCCACTCATGGCATCCCATAACCACCAGTAGACACCACCAATGTTTCCTTCCCCACCCCGCCCCATACCCCGTCACTCATCCAGGGCCAACAACATCTCTAGCAATGTATACTCTTGAGGAAACAAGAGCAGTTCCTTCTGCGCAAAGTCCCACACTTGCCATTATCTAAACTCATTCTCCGTCAGTAACTCAAACCTCTCTCGCACTTCCTCCAACCTTGCAAACCTGACTTCTGCAAACAGGTTTCTTACCCGTTCTATCCCTTTTGCAGTAAGGCCCTACAGACCCTCAGTGTCTTGCCTGCCCAAATGAACTCCAAAATCAGTTCATCCACCCTCCAGAAAAACGCCTTGCGAAGGAAAATTGGAAGGAATTGAAAAATAAACAAAAACTTTGGCAGCACCTACATATTCACTGCCTGTACCCTCCATGTCAACATCAGATGCAGGATATCCAATCTTTTCAAATTCCCTCTCACCCCCTCTATCAAACCCGTCAAATTCCACTTGTGCATAGTTGCCCAATCATGCGCCACCTGAATCCCCAGATAACAAAAACTAACACAGGCCACCTTGATGGCGAGGCCCACAAATTCACGCAGCCTAAAATATCCCAAATTCATCTCATTCGTTCTCACGCTCGCCATAGGGGATGCGTACAATAGCCGCACCCAAGCAATGAATTTTTGCCCAAACTCAAACAACCCAAGGATCTGGAACAAGTAACGCCACTCCACCCAGTCAAAGGCCTTCTCCATGTCCATTGATATGATCACCTCCAGCACTCCCCGCGAAGGAGTCTTCTTTTAAAAACATTTTTTTTGGGCGGCAGGGTGGCGCAGTGGTTGACATTCCTGCCTCATAGGGCCAAGGACCCAGATTCGATCCCAGCCCCAGATCACTGTCCGTGTGGAGTTTGCACATTCTCCCCATGACTGTGTGGATCTCACCCCCACAACCCAAAAAGATGTGCAGGGTAGGTGGATTGGACATGCTAAAATGCCCCCTAATTAGGAAAAAAGAATTGGGTTCTCGAAATTTATAAAAAAGAAAAAAAAATATTTTTATTCAACATTTTCAACATTTCCGCGAAGGGGTCTTAACAAGATTCAATAATCCACTGATTTTACTAGACAACTGGCACTCCTTCACTGAGGCCATACCTGGCACACACCCCACCAATTGCCTCGCCAACAGCTTGGCCAAAACTTTCATATTGGTATTCAATAACGAGATGGCCCTATAAGACTCATACTCCGTCAGATCCTTGTTCTTTTTTGGGATCAATGAAATAGATGAAATAATGGGCAGCATGGTAGCATGGTGGTTAGCATAAATGCTTCACAGCTCTAGGGTCCCAGGTTCGATTCCCGGCTGGGTCACTGTCTGTGCGGAGTCTGCATGTCCTCCTCGTGTGTGCGTGGGTTTCCTCCGGGTGCTCCGGTTTCCTCCCACACTCCAAAGATGTGTGGGTTAGGTGGATTGGCTATGCTAAAATTGCCCTTAGTGTCCTAAAAAAAAATACGGTTAATGGGGGGGGGGGGGGGGTTGTTGGGTTACTGGTATAGGGTGGATACGTTGACTTGAGTAGGGTGATCATTGCTCGGCACAACATCGAGGGCCGAAGGGCCTGTTCTGTGCTGTACTGTTCTATGTTCTATGCCTGTGGCAGCATAGCCAGCAACTACATCCTTTCCAACAACCCATTAAGCATGGTGAGGAGCCAGCACCGCCGGAAACGGCTTATAAAATTCCGTCGGAAAGCCATCTGGCCTCGGCGCCTTCCCCGTATGCACCATACCCATACATTTCATTACCTCTTGCAGCCCCATTGGCTCCTCCAATGCCTGCCACTTCACCTCTTCCACTTCCAGTACAACAACACATCCAAGTACCCACCTAAGTTCAGCCCCCGATAAAAGGTCTCAAACACCTTTTTTCCCGGCGCCAGCACCACGCCCACCTCCCACTCCAATCACCCTCGCCTGCCACCTCAGTTAATGGGCTAGCAGGCGACTAGCCTTCCCCCCAAACTCATACTGTACCCCCTTTGGCTGATGTAGCTGACCTACCGCCTTCCCAGTTGTCAACCGATCAAACTGCCCCAGCAATTTCTTCTTTTCCACCAGTAATTCCCGAGTCAAGGCCACCGAGTACCTGCGATCCACCTCCACAATAACTTCCAACAACCTCTGCCTCTCTTCTCTCTTGAGTGACAGCACTGTTTGGAGTACAGTCTCCAGTGGAGATTTTCTTTAGGGCCAGACACCAAGATAATCAGGGAAGATTTCACTGGGATCAGGATGGCAGGCCCCGGTGAAGGGTTGGGAGTAGGAGGTGGCGAGGTGGAGTGTTATCTTCGAGTGGGGGGGGGGGGGGGGGGGGGGGGGGGGGGCATGGGTAAAATTGTGGTGGGACAGGATAAGGGCCTCAATAACCTCAAGAGTGGGCATGGTCTCCGATGCTTTCACCGCTCCACATAAACTTTCATAGTTGGGGTGGGCGTGCAGATGGCAGGAAGGCATTCACTCAATTTTACGAGCCCCTCTGCCTTCAAACCTAGCGGCGGGAGGAGCATAAAATTGTTGTGCATCTCCAATCTTTCAACCACACTTTCAGTCTGTTCCTGTATGTGCAAAGTAAAGTTGATATAGTCCCAGATGATCATAGGGTGCTTTCCCCTTTGACGGGGAGAGCTGACTGGCGGTGATTTATCCTGAGGATCACCGCACCGCAAGCGAGGGGCAAGAAGGTTGAGAAGGCGGTTGAATAACCTCAGCCAGTACGGGAATTATGAGCACAGGTGAAACCCCAGTCAGTGCCCACCACACGAGTACAATTAAGCATCCATAATAATATACAATTGACATTCTGTCTTCATGTAACAAAAGTTCTGGCACAAACAGAAAATGCTGGCAGTGTCTGAGAAGAGAAGCAGAACAGTTGAGGTTGATAATCTTTCATCAGGATGATAAATGCTTTTTGTTATCGATGACCTTGAAGCGACCTTACCTCAAATTCCTTGACCAGAATGCAGGGTGTGCAGTAAAGATGCTTTTGTGTTTGTGGTTTAACATTGAGACCTGGGATCCTATTTCAGGAGCCTGGCCTCCACGCTCTCTCACTTTAGGGGACAGGCTATGTAGGCCTTCTAGGCTACAGTGTTAATACTGAGACCCAGAGGGCATTATGTGAGCCAGCACTTCACGCTTACTTTTCTCCATAAAGGAGCAGATCATGCAGATTCTGATCCCTCGCAGAGCAGAAAATGTAAAATTTCAGTGATTGTTGGCTGCACTCTTGTAATGTAAAAACACCTTTAAAGTAGCAGGTACCTTCTGTCAAACAGAGTTATTTAGAAAAAAAACTGCTTCATATTTACAGGCACAATATAGCTTAGAAAATCACAGGCATGACATTCTCAGTGGTGAGCTTCGTGTTAGTGAATAATGAGGTGTTAAAGTGACCTATTTAGATATACAGTTGACAGATTAGCATTAGAAGAGGTAACAATAGAGCCATTAATCTGCATAGGGCATTGTGTTTGTAGCAGCAACCCATAGAGTAAGTCGAAAATGACCCTTATTATAATGCACTTTACAAAATTGAGTCACACTGAACGGAATGAGGAACAATGGTACCTTTAGACAAACTGTACAGTTAACAGTTATACACTAACCATTTCATGCACCCTTCTTGCTCTTGCCTTTATATTATTCAGATGAGGTTCTTTTTGTCTCAGGTTGTAGTTCACCGTAGGTCTTTGCACATTGCAGTTATTCAGAAGGTCTGACTGTGGCTTAATTCTGGACTTTTAACTATAGTTGGGGCAGGTTTGTAGCAAACAGTAATGTGAAAACCATTGGATACGATGGCAAGGTCGGAGGCTGTGTTTGGATTGCTGGACAAGCTCTGAAGGCTGCTGTTGTAGGTGAAAGTAGCTCATGAAATGGTTGACCACACCACTAGGAGTAGTGGAGCCACTTCATTCATTATGCTACTGCTACTGGAGTTATGGAAATTCCCAATTTAAACTGGGAAATACTTCAAAGATCTTTCTGCATTCCCTGTTGCCTTTCTATAATAATCATTAAGTAGATTTGGCTTGGAGGGCCGAAGGGCCTGTTCCTGTGCTATATTGTTCTTTGTAGACATTAGGGCAATCCCTGAACTACAAATCAAATAAATGCCCCCTTTTTAAAGGTTTTCTACTCATAAAGGCGCCTAATTCACAAAGGGAAACACATAAAAAACTGAATAATAACATGCATATGGACATCCACTATACATTAAGGTCCCTGTGGCAGGCTAGGTGCTTCTCAATATAATTGTGTTAATGGGTGCCCATTATATGTTGTTTGCTTTTATAACTGGTGGGGAATGAATTTGAAAGTTTGCCCTTATTTGGGATTGATAGAATTTAGTTGAAAAAATTGTGTTTGTTAGTCTTAAATGCAGTCATTTCAAGCAAACTTTGTTCCTTAAATGTGTTACACACATGTGTACTGCGTTTGATTGATAATGCATTATATCAATGTTGAGATACTGTGCAGACAGCCAGGAATAAATCACTGGGAGTCATTCACATTGTTTGCATTTATGATCAGTCGGCACCTTCTGATGTTGTGTGAAGTGCTCCCCTTGTCATCCCTTGGTTGGAGACAATGGGTGGTATTTATAAAAACTGCAGCAAGGAATAAAACAGAAACAGGCAATTAGAGTCTGTAGGTCAAGTAGTGTCTGTGGATAGAGCGGACAGTTAATGCTTTGAATGCTGGGCCATCTTCAAATGTATGGCTTGCTAGGTGAGAAAAGGCACGACCAATGTGCAGCCATCTATAGTGACCTCCTTTTGGCCAATTCAAATCAGACAGGAGCGGTCATTAAAAATACTGATGTGCGGCACGGTGGCGCAGTGGGTTAGCCCTGCAGCCTCATGGCGCCAAGGTCCCAGGTTCGATCCCGGCTCTGGGTCACTATCCATGTGGAGTTTGCACATTCTCCCCGTGTTTGCGTGGGTTTCACCCCCACAACCCAAAGATGTGCAGGGTAGGTGGATTGGCCACACTAAATTGCCCCTTAATTGGAAAAAATTAATTGGGTACTCAATTTATAAAAAGAAAATAATTAAAAATACTGATGATGTGGAGATGCCGGCGTTGGACTGGGGTGAGCACAATAAGAAGTCTTATAACACTAGGTTAAAGTCCAACAGGTCTGTTTTGAATCACTAGCTTTCGGAGCACTGCTCCGAAAGCTAGTGATTCAAAACAAACCTATAAAAAATACTATGTACAGGTACACATGCTGAATTTGGGCAAAAACGAGTGTGAAGCCACAAGTGAGCCCACATGTTTAGGTCGGAAAATGAATCAAACATTGCTAATTCGTGCCTGCACCAGTCGTTAAAGGTAAGCAAATGCAACCAAAACCTTTCTGTCCAGATTTCAATTATTAAAATGTGCAGGTGGCCACAATGCACCCCCTCATCCAAAAAAACTCCTGTTATGCTACATTACAACAGTGACCACACTTCAAAAGTAACTTATTGGCTCACAAAAGGTGCTTTTTTACATTCAAGTTTTCCTTTTTTGAAAATAAATTTTGAGTACCCAATTAATTTTTTCCAATTAAGGGGCAATTTATCGTGGCCAATTCACCTACCCTGCACATCTTTGGGTTGCTGGGGGCGAAATCCACACAAACATGGGGAGAATGTGCAAACTCCACACGGATAGTGACCCGGAGCCGGAATTGAACCTGGGACCTCAGCGCCGTGAGGCAGTAGCACTAACCACTGCGCCACCGTCCGCGAAGTTTTCCTTTCTTAGCCTGTCAAGTTCAAAACCAGAAGGGTAGTTGCTTAGTTTGCCTTTCATTTATGTTTAAATTCCTACAACCAATCATTGTTCAGGTTACACTTTCACAGAAGACAGGACCAGCAATGCTCCCAATAACATCAGCTTGTGGAACTCCTTAAAAACAAAAGTTAGCATGGAGGTGTTATATCGTCAGGTAGCGATTGATAACATACTGATATTAGAGGTTGCAAAATGTTAGGAAATATTATAACTGTAACCTATTTGGCTGTCAAACACAAAAGAGACTGTAAAGAATGCATACTGTAGGATGTCATTGTACTAAATCGTGATACGTTGTGTTTTAAATAGAGTGCTTTCACTGATGGAGCTATTAACGGCATATTAGATCATTTGTGAGTGTTAGCTGTTGGAGGATACTGTACTGAGGCGGCTGCTGTTGTAATTTCAACAGCAGTTGACAGACTCATACGACAACAGCACAATTAAGGTGGCTATACATTGTAAACGTGCAGGTGGCTCTATGTGTGTTATTTGGCCACAGCTAACTGCCCATGAAATCTACCAGCCCAGTTTACCTTGTTCTGGTGACAGGGGAGACCCTGGTTCTGGTGATGACTGGAAACTGAGGCAGGATTTGCCAGCTCCACCACTGGCCACTGCCTGATGAAGAACAGTACTGAGTTTAAAACAAAGTAAACAGGAGAGCGAGACAGGAAGGCTGGTAGTATCACGCCAATCTCCTAAGCCTTGCATGACAGAGAGAGAAAAAACATTTGATGCATTTATTTTTATGGAATGGCCTGAAAATTCACTGAAACAAACCTCAACTGTAGATCAAACATTCTGAAACATTAGCAGGAAGTGCTGGAAAAATTCAGCAGGTCTGGTAGCATCTGTGGAGAGAGAAACGTTGAGTTAACGTTTCAAGTCCAATATGACCCTTCTTTGTTCTGATACTGCGAAACCTGCTGATATTTTTCTGGCACTTTCTGCTTTCATTTCAAATTTCCAGCAGCTACAGTATTTTGCTTTTATTTTGGAACATTTTGTTGTGAAGATCATTGCACTGCAATTTTGACCGGATTATTTTAAATATTGCAATCACCTTTCCAGTGCAGAAGTTGGATCATGATGTTAGTGCTGAGATTCCATAACTTAGGCTACTATCCTTTCTTCAAGTAGAATTTAAGCGATCAGGTTCTAAAGCCAGGATAAATTGATGGCTACAGTTCCAAGTGGGGCTGCAGAGTCCCATCTGTGGTTGCTGTGCCTGGGCCAGATCACATTTACAGCTCAAATTGTACACTGCTGTTCATGCATAATGCTTTGTCGAGTTACTGAAGGCACTAATACCAAGGTATGGCTTGCTATATAACACAGGCAGTCCTTGGACCTTACGACACAATGAAAACTACATCTTTAGTTGAAACATGGTTAATTGGAACCAATTTTCCCATCAGGACAATGCTATAAATCGGGGATTGGTTCCTGAACCACCTATTTTCACCAAAATATCCCACAATTTTGTACTCTTCCAAATATAAATGTTAAGAAAGAGTGTGGAAAGATTCACCCAAGTAAAAATGCCTTGGAACAGCAACTCAGCGGCTTGAATCAGAGAGATGGGTGGTACAGAACGCCAATGCACATGTATGAATACATGTTCATTGATGTGTGTCATAAAGTCAAAACTGGCGTCGTACACATGAAACGGTTTCAATTTATAATGTTGTAAGTGTCGTTTGTTGTCACTCGAATGTTATAAAGTCAAGCACTGCCTGTAGTAGGATATCTATTGACCATTTAGTATCATTAAAATTCCTTTGTGGCTGTACGGTGGTACAGTGGTTAATATTGGGCCTCACGGTGCCGAGGACCCGGGTTCGATCCCAGCCCCGAGTCACTGTCCGTGAGGAGTTTGCACATTCTTCCCGTCTCTGCGT
This sequence comes from Scyliorhinus canicula, assembly GCF_902713615.1. NCBI lineage: Eukaryota > Metazoa > Chordata > Chondrichthyes > Carcharhiniformes > Scyliorhinidae > Scyliorhinus > Scyliorhinus canicula. The sequence goes on from NC_052154.1 coordinate 161,903,683, forward strand.
GGGTTTCACCCCCACAACCCAAAGATGCGCATGGTAGGTGGATTGGCCATGCTAAATTGCCCCTTAATTGGAAACAAATGAATTGGGTATTCTAAATTTTAAAAATAAGTCATTTGTGGCTAACACTCAGCATTGATTTGTACACTCCTCTCATTGCAGTTCTGTTATAGCTGGATTGCGCGAAGCAGCTGCAATGAGATTGATTTCCCTTTCTGAAGCAAAGACAGTTTGATGTTGGTTAACTGTTTGATTTGATTTGATTTATTGTAACTTGTACCGAGGTGCAGTGAAAAGTATTGTTCTGCGTCCAGATAGATCGTCCGTACATGAAAAAACATAGGACATGCCTGAGTACACAATGTAAATGGTAGCGCGGTTCCTTTACAGTGGCGGGCTTTGTGGACATGTGAACAGCTTGGGATCAATCACGCGGGAGTACCTGAACCCTGAGCAGGGGCTAGGGCAATGTGGATCCCTTGGCTGACAGGTCAAGACCTAACCATCATTGCTCTGTGCGTGTATATAGTTGCCTTTGCCTACTGTTAATATACCCCCTTTTTTTTGTTACTGGAAGTTTCCAGTGTATTGCCTTGAGCCACCACAGTAACTAATCTTATTTGCTGGTTCTAGTAATTAGAAATATTTGAGGCCATGCATTTGAACCAGCCTTTTACTTTGAAGTGGTTCACCTTCACTTTGGAAGGTCATCACAATCAATGTGAAACCAAAAACCAAAAGCCTGGTGGATTTCAAAGTTCACCTTGTAGAATGCTGTTATGTCCACCCATTATGTTGCGGATTACCTGTTTTTGGATTTGCAATTTTCGAGGAAACAACTATTACGTAGAAAGCCCTGGGATCTTAGACTGAGGGTGATATTGCAGACAAAAAATCTTCTGCTGATGCTCACCTATACTTGATTGATGAGGTGTTGCCATCAATTTGACCCGATAGCAGTTCTGCCTTTAACCCTGTTGTTGTTATAGGTGCTGACAACCCTCTGAAGAGAAAGAACTGAAAAAAATGAAAGACTTATGTTTTGAGAGAATACCTTAGCATGTTGTAAAACTGCCTCAAACACTTTTCATGATTATAGAAATTTGGTGGGCACTGGGCGGTATATGAACAAAGATGGTAATTATCAATGTCAAATGTCAGAATGATGCCAGATCTATCCATTCTAGTGGGTATTTATATTAGATTCTTGGGGCGGGATTTTCCAGTGCACCCCCCCCTCCCCCTCCCCCGAGACCTGAAATTGCTGCCCGAGGTCAAAGGACCAAAATCCGCCCGATTTTCCGTCCCGCCGGCAACGATTCCCACGGTGGGCACAACTGGATAATACATGTGAGAGCTAACCCCATTCCTACAGGTGTACCCTTTGACAAAACTCATGAAATCAGAAATCATCTGCGTTTTCTTCCTTTCCCCATTTTGTGAATGGAAAACGTTTTTGTTATTTATGTTTGAGGATGGAGATGAAGGGCAAAGCTTAGATATGTTTGGTTTCTGGCTAATTGTGTAAATCTACAAATTGAATGATGCAAAAGAAGCACCAAACCCGCTAGCATTATTCTCTCTGATTTCTGGAAGTTCAGATCTTCCTGCACAATATGGTTGTTGCTTTGCTTTGAACACTGTAGCCTTTTATATCAAAATGGAGCAGGACAAGTACAGAGCGCAATTGTTCCCAGATATTGCTTCTCCCACAGATTTATAGGCCCAGACTGCTTACCAGAGCAAACCCACAGGGATAAAACTGAGCGAGTCAATTTATTTATGCAATATTGCATGTATTTTTTAATGGGGAGGCACACCAGCTTTGCTCAGCATCCTTTGATCTTCTGTCTTTAGTTTTCCATGTCTGGGTCCCGGCACTGATCTGTGCTGTCAAAAAAAAAACGCAAGACTGCACAAGGAAAAGTTCAACTTGATGAAAACAAGCTGACCCCCAGCTTCGAAGAAGACTTCAGAGCCCAGGGTCTGATTGTTAGCAACATGCTCTTTATCATTGTCCTTGCGACAGAGAGTAGAATTCCAGCAATTCCTGACCTAATTCATTACAGGGGAAGAGATGTTAATTGTTTTCATTGCTGGGTGCTGATAGTGTGTACTTCATGTCATCTTTTACCTAGTGCTTACTTTTACGTTGACTTTGTAGTGTTGCTTATCAGTGCAGACAGTCTTCTGATCCACCTTTCTAAAGCTGTCAGCCTAAGATAACTCTTCTTTGAATAAACTGCAAGCTGCATCAATGAGGTGACAGAGACAGAATGATCCAAACAATATTATTTTTCTTCTCTTCAAATGAGTATGTTATTTTCCAATTGAAAGGCTAAATATTTTCATTATAAAAATATAATCTTTGATATTTTTCTGTAATGTGCCTTCCCTGGTCACATGATATAAAACTGCACAACAATTTGAATGATGACAGTGGCAGGGGAAATAGGATGGTTGTACAAAGACGGACTCTAAAGAAGGAAATGAAAGAAGAAAATCAACAGCACTGCTTGCAAACAAACAGGGCGCCAGGTAGTTCAGTGTTTTTTTTTCATTTTAAAAAATAAATTTAGAGTACCCAATTCATTTTTGCCAATTAAGGGGCAATTTAGCGTGTTCAGTCCACCTACACGGCACATCTTTGGGTTGTTGGGGCAAAACCCACGCAGACACGGGGAGAATGTGCAAACTCCACACTGACAGTGACCCAGAGCCAGGATCGAACCTGGGACCTCGACGAGGTAGTTCAGTGTTGACGGTACTGATCCAAATTTCAAAAAGGCTCCAGGCTTGAACCTTGACCTGTAGTATTATCACCTGTAGGAATGGGGTTAGCTCTCACATGTATGCTGATGATAGCCTGCACCATGTTTTTTTAAAAATTTAGAGTACCCAAATATTTATTTTCCAATTAACGGACAATTTAGCATGGCCAATCCACCTACCCTGCACATCTTTGGGTTGTGGGAGCGAAACCCACGCAAACCCGGGGAGAATGTGTAAACTCCACACGGACAGTGACTCAGAGCCAGGATCGAACCTGGGACCTCAGCGCCATTGAGGCAGCAATGGAGATCACTGCTTTAATGTGCATGTGGATATTGGGTGTAAATAAGTTTGAAGTAATCACAGAATGACTCGCTGTAGACATTCACTGCCGACGTTTGTATTTGGGAAGCAATCACTCGGGTAAGTATCTGGAAGGGTGCCTGACAGCACTGGACAAACGTGTGCCCAGCAAGATTTGATGCTTCAAGGGAGCAAATTGGGGGTTGGTCAAGGGATGTAAATGTTTGTAAACATTAAAAAATAAGTACGGCAATGGATTCCGACATTAGGGGTTTTATTTTGTTTATCATCCATGCTTATATTTAATATTTAATTTCAAACAATGACCAGTCATGAGATGGAGAATTTGGTGAACTGTTGCAACGACAATAATCTCTCCCTCAATGTCAACAAAATGAAGGAGATTGTCATCGACTTCAGGAAGCAAAATGGAGAACATGTCCCTGTCTACATCAATGGGAATAAAGTAGAAATGGTCGAGAGCTTCAAGTTTTTAGGTGCCCAGATCACCAACAACCTGTCCTGGTCCACCCCATGCCAACACTATAGTTAAGAAAGCCCACCGACGACTCTACTTTCTCAGAAGACTAAGGAAATTTGGCATGTCAGCTGCGACCCTCACCAACCTCTACAGATGCACATAGAAAGCTTTCTTTCTGGTTGTATCACAGCTTGGTATGGAGCCTGCTCTGCCCAAGACCACAGGAAACTACAAAAGGTCGTGAATGTAACCCAGTCCCTCACGCAAACCAGCCTCCCATCCATTGATCTATCTATAATTCCCGCTACCTCAGAAAGGCAGCCAGCATAATTAAGGATCCCACGCACCCCGGACATACTCTCTTCCGCCTTCTTCCATCAGGAAAAAGATACCAAAGTTTGAAGTCACGTACCAACCGACTCAAGAACAGCTTCTTCCCGACTGCCATCAGACTTTTGAATGGACCTGCCTTGTATTAAGTTGATCTTTTCTCTACACCTTGCTATAACTGTAACATTATATTCTGCAGTCTCTCCTTCCTTCCCTATGTACGGTATGCATTGTTTGTACAAAATACAAGAAACAATGCTTTTCACTGTATACTAATACATGTGACAATAATAAATCAAATCAAATCAAATTAATGTTATTTGCTGAACTACTTCAAAAATGTGACGAACTTCAAAAAGGGAAAACAAAAGCAAATTCAGAAAATGCTGGAAATACTCAGCAAGTCAGGGAAAATCTATGGAGAGGAAAACAGAGTTAATGTTTCATTAATTCTGTTTTTGTCTCTACTGATCGCATTTAACCTGCTGACTATTTCCAGTGTTTTCTAATTTCATTTCAGATTTTCAAAATGCCCCATGTTTTCTTTCTCACATGCTGAAAATGCTGATTTTAATATCTGCTTGCCTGCACTTCAGAAAGGTTAAAAGCTTGACTTTCTCACACATTTTCCAAATATTCCAAGCTTCTGGATCTATTCTGATTCCAATTGTGAATGTCACTTTGGATAAATGAAGTGAATGAGTTACTTCAGAATCTATTCAGGTCTGCTTCATAATAAACCAGAGTTTTATCTTTCTAATAGTATTCACTATTATACTATTATATTTACTCTTTATATATCTGAATGGCATGATAGCACACTGGTTAGCACTGTTGCTTCACAATGCCAGCGACCCGGGTTCAATTCCCGGCTTGGGTCGTTATCTGTGCAGAGTCTGCACATTCTCCCCGTGTCTGCGTGGATCTCCTCTGGATGCTCTAGTTTCCTCCCGTATGTCCTGAAAGATGTGCTTATTATGTGAATTGGACGTTCTGAATTTCCCTCTGTGTACCCAAACAGGGGCAATAGTGTGGTGTCTAGGGGATTTTCACAGTAACTTCATTTCCGTGTTAATGTAAGCCTTCTTGTGACACAAATAAAGATTATTAGATTATTATTATACCAAAACCTATGTTAAATGTAGCAAAAGTTTAACAATAAGTTTTACTGGGTGTACAATTTAATTGTAGACCTTGAAGACGTTCAGTTACCTTTGACCCAAAGATTGTCAATTCTTTGGAGAAAACCCTCTAATTCTCCTTAAAATTCAAACAAAATACTCATTTTGCAGTAAATGAGCAGTGAGATATCAAACTCTTGATTCCATTGAATCTCTATAGTGCAGAAGGAGACTATTCAGCTCATCGGGTCTGCACGGACCCTCTGAAAGAGCAACCCACCTTGACCCCATCCCCCACCCTTTCCCCATAGCCCCACCTCGCGTTTGGACACTAAGAGCAATTCAGCATGGCCAATCCTAAAGGGGCAGCAGGGTAGCATGGTGGTTAGCATAAATGCTTCACAGCTCCAGGGTCCCAGGTTCGATTCCCGGCTGGGTCACTGTCTGTGTGGAGTCTGCACGTCCTCCCCCTGTGTGCGTGGGTTTCCTCCGGGTGCTCCGGTTTCCTCCCACAGTCCAAAGATGTGCGGGTTAGGTGGATTGGCCATGCTAAATTGCCCGTAGTGTCCTAAAAAGTAAAGGTTAAGGGGGGGGTTGTTGGGTTACAGGTATAGGGTGGATACGTGGGTTGAGTAGGGTGATCATGGCTCGGCACAACATTGAGGGCCGAAGGGCCTGTTCTGTGCTGTACTGTTCTATGTTCTATGTTCTAATCCACCTAACCTGCACATAATAATCTTTATTATTGTCACAGGTAGGCCTACATTAACACTGCAATGAAGGTACTGTGAAAATCCCCTAGTTGCCATACTCCAGCGCCCTTTCGGGTACACAGAGGAATAATTTAGAATGTCCAATTCACCTAACAAGCGCGTCTGTCGGGACTTGTGGGAGAAAACCGGAGCACCTGGAGGAAACCCACGCAGACTCAGGGAGAACATGCAGATTCCGCACTGACAGTGACCCAAGCCGGGAATCAAACCTGTGTCCCTGACTCTGTGAGGCAACAGTGCTAACCACTGTGCCATTGTGCTGCCCCAATTATGTCTTGCATTGATCCAGAGTAAGAGAAATGGGTAGGATGTTTTAAAATAAATTTAGAGTACCCAATTCTTTTTTTCTCCAATTAAGAGGCAATTTAGCAGGGCCAATGCACCCAACCTGCACACCTTTGGGTTGTGGGTTGAGACCCACGCAGACATAGGGAAGATGTGCAAACTCCACACGGACAGTGACCCGGGGCCGGGATTGAACCCGGGATCTTGGCGCCATGAGGCAGCAGTGCTAACCACTGAGCCACCGTACCACCCATGAAATGGGTAGGATTAAAGGGGAAGTTAAACTAAGCAGCTAAATGTCAGAAGAAAAATGTATTTGTATTTTTGACAGAGTTCATTAAAGTATACCCCAACAAGAAAAAAAACAAAGTCAAGATTATTATACTCACTGAGGCGGCCAAGAGAAATCTAAAGGCCAGTTTTAGAAATATGCAAAACACTTCTTTAAGATTGGATTTGGGACATGACAAAGGGGTTGGGAAGTGGAAAAATCAGAGAAGTGATGCAGCTGCTCTTTATTTATCCTGCAAGCAAGTGCATACATGCATGGATGTTGGGCCAGGACAGAAACAGGCAATTCTGTGATGTCCTTTACAGTTGAATAGTCTGCTGACAATCACCAACCAGGCTCCTGCATGAAGATGTGCAACTCATTGAGATGCTGAAAGTTGGATAAAATCTGTCGTTTTATCTCCCTGGCTGAAATTAGCAGATTGTAGTGCAGTGGGGATTGATGCTTATTAAAAATAATATTGAAAGAGGTAAATGGTCAGAATAAAAGCAATAGAAAGGAACAAGAGGAACCTAAAAACTCTTTTCAGCCATATAAGATGTGAAAATGGGATAGAAATTATGGAGGATCAGGAAATGGCTGACATGTTAAATTAATTCTTTGTGTCCATTTTCACAAATGAAAATTGTGGCCAAATTTCAGATGCAGTTATTTTGGCTCAGCAATCTGTAACATATGTAGATATTAATAAAGCATGTATAATAAAGAAACTTGAAGAATTAAACGTGTACAGGGCACCTGTAGCAGATGGGATATGCTCTGGAATCCTTGAGGAAATGTGTGAGGTTCTGGTTAATACCTTTTGGAATCTCTCTCTCTCTTTCTCTGACTCTCTGTCTCTCTGTATCTCTCTCTATATATATCTGATATACGTGTGTGTGTGTACAGCTTGGGATAAGGGGAAAGTAAATGTTATTCCCAGTATAAAAAAAAGAGCAAGAGATGAATCGGAGAATTACAGACAAATTCACTTAACATTCATAATGGGAAAAATGGTTGAGAGCATTTTATGAGATGCTATCAATGTTCACGTAAAGAATAAAGGAGCCATAAGGAATAGTCATCATGAATTTAGCGGCAATAGTTCATGCCTCACAAATTCACTGGAATTCTTTGAGCAGGTAACTAAATAAGTAGGCGCACTTTACTTGGATTTTCTGAAGGCATTTTGATGAAGGTCTGCACACAAGGCTTCCAAAAATGATCAAGGCTCATAGAACTAATGCCAAATTAACTTACTGGATTGAAAACTGGCTTGGCATAGGAAATAGAAAGTGATGAATTGAAAACAAAGGGCCCTCTTGGGATTTAATTTGCAGAATAATATAGCTTCAACTAGCAGCTCACTGGACAATATTTTGTCACTAAAATACTGTGAATGATACATTTCACTTTGGACCATTCCATGATTAAAACATTGAACCCAACATCAAAAAAGAGGCAAAGTTTGTGTGTTTCTTAAGGTGAGAGTTATTATCCCCGGGTCACTGTTCGTGTGGAGTTTGCACATTCTCCCCGTGTCTGCATGGGTCTCACCCGCACAACCTGAAGGTATGCAGGATAGTTGGATTGGCTACACTAAATTGCCCCTTTATTGGAAAAATAAAAGAAAAAGGTGAGGGTTATTAATTCCGAGGAATGGAACATTTTCTATTTGGGCTCCCAGTGCCAGGGTCTAGCCATTTGGATCTAGGTAAAATTGCTCTAATCTGTCCCATACACTGTGCTTCAAATCGATCCCAGCCAGTGTTTGTTTCCTAAGCTAACAATCATGTGATTGTCAATTTAGTGCAAACTAAAGGCTGCTTCACCGTGTGGGCCTGTGAGCCCATGCTTTACATCTGGGCAAATGGAATGAACATTTTGGCAATTATTAATGGAATTTGGGGAGTTACTGTTTAGTAACTAATTGGTAATAAATGTTCATTATGTTGGCACGATATGTATGCTACTCATTAATGCAGATGCCAATCAATTGTACCGCATTATTCCATAAATGGATCAGCATTTTTCACCAGGCAGCAGAATTGTTTCTTTTTCATGAGGTATATTTTTACCCCCCACAGAATCATCCTGCGTCGAGAAGTTTCTCTCAAAGGACTGGAAGGAGAAAATGGCTGGACTCAATACAGGGGAGATACTTGGCGAGATCAAAGGTACGTGGCCAATTTGAATTGTTACTTGATTCTCAGAGGCAATTTGCATTCCGAGGAAAACATTCCAACACAAAATAGGGAACAACTATTTCAACTAGATACGGTAATTAAAATAATTCTGCAAGAAATAGAGGGATGTGGCTAGAAATCCCCCAAAAATGTGTTGCAGGAAAGTACTTTAGTACAATGCCTTTGACGATGGCACTTGTGTTTTTTGGATAGTTAATTTTTTTTTTACATCCACTCTGAATTTGAATGGCAAAGTTACACTGTGATTCCACCTGAGTGCATGACCTTCCATGAGCATTTTATCAAACTCACCCAGAATCCCTCATGCAGTATGAACTGTAACATATCATCTTGTTGTATTGGTGTATAATGCAGTTGGTATTCAAATTATATATACCACATAACTATTGTTAGAATGAGCTAAAATATTCCATATTAATTTGCATTTTGTCCCAGTGTCTAAAGACCCCATTTTAATGTATAATTGGATGGGAGAGAATCCTTACCTGGGGAAAGATATACTGGCAGTGGAGGCAGAAAAGGTTTACTAGGTTGTGTCTGTACACATTGGAGGTTGGCAGAATGAGAGGTGACCTTATTCCATAGAACCATGCATTGCAAAATTAGGCCATTCAGCCCATCGGGTCAGTACCGACCCTCCAAAAGAGCACCCTACCTCGGCCCACTCGTCCAGTCTATCCCTCTAATCCGACCTAACGTGCACATCTTTGGACACGAAGGGGCAATTTAGCTTGACCAATCCACCTAACCACCACATCTTTGGACTGTGGGAAGAAACTGGAGCACCCGGAGGAAACCTATGCAGACACAGGGAGAATGTGCAAACTCCACAGTCACCCAAGGCTGGAATCAAACCCCCTTCCTGGCGCTGTGAGGCAGCAGTGCTGACCACTGAGGCATATAGGATTCTGGGGGGGCTTGAGAGGGTCGATACGAAGAGGTGGCCTCCCCTTGTGGGAGAGTCTAGGACCAGAGGGCATGATTTCAGAGGAAGGGGTTGTCAATTTAAGACAGAGATGAGGAGGAATTTCATTTCTCAAGAGGGTAGTGAATCTGTGGAATTCTTTACCACAGAGAGCTGTAGAGACTGGGTCATTAGGCATGTTCAACGCTGGGGCAGCACGGTGGCAGAATGGTTAACATTGTTGCCTCACGGCACCGAGGTCCCAGGTTCGATCCCGGCTGTAGGTAACTGAATAAATTGCCCCTTAACTGTTAAATTGCCCCATAATTGGGAAAAGAAAATTGGGTACTCTAAATTTATTCAAAAAGAAAAATATTTACATTTGTTTCAGGGCGGCCCGATGGCGCGGTGGTTAGCACTGCTGCCTCACAGCTTTAGGACCCGGATTTGATCCCGACCCTGGGTCACTGTCCATGTGGAGTTTGCACATTCTCCCCGTGTCTGCGTGGGTCTTACCCCCACAACCCATAGATGTGTAGCGTAGGTGGATTGGCCACGCTAAATTGTCCCTGAATTGGAAAAAATGAATTGGGTACTCTAAATTTATTTATAAAAAGGTATGTTCAATGCTGAGCAAGAGATGTTTTTCATCAGGAAGGAAATCAAGGGTCATGGGGTTAAGGTGGGAAGGTGGAGTTATCAAATCAGACCAGTCTTAATCTGCTCCTATGTATTATGACCTAATGGAGATGAGTAAAATCCCTCTGCCTGGCCCCTGTGAGGCCAGCACATTTTTAGCACCTCAGTTTCAATTTCTCAGTCACCATACCCAAGCTAAACTAGTAGCATACAGCACACAGTGAAGATTCATTGGCTATACATAATCAAACACTGAACAATTGTAAGACTAAAGAATTTTATTTTAAATTAGCCCATCATAAACAACAAACAAACGTACTTCAAGTAATTTCTTAATGTTCAGCCTCAGTCCTTTTTCTCAAAGTACAGAATTAGTCTTTAAGATGTGAAAGTTGTTGACGACTGCACTGCGATCTATGAGCTTGGGATTGTGGTTCCAGGTTCCACGTGATCAGCTTGCTGAGGCAGACAATCAGCATTAGGAAAGGAAATATATCCTCATAAATACTGTCCTTGAAATTTCGTGGTCAGCTTGCTCTGGCCCTGATACAGATGGTGTGAGTTTGTGGTAACGATTTGGTCATTTGATCCAAACACAGTCTCTGGCTTCAGATCATGGCTCCCTTGTGTGTGTTTGATTCTTGAACTATGCTTTTGATTTACCTTGTCACTTTCTTCTGTTTTCGCATTAACATCCATATTGGAGAGCTTGGATTAAGAAAGATCAATGGCTTGTAAAAGTTATGACCAGTCATGAATTTGTCCGGCGTATTTCTGGTCAGAGAGGGGGAAGTGGATTTATACATGCAAAATACTAAATGTTTCGACACCACCTTTCGATTGCAGGTTGTATCGCGATGGTAGTGAATTCCATAGTTTGCTAAGAACTCTGTGAACTGACTGGAAACATACTGCAATCCATTGTCTGTAGTGGTAGCGTCTGGTAAACCCCATTTTGTAAACAACTTATCCAGAATGTCAGTGACCAAAGTGGTGGTTATGGAACTAGTTGTAGCGATTTCTAGCCATTTACCATGTAGATCATGAACAACAAGCAAAATAACATTGATTACTCGAAGCTCCTTGCACTTCTCCAGAAGTATCTACTTGCAGTTGCTGTCATGGTGTAGTTGGCCAAGGAGCCAGTTGTAGAGTTTGCGAAATACGGTTTAACAGATTTTTTGCTGAGATTGATGACCAGAACCTGATCTGGCTGACAATGTAGTCAGCACTTGGTGATCAGTGTGGAAATTGAACTTCCCACCATAGAGACACGAGTGCCAATGTTCACAAGTATAGATGCAGGCTAATGCTTCCCACTCTCCAGTAGAGAATTTGCTTTCAGTTTTGAACAAGTGATAAATCGAACAAGTTATTCGATTTATTAATATATGTGTGAGGACAGCTTCAGTCACAATTCCTGATACATTTGATTCCGCATGTGGGTTGAAATGCACATGGACTGGTGGAGATTCTATCTTTATCTTTAATGTGTCAAATACTGTTTGTTGTTCAAGTGGCCATTCCTATTGTTTAGTTTTGCGCAATAGCTTTGAAGAGGCTCCACAATCGCTGTGTATGTAGGGACAAATCTGTGATAAAAGTTGATAGTACCAAAGAATGATGCCAACTCTTTCACATTAGATATGATTGGAAGCACATGAATGGTTTTGACATTGTCATGCGTAGGCTTGACTCCAGTTTCTGTCACTCAGTGCCCTAAAAAGTCAATCTCGGATGTCACAAATGAGCATTTGTTTGCGATTGAGTGTCAAGTTGTGTTGTTTGATTTGAATGAGCTGATGAGTTTTGCTTTCCTCCTTCGATGGCCAACAACATTCATCGAGCTACTCTCAATGTCTGACAAGACTGAAGAATTGACCTCCTGGAATGTGCTGCACTTCGTCCATAGGGAATACTGTACCACTGTGTTAAAACACACCGTCGTTATCTACAAAAGCTGTAAGATATCGGCTTTGTTCCATGAGCGGTATCTCAAGATAGCTCCATTGCATGTCGACTGCGGAGCCATGAAATGATGCTGTCCGTTCTTGGATTGGAGAAAACGGATACTTATCATCTGAATGATAGCCTTGTTGACCACCTTATGGTTAATGCAGAATCTATGTTTACCATTTTTATGTTGCGTGATGAGCAGGTTTGGTATTCACGGTGAGGAGTCATTTCACTCAACGATACCATCTGCTTCTAGTCATCACAAACAGCAGCCATCTCAAATTTTGTAAACTGACAGAATTGGTGTATTGATGTGTCGAGCATGACAGTACCCCTTAATCACCTCAAAACCAGTAAATAAGGAAGGATACATGGGTATAGTCTGTGTCAACTGCATTAATGTGTGCTCCAGTGGCACCTTCAAGTTTGAAGTTCATTGAAAATGTTCACCCCCCCCCCCCAATAAGGCTTCTGCTTTGTCTAGATAGAATGTAAACTTTCTGTGGTGATGTTTTTATAGCACACTGCAACAGTGAGCATCCCTACAACCAAAATAATTGAGTTGTTGTAAGCTTGATGAAAGTTTGCCGCAAGAGTGAAAACGTCAAGAAATAATGAGGACTAATGAGTTTGTCACTTAAAATAGATACTTTGGGGCCTACATCAATGATGAGCGGAACGGAAAAGTCCACAGACTTAACTGCACATTCCTTAAAATGATCTGGTTGTTATAGGCCAGGGCTTAGAAATCCAAAGTGCATTATGAAGTTCACCTGACTTACAACCTTTATGTTGAATTTGGCTCGGATGAACACAAGAGCCTTCACTGCAGGTGTGATTCATCAGAGTTGCTGGACACTTTACTCAAAACAGGTTTATTCTAAGAATGTAGTTAACACATATATATATATATAAACACAGCAAGAATTTTTATCATTTGCAAACATAAAGACACCGCACAGCTACAGTAATCTATGTACATAACACTTTTTTTTTATAAATTGAGGGGCAATTTAGCGTGGCCAATTCACCTACTCTGCACATCTTTCGGGTTGTGGGGGCGAAACCCACGCAAACACGGGAAGAATGTGCAAACTCCACACGGACAGTGACCCAGAGCCGGGATCGAACCTGGGACCTCGGCGCCGTGAGGCAACAGGGCTAACCCACTGCGCCACCGTGCTGCCCTTTGTACATAACACTTAATGAACACTTGGCTATTCCAATTCAATAACAAATCCAATTAAACCAAATCCCCTTTTCAAGGGCATGGCCCAGCACACTCTATTCTCACTTGAATGGGACTGGTCTTTTTCCTGAAATTCTGATCCAGTTCTAATCAGCAGATTCAAACTCCTTCCGGAAAGCAACAATGGGCGGAATTCTCCGACCACCCGCAGGGTTGGGGAATCGCCCCCGCCGTGGCCAGAATTCTCCGCCACCCGGGAATCGGCGGGAGCGGGAATCACGCCCCGCCGATCGCCGTGCCCCCCGCGGCGTTTCTCCGGCCCGCAATGGGCCAAAGTCCCGCCACTGTCAGGCCTCTCCCGCCAACGTGGTTTAAACCACCTCTGTGCCGGCGGGTTTGGCGGCGCGAGCGGGCCTCCGGGGTTCTGGGGGGGGTGTGGGGCGATCGGACCCCGGGGGCATCCCTACAACCAAAATAATTGAGTTGTTGTAAGCTTGATGAAAGTTTGCCGCAAGAGTGAAAATCGGGGCCCACCGATTGGCCGGCGGGCCAGTGCCGTGGAGGCACTCTTTTTCATCCGCCGCTGACACGGCCTCCACCATGGCAGAGGCGGAAGAGGCCCCCTCCACCGTGCATGCGCCGCTGGTGACGTCAGCGGCTGCTGACGCTCCGGCGCATGCGCGGACTCACGCTGACCGGCGAAGGCCTTTCGGCCAGTCCCCACGCCGGGCGGCTTGGCGCCAAAGGCCGTTGGCGCCAGTTTTGGCGCCAGTCGGCGGAGCGGGAGCCACTCCGGCGCGGGCCTAGCCCCTAAAGGTGCGGACAATTCCGCACCTTTGGGGAGGCCCGACGCCGGAGTGGTTGGCGCCACTCCGCTACGCCGGGACCCCCCGCCGGGTGGGGGAGAATTTCGCCCAATATCTTTAAAGTTACCAAGCCAGTCAGCCACAACCAATGGGCTTTTTACTGGAACAGCTTTGAAAATGAAAACCGAGAAAATCAGAGAAAACATTTCTTTCTCCTTCTGCAGTCCACAGCAGACAAACTGAAACCTAGAAAATAAAACCCTCTCACCTGACAGTCACAGCCTAATGTGCTACAAGTCACATAAAATACTAAACCTTTCTGAAAGGGATGCTCACATGACACTGATACTTTACTGTCTGTGATGGTACACACCTGCTGTATTTCAAGGGAAAAGACTCCACTATGTGTCAACCCGAATAAGTCCTCTTGTTCAATTACCTGCGTAGTTTTGCAAAGTGATGCCACTTTAAGCATGAGTTAAACTTTTCCTTGAGCCAGTATTGGGCATACAGGTAACCAACCCTTTCTTTGGCCCAATGTACTTTTCAAGAGTATTTACCTCAATATCAAATGTCGCTGTTTCTTCTGTGAGCTGCTCGAGTATTCACTGGCCTTCTGTTTTGAGACAATGTATCGGTATCCCCCTCTTGCAAGTTGCTGCTACATCTGGAATGTCTATCCCAAGCAAGCCAAGAAACATCGAGAATAGGAGCAGGAGTTGGCCATTTGCCCCTTCGAGCCTGCTCTGCCATTCATTACGATCATAGCTGATCATCCAATTCGATAACCTGTTCCCACTCCCCCCCCCCCCCCCCCCCCCACCCATATCCTTTAATCCCTTTAGCCCCAAGGGCTATATCTAACTCCTTCTTGAAAACATTGACCTCAACTACTTTCTGTGGTAGTGAACCACTCTCTGGGTGAAGAAATTTCTCATCTCTGTCCTTAAATGATCTGCCCATATCCTTTGACTGTGACCCCTGGTTCTGGACTCCCCTGCCATTGGGAACATTCTTCCTGCATCTACCCTGTCTAGTCCTGTTAGAATGAGACCCCCCCCCCCCCCCCCCCCCCACACACCCATCTCCATTCTTCTAATCTCCAGCGAATATAATCCTAACCAACTCCGCCTCTCCTCATGCATCAGTCTCTCAATCCCAGGAATCAGTCTGGTAAATGTTCCCAGCACTCCCTCTATAGCAAGAGCATCTTTCTTCAGATAAGGAGACCAAAACTGCACACAACATTCCAGGTATGGGCTCACCAAGGCCCAGTATAATCGCAAGAAGACATCTCTGCTCCTCTACTCGAATCGTCTCGCTATGAAGACCAACAATTTACCTTCTTCACCGCCTGCTCCACCTGCATGCTTACCTTCAGTGACTGGTTCACAAGGACACCAAGGATTCTCTGCACATCCCTCTCTCAATCTATAGCCATTCAGATAATAATCTGCCTTCCTGTTTTTGCCACCAATGCGGATAACCTCGCATTTATCCAAATTATGCTTCATCTGCCATGCATTTTCCCACTCAAAGAATTTTAAAAATAATTTTAAAGTACCCGATTTTTCTTTTTTCCAATTAAGGGGCAGTTTAGCATGGCCAATCCACCTACCCTGCACATCTTTTTGTGTAGTGGGGGTGACACCCATGCAGATATGGGGAGAATGTGCAAACTCCACACTGACAGTGGCCCAGGGCTGGGATTGAACCCGGGTCCTCAGCGCCATGAGGCAGCAGTGCTAACCACTGCACTACCATGCTGTCCTTCCCACTGACACAGAGGACAGGATTACCCCCCCCCCCCCCCAATGCCGAGAGGGAGAATTGCCGGGGCTCCGAGCGAATCGCGCCACGCCGCCCCGACCCCCGCACACGATTCTACCCCCCTCCCCCGAAACCAGTGTCGCGCGAAATGTACCGGGCCACTCGGAGAATCGGCGCAAACGGCGAGCGGTGATTCTCCGGCCCGGATGGGCCGAGCGGCTGCGCGTAAACGGCCTAGTCCCACCGGCGCCGTCCATACCTGGTCGCTGCCGGAGGGTGGGGGTGGCGGCCTGTGGGGGGGGGCTCTGTTACGGGGGGTCTCTCCTATGGGGTCTGGCCCGCGATCGGGGCTCACCGATCGGCGGGACGGCCTCTCCCCCCCCCCCCCCCCCCCCGGCCTACGTCCTTGTGCGACCGGCCCCAGAATCCCAGCGCCATGTTGGTGAGGGGCCAGAGTGCTTCGCGAGGTTACTGCGCATGCGTCGGTTGGCACCGGCGCCACTGCGCATGTTATCGTTTGTGCCAGCGCAACTGCGAATGCGCGGATCCCGCGGCGCCCAGTTTGCACCGGGATCTGCGGCTGGATTGTCGCAAACCACTCCAGCGCATTGCTGGCCCCCTGTAGGGGCCAGAATTCGATGTGGGAGAGGCCTGTTCATTCCGTCATAAAACGTGCCGGCGTTTGTGACGGCGTGGACACTCTGCCTCCATTTCGGAGAATCCCGCCCAACTTGTCCAAATCACCCTGAAGCATATCTGCATCCTCCTCACAGCTCTTCCTCCTTTCCATGTTTCTTTATCGCATGTGTCTCCAATTTCCTGTTTAATGCCATTCCCAACATCATCACTACCGTTTTGGAGTCAATATACAATACCCACTAACATTCTTTGCCCCTTGATGCTCTTCCGCTCAACCTATACAGATTTCACTTGTTGAAGCTAATATCCTTCCTCACTACTACATTAATTTCTTCTTTAACCAGCAATGTCACCCACTGCCTTTTCATTTTGTCTATCCTTCCTAAATACTGAATACCGTGGCACTATGGGCAGCACGGTAGCACAAGTGGCTAGCACTGTGGCTTCACAGCGCCAGGGTCCCAGGGTCGATTCCCCCTGGGTCACTCTGCGCGCAGTCTACACGTTCTCCCCGTGTCTGCGTGGGTTTCCTCCGGGTGCTCCGGTTTCCTCCCACAGTCCAAACACGTGCAGGTTAGGTGGATTGGCCATGCTAAATTGTCCTTAGTGTCCAAAAAGATTCGGAGAGGTTATTGGGTTACGGGCATAGAGTGGAAATGTGGGCTTAAGTGGGTCGGTACAGACTAGATGGGCCGAATGGCTTCCTTCTGCACTGTACGTTCTATGTCTATGTCTACCCCTGGATGTTCAATTTCCATCCCTGGTCACCCTGCAGCCATGTCTCCGTAATCCTGACTCTATCTTACCTGCTAACATCTACTTGCATGATTAATTCATCGACTCTGCAAATGTTTTGTGCATTAAGACACAAGGCTTTGTCTTTTTAACATTCCTTGTCCTGTTGCCATTATTTTTCACTGTGGCCCTGTTATGACTCTGGCTCTTGATTTTTTTGCCTCCCACCCCCATTCTGTCTTTTGTTCCTGTCCATGTTTTCTCCTCTGACTCCTTGCATGGGTCCTCATCTCCCTGCCGTTTTAGTTAAAACCATCCCCAACTCTAGCAAATACTCCCCCAAGGACATCAGTCCCAGTTCTGCCCAGGTGTAATCCATCCAGTTTGTACCGATCCTACATCCCCAGAACCAGCACCAATGTCCCAGGAATGTGAACCCATCCCCCTTGCACCATCTCTTCAATGCTGTATTCATCTGATATGTCCTGCTATTTTTTCTCTTGCTCGCATGTGGCACTGGCAGTAATCCTGAAATCACTAGCTTTGAGGCCTACTATTCATCTTACTTCCTAACATCTTATAATCTGATTTTAGGACCTCATCCTACTTTTTTACCTGTGTCGTTTGTCCCAATGTGTACCACGACCACTGGTTTTCACTCTCTCCCTGCAGAATATCCTGTAGCCACTCTGAGACATCCTGAAGTCTTGTTCTCGCAGTCACCGAAACACTTATCTATTCCCCTGAAAATCAAGTCCCCTATAACTATTGCATTCCCACACTTTCATTCCCTTCCTGCCTGTGGATTCTTAGCCTGCAGTGTGACCACCTCTCTATATGAGCTATCCATGATGCTCTCTGCCTTGCAGATTCTCCACACTGTCCTCAGTTGTCACTCCAGCTCCAAAACCTGGGCTGCAGCTGGAGACACTTCCTGCACACGTGCTGGCTCTGGTCACTGGAAATGTTTCCAGCTACCCACATTGAGCAGGAGGAGCACACCACGGTATGAGTTCTCCTGCCGCTTTGAATTGATTAATAACTTAAAGGCCCTTCTTGCCTGATCCTTGTTACTACTGGTTATTGCCCTTACAACCGATAGACAACAAAATATAGACCTTACAAATTATAAGTGATAAAAGTAGTAAATTTGTGCCTGACTGTCCTCACCCAAACAGCCCCAGTTCATTTGCCCCAGTTCATTTTTGAATCCTAATGTCACATCAGTAGCTCCAAATCTACGCGAGCACTGACTCCATTCTCACTCTTTCTCTATTTTCTCCCCGGCTCCGCTCTCAGTCTTGCCATTTCCAACTCTCTTTTATCTTGCCGGCTCCGCTCTCAATCTTGCTATTTCTCAAACTCTTTCATCTCCATGGCTCCGCTTTCAGTCTAGGTCTTTTTTGCGCTCTTTTATCCTCTTGGCTTTACCCTCAGTTTCACTCTTTCAGATGCTCTTTTATCCTTGCTGCTCCACTCTCGGTCTCACTCTTTCTCAAGTTCTTTTAAAAAAAATAAATTTAGAGTACCCAATTCATTTTTCTGATTAAGGGGCAATTTAGAGTGGCCAATCTGCCTACCATGCACATCTTTGGGTTGTGGGGGCGAAACCCACGCAAACACGGGGAGAATCTCAACACGGACAGTGACCCAGAGCTGGGATCGAACCTGGGACCTCAGTGCCGTGAGACTGCAGTGCTACCCACAGCGCCACTGTGCTGCCCTTCCTCACATTCTTTTATACTCCCGGCTCTGCTCTTAGTCTCGCTCTTTCTCGTGCTCTTTTATCCTCTTGGTTCCACTCTCCCACTTGCCCTTTTTCGCTCTTTTTTATCGTCTCAGGTCCACTCTCAGTCTCGTTCTTTCTCGTGCCCTTTAAACCTCCTGTTTCACTCTCAGTCTTGCTCTTTCATTCACTTTTTTATCTCCCACTCCACTGGTTTTCCTGTGATGTTTCTTTCCCCCAACAAGAACTGACTGCAGGCCACCGTTCCCAGACTGCTTCACTGCGATGCTGACTGCAGTACACTAGAATGATGCTGACTGCACGACACTGTTCCCAGACTGCTTCACTGAGATACTGACTGCAGGACACAATTCTAAGACAGCTTCACTGTGATGCTGTCTGCAGGACTATATTCCCAAACTGTTTCACTGCGATGCTGATTGCAGGACACCGTTCGTTCCCAGATCAAAGTTTGTCTTGAAATCCATCAGTCCCATGGCATGGGTGGATTGCTAAGCAAAAGAAAAAGAATGATGCCGAAGCCAGTTTCAACTTTTCCCATTATCCTAATTGCCAGTTGTCATGTTTAATACCTTGGTGATATGTAGAGATGACACCAGTTTCTATCTCAACTCAGGAATTTTATTTCCACTACTTTTAAAATGTCTGCTCCCTTAATCTTACAGCACTTCGGGTGGCATGTGACACAGTGGATAGCACTGGGACTGCGGCGCTGAGGACCCGGGTTCAAATCCTGGCCCTGGGTCACTGTCCGTGTGGAGTTTGTACATTCTCCCCATGTCTGTGTGCGTTTCACCCCCACAACCCAAAGATGTGCAGGTGGATTGGCCACGCTAAATTGCCCCTTAATTGGAAAAAAAATGAATTAGTTACACTAAATTCAAAAACAATCTTACAGCTTTTTGCTTTCAATTACGTTTTTTCCTCAGTAACCACACCCAAGCTGGATTAATAGCACAGAGAACAGATAGATACCATACGCACAAAATCAAACACCTAAGAATTGAATACAGAACCACCATCTGGTTTCTGCCAATAGGCAGGGTTAAAGGTCACCCCTTAAATCTAAATGGTAAATGTTTTTTAACAATGCGTCAGAGCACCCATATAACTGCTGTGTGGCCCAGAAAGTGGTTTCACCTGTGCTAATAGTTATCATTAAGAAGACCATTTGGAGTTGAACAAGGTACAGGTCTGGAAATACTTTATCAAAAGAATGGGGGTCCAAGTCTAAGATCAAGGACAACTTGTCAAGCAGTCACACTTAAACCTCACTGCAATAAGAAGAAACAATATCAGTGAACAGAAAATGAGCATTATCTAAAAAGGCATCAGGGTGAACTAGCTCAAAGGTGATCTTCTGTCTTGGAATCACAAGTAGTACAAAGCTTTTTTTCTCCCTGTGCTTCAACATGGAAACTAAGGGAGAATAAAGTCACAGCATCTCCTAGCGAACCAACTGGAAATAGAACTTCAATACTTGAGATTTTCAGCAGTTTTGAGAAATATTACCAGGCTAAATTTGAACCAATCATGCACAAAAATCCAAAATAGTTTTCCAAGATCAGTGACCTCCCTGAATCAATTCATTTTAGAAAGGCAAAATGTTCTTGACCTCTTCCCTTCATGAATTTATATTTAGTCCACCGACATCAGGGTGGCAATCAACCGGGGGAACAGTCCAAGAAATGTGTTTATTAAAAGGTTTTAATTAGACTAGAATATAGCTGTTAGCAAAACTGAATGAGCTCTGAATAGGGGTTTGTCATAATTCCCAGGCCTCTTGGAGCCTTTGTGAGCAATGGCACTTTGCATTGCTGTCAGTGGGAGTTGTTTGCTTTGGAGGAAAGAGACTGTGTTCGTGGAAGATAACCTGAACTCGCTCTCCCTCTAGAACTGCCCAAGGTTCGTATTCTGTGGCAGCACCACTGTGGGAAGGCGCATGGCTGGGAAGCTTGCCAGCAAGACAGCATTAATACCCTGCTGCCTCCACTGATAGCAGAATTCTTCCTGATGCAGGGGGAGAGAAAGTCAGCTCGGCAACGAGCAATAAAAAAACACACTGAGCGACCGCAAGCGGACAACCTGTTCAGCAATATATTTTATTTGCCTGTCCGGGCTGTTTAGCAGAGATCCTCATCTAAAGTGCAGAACGTGACTGTATGTTGCGTGGATTGTGGACAGCAACGATGTGGTGCAATGAAGAAGAGAAATGACTCACCTAACCCAAATCCAGGCTTCGAAAAGTGAATACTGTAAGTCAGTGGAGTAGATCTCGACTTTGTGCGCTCGTGTAACATGAGTGATAGTGATTCGACAGCTTATTTTACATAGAAAGAAACATAGATTTATGGCACAGAAGGAGGCCATTCAGCCCATTGGGGCTATTTTATCACACCTGAATGTCAACTATAAAATATACATGTAGAAAATTATTTTTTTTTAAATTCTGTTTTTCTAATTACGGTGCAAATTAGAAGGCCAATCCATACCTTGCACATCTTTGGGTTGTGGGGCAAGACACACGCAGACATGGGCAGCGACTCGGGGCCGGGATCGAACCTGGGTCCTTGGCGCTGTAAGGCAGCGTGCGAACCACTGTGCCACCGTGCCGCCCCTTACAGATAGAAAAGTAAAAGTCACTCACTGTATGGAGAGAAATCTAAGTGCTTCCTAGCTGGAATGACAGTGTCACGATATGCAAACATGCAACCAATGAACACTCAGAATAGGGCACAACCAATCGTTAGTCAGGACACTCAGAGGGTGCATCACCACAAGGGGGCATGACATAAACACTAGAAAAGGGATGAGGCACTCACACCCTGACAAACAGACATCTAGAGGGTTGATCAGCAGCATCACACCCCAGCACGTGGCTTAGAGCAAGCTGGTACAGTTAGACTGAGTTACTACAGTTGGATCAGCAGAGAGTCAAACTCATTTGAGAACTGTGTTAATAGTTCAATAAACACGGTGAACTCATTTCAGAGTCTGGAGCAACCTTTAGTTAAGACTGCATCAAGTAGCAGCATGGGTTATCTGAAGCAGCATAACACAACAGACAGTTCTGGGCTAAACAATGGCAAATAGGTGCTTAGAATTCCACTGCCGTTAAACCATAAAGAGATATTATTCCATTCAATCACCAAACTGCAAATAGAAATCAACATTTTCTTGAAATGTGTTCCATTACGTAGGACATGAATTTAGAGACCAGTGTTTTCAGTCATTTTAGCTCCTTTAATCTTTGCTGTCTGTAAATGATTCATTGTGTCTGCTGATTTCAAAGCATGGGATATGTTTCCCATGCAAAACATAGGTTGATGGGCCAGGACCTAGATGTGAGGATACCATCAAGGTTGAAAAAAATAGGACAGAAGGTGATGTAAATCAAGAAATTGTGCAAACGTCATTATCAAATTTGAGGTTTAAAACTCTGTGAAAGAAAGGAAGATGAACTGTTTTTCTGTCAGCATTATTTGCTAAGATTATCATCCATATAGATCGGCATTGAATTTTAGAGTGTTGAAAACTATCCAGATACATCATGTTCTACATCCTGAAATAAATGTCTGTTGTGGTTTACGAAATAATGTTTGGCAATGTGAGGTCAATCTCAATCTCGTGGGTCAATATTATGTCAGCTCCTCAGAGGATATATTCCTTACGGCATGGGATGGAAATTTTAGTGACCACTTGAATAATTTTGCTACCAACCTCATTTACACTGTCTGGTACTAAGAATGCCATACTGCCGACAATTACGGTACCTTGATTGTTTTTAAAAATGTCAGCCTTTCACCAATATATGGCCACTATCAGAGCAGTCTGGGATTATCAAGTTGTCGAGGAAACGGATAGCGAAGGGAGCCCCCAAATCTAGCTGGTGACACCCTGGAGCACCAGTCCGGGCACAACGCCAACTTTCTGTCACAGCATTCCGCAACACCCTCCACCATCCCAGAGACACTCTCCTCGGTTGGGCATGTTAGAGAAGGGGCTCCTGGGGCGCTATCTGGTGTGCATCACACACATGCAATGGTACACCAGGTGTAAGTAAGAACTCTGAGGGGATGGATGGTTGGAGGGTGGCCCTACTCCAGGGACTAGCTGCTGTCCAGGCAGGTCTCGGGCTTCTGGAAAAGGTGGTCCCAACGATAATGGGGATGCAGGCACAGAACCAGGACTACGTGCAGGGCTGTCAGCAACCATCAAGTGCCTGCAGTTGCAGTTGGAGGAGTACATCAGCCTGCAGGGGCAGGAGGCAGTGCCAACAATGCATGCTACTCAGGCCAACATCACACGGTTGCCGTCCGCGATGGACACCTTGGGGGTGAAGATTGGCCAAGAGTCAAGATGTCCAAGGACTGGAGCACTCTGTGTGGGCCGTGGACAAGGCACTGGGCAGGGCTATCCTGTCCCAGGTAGCTATGTACCAGATCCACCTGGACATTGCAGCGATGCTCCAGAGCCTGGCCCATTCATAAAGGGTTATGGCCAAGAGCATCGATGGCATTGCCCAGGCGTTGGCTGACTTGAGCCAGTCCCAAAGGGAGGCAGCACAGTCAGTGAGTGATGTGGCACAGTCCCAGAGGGAGGTTGCCTAGACCCTGTTCTCCATGGCCACGAGCATTGATACCCTAGTTGGACTGACAGCGCCAGGTGGCAGGGTAGCCCAGGAGTTCACTCTGGTCGCAACCCCATGCCCTGGAGAAGCTTGGGGACCATTGGCTACCCCAAGGGAGGAGATGGTGATGGGCCCTGCGCTGGTGACCCCTGTACGTGCGGTGGCGGAACACCGCCCCCCCCACCCCCCCGCACCCCACCTCTGTCCCTGGCACATCTGGTCGGCAGTGGGCAGAATGGGGTGGCACCACACCATCTGGGACACCTAGGTAACTGCTGGGCCCATCCAGATGGGCAGATGGTTGAGGTGGCCACGGGATGGGGCCCCCAAGTCGGACATTGCACGTCGCTCCAGTACCCCATCCCTTCCCCTCCTTCTCAACCCCAACCTCCCCCTCTGCTGCACGCTCTCCCCACCTCCTCCACCCCAAGGGTTCGGTGGGACCGTGTGATAGAATGGCCAGCTGGCATGCAGGAATCACCCAGACAGACTGTGGAAAATGCTGCTGTGGGCAGTAGTCAGACGTTGTCAAACGAAGTGGAGCACCAGACCTCATTGCAGAGAGGGTCGTCATCATCCTCCATCCCATGGACCATACCCGCAAAGGTGTCAGGAACTGTTGAGTGTGCCAGGGTGAAGGCGTTGTGCACGCTGCACGGACATCAGGTGCAGACGTGCATGATGTGTAGCTCATGGTCACACACCAGCTGCATATTCATCGAGTGGATCCTCTTTCGGTTTGTGAAGACCGACCCGTCATGGGCCAGTGCTCGTAGGGAGACATGCATCTTGCCGATCATCCCTTGGCATCCTGGTGATGGAGGCGAACCCTGCTACCCGGGCATCCTGGTGATAGAGGCGAACCCTGCTACCCGGGCATCCTGGTGATGGAGGCGAACCCTGCTACCCGGGCATTGTGGTGATAGAGGCGAACCCTGCTACCCGGGCATCCTGGTGATGGAGGCGATCCCTGCTACCCGGGCATCCTGGTGATAGAGGCGAACCCTGCTACCCAGGCATCCTGGTGATGGAGGCGAACCCTGCTACCCGGGCATCCTGGTGATGGAGGCGAACCCTGCTACCCGGGCATCCTGGTGATGGAGGCAAACCCTGCTACCCGGGCATCCTGGTGATGGAGGCGAACCCTGCTACCCGGGCAGCCTGGTGATGGAGGCGAACCCTGCTACCCGGGCATCCTGGTGATGGAGGCAAACCCTGCTACCCGGGCATCCTGGTGATAGAGGCGAACCCTGCTACCCGGGCATCCTGGTGATGGAGGCGAACCCTGCTACCCGGGCAGCCTGGTGATGGAGGCGAACCCTGCTACCCGGGCATCCTGGTGATGGAGGCGAACCCTGCTACCCGGGCATCCTGGTGATGGAGGCGAACCCTGCTACCCGGGCATCCTGGTGATAGAGGCGAACCCTGCTACCCGGGCATCCTGGTGATGGAGGCGAACCCTGCTACCCGGGCATCCTGGTGATGGAGGCAAACCCTGCTACCCGGGCATCCTGGTGATAGAGGCGAACCCTGCTACCCGGGCATCCTGGTGATGGAGGCGAACCCTGCTACCCGGGCATCCTGGTGATGGAGGCGAACCCTGCTACCCGGGCATTGTGGTGATAGAGGCGAACCCTGCTACCCGGGCATCCTGGTGATGGAGGCGAACCCTGCTACCCGGGCATCCTGGTGATGGAGGCGAACCCTGCTACCCGGGCATCCTGGTGATGGAGGCGAACCCTGCTACCCGGGCAGCCTGGTGATGGAGGCGAACCCTGCTACCCGGGCATCCTGGTGATGGAGGCAAACCCTGCTACCCGGGCATCCTGGTGATAGAGGCGAACCCTGCTACCCGGGCATCCTGGTGATGGAGGCGAACCCTGCTACCCGGGCATTCTGGTGATAGAGGCGAACCCTGCTACCCGGGCAGCCTGGTGATAGAGGCGAACCCTGCTACCCGGGCATCCTGGTGATGGAGGCGAACCCTGCTACCCGGGCAGCCTGGTGATGGAGGCGAACCCTGCTACCCGGGCATCCTGGTGATGGAGGCGAACCCTGCTACCCGGGCATCCTGGTGATGGAGGCGAACCCTGCTACCCGGGCATCCTGGTGATAGAGGCGAACCCTGCTACCCGGGCATCCTGGTGATGGAGGCGAACCCTGCTACCCAGGCATCCTGGTGATGGAGGCAAACCCTGCTACCCGGGCATCCTGGTGATAGAGGCGAACCCTGCTACCCGGGCATCCTGGTGATGGAGGCGAACCCTGCTACCCGGGCATCCTGGTGATGGAGGCGAACCCTGCTACCCGGGCATTGTGGTGATAGAGGCGAACCCTGCTACCCGGGCATCCTGGTGATGGAGGCGAACCCTGCTACCCGGGCATCCTGGTGATGGAGGCGAACCCTGCTACCCGGGCATCCTGGTGATGGAGGCGAACCCTGCTACCCGGGCAGCCTGGTGATGGAGGCGAACCCTGCTACCCGGGCATCCTGGTGATGGAGGCAAACCCTGCTACCCGGGCATCCTGGTGATAGAGGCGAACCCTGCTACCCGGGCATCCTGGTGATGGAGGCGAACCCTGCTACCCGGGCATTCTGGTGATAGAGGCGAACCCTGCTACCCGGGCAGCCTGGTGATGGAGGCGAACCCTGCTACCCGGGCATCCTGGTGATGGAGGCGAACCCTGCTACCCGGGCATCCTGGTGATAGAGGCGAACCCTGCTACCCGGGCATCCTGGTGGGCTCGTTCTACATTGAATTTGATATATTTTGCTGAGTGAGCACACAGGGCCTCTGTGATGACACAGGTGCACCTGTGCACCGAGATCTGCGCGGTCCCAGACAGGTCCCCATGGCATAAATATTCAGGGCGACCGTAACCTTTTTTTTAATAAACATTTTATTGAGGTATTTTTGGTATTGTGACAACAAAATAAACAATGTACATGAAACTATAAACATAGTGCAAAAGCCGCCTCCCTTGCAGAATAAAGATGGGGAGACACTGAAATACAAACAGGAATCTCAGGACGACCGTCATCTTCACCGTCTGCACCCTCCCAGCCAGTGACAACGGAAGCGAATCCCATCTCCGCAAATCGTCCTTCATTTGGCCTACTAGTCGGGCCAGATTTAATTTATGCAGTCGGTCCCATTCCCGCGCCACTTGAATGCCTAGGTACCTAAAGCTTCCCCCTACTAATCTAAACGGCAGCTCCCCCAAACGCCTCTCCTTCCCCCTCGCCTGGACTGCAAACATCTCACTTTTCCCCATATTTAGCTTCTACCCCGAAAACCGGCCAAATTCTCCCAGAATTCTCATGATTTCTTCCATCCCCTCTATTGGTGTCCGATACATACAGAAGCAGGTCATCTGCATAAAGCGAGAGTCTGTGCTCCACCCCCCCCCCCCCCCCCCCCTCCCGGACCAGCCCCTTTCAGCCCCTTGAGGCTCTCGGAGCAATTGCCAGCAGCTCTATAGCAAGTGCTAACAACAGTGGGGAGAGGGGGTATCCCTGTCTCGTCCTCCGGTGCAGTCTAAAATAGTCTAATGTTGTCCTATTCGTCTGTACGCATGCCACAGGAGCCTGATACAACAACCTGACCCAGTCAATAAAGCCCCGCCCAAATCCGAACCATCCCAGTACCTCCCACAGATAATCCCACTCTACCCGATCAAAAGCCTTTTCTGCATCCATTGCAATCACTACCTCAACCTCCCTACTCCCGGGGGCATCATGATCACGTTTAACAACCTTCTTACATTGGCCACCAACTGCCTACCCTTAACAAACACCGCCTGGTCCTACCCAATAATGTCCGGAACTCAATCCTCACTCCTGGAGGACAAAACTTTGGCCAGCAATTTAGCATCCTAATTCAACAGGGATATCGGCCTGTAGGACCCACACAGCTCTGGGTTCTTGTCCCGCTTCAGAATCAGGGAAATCGTGGCCTGTGATATCGCCGTGGGCATCACCCCTCTTTCCCTTGCCTCATTGAACATCCTCATCAACACCGGCCCCAATATCACAGAGAACTTTTTATAAAACTCCACTGGGTACCGTCCGGCCCCGGGGCTTTACCCGACTGCACGGCCTTCAGACCCTCCACTATCTCTTTCAACCCGATCACGGCCCCCAGCCCTCCGACCAGCTTCCCGTCCACCTTTGGGAAATTCAGCCCCTCCAAGAAGTGCTTCATCCTCTCTGGCCCCATAGGGGGTTCCGACCTGTACAGCCGACTGTAGAAATCCCTAAACGCCTTATTCACCCCTGCTGAATCTCCAACCAGGTTCCCATGTCTGTCATTTACTTTCCCTATCTCCCTGGCTGCCTCCCTTTTTCTAAGCTGCTGTGTAAGCATTCTGCTGGCCTTCTCTCCATGCTCACAGATCGCCCCCCTCGTCTTTCTCAGCTGGTCCACCGTGCTCCCTGTGGTTAACAAGCCGAAGTCCGTCTGTAGCCTCCGCCGTTCCCTTAAAAGCCCTGCCTCTGGGGTATCCGCATACCTCCTATTGATCTGTAGTATCTCCTTTACCAGTCAGTCCGTCTCTGCCCTGTCTACCTTCTCCCTGTGGGCCCGTATCGAGATCAGCTCCCCTCTGACCACCACCTTCAGTGCTTCCCAGACCATCGCTGCTGAAATTTCCCTCGTGTCATTACCTGCAGGTAGTTCTGAATACATTTCCTCAGCTGCTCGCACACCCCTTCGTCAGCCAAAAGTCCCACATCTAACCTCCAGTGGGGGCGCTGGTTGCTGTCTTTACTAACCTGCAGGTCAACCCAGTGCGGGGCATGGTCTGAGATTGTAATCGCCGAGTACCCCATGTCCACCACCTCTGCCAGTAAGGCCCTGCTCAAAATAAAGAAATCAGTCTGGGAGTACACTTTATGCATGTGTGAGTAGAAGGAGAACTCCTTCACCCTCGGCTGGCGACCGTAACCTCGATGGCCACCGGAAGCGATTGCCCTCCCCCAAACTCTCGCAGTTTCAGCTGCGTCATGATCCGGCAGATATGTCACACTGTTCCCCTGCTCAGCCGGAGTCTTCGAAGGCATGCCCGGTCCGGCAGGTCCTGGAATAGCAGGCGCTGCCGATACACATGGAGCCTGATGCAGCCCCTCCTTCCCACCTCCTCCTCGGCCTGTTGGGCGGCCGGCTCTCCATCCTCACTCGCTGCCTCCTGTTCCTCTGGGCCAGGCTCCACAGCTGTAGGCCCTCTCCGAGCAGCTTCTGCTCGTACAGCCTTAGTGCAAACCCCAGGACTGCAGCAGCCAGGAGGAAGACCACCATTCCTTTAAAAAAAAAATTTTTTTTTAATTTAGAGTACCCAATTCATTTTTTCCAATTAAGGGGCAATTTAGCGTGGCCAATCCGCCTAGCCTGCACATCTTTGTGTTGTGGGGGCGAAACCCACGCAAACACGGGGAGAATGTGCAAACTCCACACGGACAGTGACCCAGAGCCGGGATCGAACCTGGGACCTCGGCGCCTTGAGGCTGCAGGGCTAACCCACTGCGCCATCGTGCTGCCCGAAGACCACCATTCCTGGTTGGATTCCGAAATCCATTGGCTGAAGGGGGTGAAAGGCAGACATTTTAGTATGGTATGTAGCCCCGTGTCCAACCAGGTCCAACAGGCTACATGGTGGCCTTTGGCCCCAGTACCCGTCCCTACTGGCAGGGGTACCGGTGGCTGGCACTTTCCATATCAGCAGTCCGCTCTGTACCCCTTGTCTAGCATCATCCTGTAGGGGATACCATGGGCCTTCTCCTTGTGTGGGCAGGTGGTGGATGGAGTGCGGGTGTGAGGGGTTTGGGCAACCATATGGCCGATGTCACTGCGTAACGATGCGCCATGGTGGTCAGTCAGTGGGGTGCGCAGCAAGATGGCTGCTTTGCAGGCAGCAGCAATGGCAGTCCATGCCTGGACATCCCAGTCCTGGGGAGGTCACCCCAACCTCACTACCCATCCTTGGTCACCCCCTGGCTGAAGCAACACCCCCCCCCCCCCCCCCCCCCCTCACTGGCAGCCCATGGTCGCATCTTTGGGAACATGACCTACCTCCTCTATCCCTCAGCAGCCACGGTGCCTGTTTCCCGATTTTTGAAACGACAAGTGAACTTAGACAATTATATGATAACCCAATTATATGATACATTATAACCCTAACGCCACCTGCGGAGAATCGCAGAGGCCCCAGAGAGTACCGGGTCAGGTCCATTAAAGATATGCCAATGGCGTTTACTGTACATGCGGAGTAGAATGTATTGATGGCGCTGTTGAGGCACTGAAGCATGGCATTCCGTCAAGCGGCCGGCGCTGGCCACGGTTTTTGGCTCACAGGCGATTCTCTACCCAATCGTGTTTTGCGATTCCAGCATCGCTGGATGGAGAACCTCGCCCAATATATTTTAGATTCTGTGTTTATCTGTCCACACCAACACCCTCCACCATCCCTTCCAACAATTATTCCCTTCATCGTCATTATTGTATGTCAATCTCAAGGTGTGAGATAGAAGTATTGTTGTGGTCAGTTTAATGTCCATCATACGTGGGGAATTATGCAGAGTAGATTTTGTCTCATTTGTTTTGCATGAAAAATTTAAGAAAATAAGTGTTGGGGCAGCACGGTGGCGCAGGGGTTAGCATTGCTGCCTACGGTGCTGAGGACCCGGGTTCGGATCCCGACCCTGGATCATTATCCGTGTGGAGTTTGCACGTTCTCCCTGTATCTGCGTGGGTTTCACCCCCACAACCCAAAAGATGTGCAGGGTAGGTGGATTGGCCACGCTAAATTGCCCCTTAATCGGAAAAAATAATTGGGTACTCTAAATTTATTTTTAAAAAAAGAAAATAAGTTGGTAAAGCTGTAGCAATCTTACAGACGAAAGCAAAAGAAAGGTTTTCCTGATGTCTGCTTTTTTCATTCCTGCTTTTGCTTTTGGTTTGAAATATTCTGTGGGAGCAAAGCACGAGGGAACCACAGATGACAAACTGGGAACAAGCCGAGATAAAATGTAGTAAATTGTATTCTCGTTTAGCCATGTGCTACATGAGTTTTTTTTTTAACAATTTCAATTTATTAACTTTTTCTCAAGAATTTTCTTTTAATATTTGCACAACACTGAGAATGCCAGTGCTTAATAAGTATTTAATTCAAACATCAATTAAGCTTTTCTCATTCTCTTTTCCCCCCCCAGCTCAAATAACTAACATTATCAATCTTGAAAATTATACTAGTTTAGTATTACTCACAGGCAGGTCGATTAAATCTAACTTTAAAACATTAAACAGAATGCACCATTATTATACTATTTATTCCCTAATTATTTGTACAATCGTTTCGTTAATTTAGAACATTTGACTGTCAGTCATCAATTTAGTTTGTATTCCGACAACACTTGCGCTGATGGACAATTAGCTTTACCTTGCCTTTACTTTACTACTCCACTCAGTCCCTCCGCTGCCTCTTTGTGTGTAGACTGCTTGAGTGCCATCTAGCCGTAGATAAGATGAAATTTTCTTCAGTTCAACTTTGAGAAAACAAAGCTATCGTCTTCAATCTTTACCCCTTGCCCCTTTAATTCCACTCTCCAGCTCCCCCACCCCTGGCAGCTGATGTTTGGAACAGATACTCTCCATACTCCATATCCCAAATGCTCTTCATCACTACGATCGCCTACTTATTCTTCAATAAAACCACCCGTCACACCCCATCTCCAGCTAAAAACCTCATCCAACCCTTTTAACTTCTTCAGACTCAACTAATCTGATGCTTTCCTGGGTGGCCTGCCCATCATTTAAAAAAAATTTTGAGTACCCAATTACTTTTTTTCCAATTAAGGGGCGATTTAGCATGGCCAATCCACGTAACCTGCACATCTTTGGGTTGTGGGGGTGAAACACTGGGAGAATGTGCAAACTCCACACGGACAGTGAACCAGGGCGTGGGATTCAAACCTGGGTCCTCAGCGCAATAGTCCCAGTGCTAACCACTGTGCCACATGCTGCCCGGCCTGCTATCATCATCAGCCTGTCCCCTGCCCTGCACCAATTCCTAATAGCCTGAAATTCCTGTCCTCGATAGCCTACATTGGCTTGCCGCCAATTTAAATTCTCATCCTCCTATTATGTTGCTTGTTCACACAATGTGATAAAGGCTCAGCAATATGAACGCCCATGGGAGAATTGAAAGTGTGGCTGTTTGGCTCAGAATTCTGGGCCTCAGTTAGGAGGATTGGGCTGTTAAATATTGAGGGTAACCACACATTGAGAATGTTAATATTGCTGGTAGGTGCTTTAACATGTGTAGAGAAGGAGAGGGAATTGCTGGCGCAATTACGAAGTGGAATGGATACACTTAAATATTGTCATGCTGAATTGCTGATATTTAGATGTATTTATGATATTTAATTGTCATCCTTGTAGAATGGAGGGTGAGAGTTTGCACCACAGAATTTTATTTGCTGAGTATTATTTGGCGGAATCCTTTTTCCAGGGCGACATGTGGCGCAATGGTTAACACTGGCACTACAGCGCTGAAGACCCAGGTTCGAATTCTGGCCCTGGGTCACGGTCCGTGTGGAGTTTGCACATTCTCCCCATGCCTGCGTGGGTTTCACCCCCACAACCCAAAGATGTGCAGGTTAGGTGGATTGGCCACACTAAATTGCTCCTTAGTTGGAAAAATAATAATGATAACTTGGGTACTCTAAATTTATTTTTTAAAATGAATAAAAATAACCCTTTCTTCAAATTTGGTTGGTGAGAGAGACCTTGGTGAATAATTGAACTGGCACATAACCAATTAGAAAATGAACAACTACAGACCATTAACCAACAAGGGAGAAGGATATTTCCATTAGGGCGGATTTTCTGCTGCCTTTCTCGGTGGGCAGGATGGTGGAGAAATGAAATGAAATGAAAATTGCTTATTCTCACAAGTAGGCTTCAATGAAGTTACTGTGAAAAGCCCCTAGTCGCCACATTCCGGCGCCTGTCCGGGGAGGCTGGTACGGGAATCGAGAGGGAATCCCAATTTGGCTTTCACGTCAACGGGATTTCCCCAATTGATTGTCCCTGTCCCCCACCAATAACGTAAGGAGGTTCCCGCCATAAATTACCATACATTTATGGGCTGGTACTGTGGCACATTGCTGCTTACAGCGCCAGGGACCCAGGTTCAATTCCAGCCTTGGTCATGGTGTGTGTGGAGTTTGCACATTCTCCCCATGTCTATGTGGGTCTCACCCCCACACGCCAACAAGCCAAAGGTGGGTATGGTAGGTGTAGTGACCATGCTAAATTGCCCCTTAATTGGAAAAAATGAATTGGGTACTCTAAATTTCTTTTAAAATGTTTTGTTTAAATGGGGACCTAGAGAAAAATCAACAAGGCAGGTGACAGGTTACCCT
Organism: Scyliorhinus canicula; assembly: GCF_902713615.1. Classification (NCBI taxonomy): domain Eukaryota; kingdom Metazoa; phylum Chordata; class Chondrichthyes; order Carcharhiniformes; family Scyliorhinidae; genus Scyliorhinus; species Scyliorhinus canicula. The sequence continues at coordinate 161,936,659 of NC_052154.1, forward strand.
CTGCTTTTCCCCCCCGAAACAACAATTTGAAAAAAAATCATATAATTGTCTAAATTCACTGGTCTTGGTGTAAATTTTGGAGCCAACATGGATGAGACATGAGAGATTATATTGTGAAAAGTAAGACTCTTCTTTTCAAATTGGATATAATTAATTTGTACAGATATTCATACAATTTCCTTAATATCAATAACTACTCGAACTGAAATTACCCTATGGTTTTTTTTTAAATGATTATATCCTTCAATTTAATGTTTCACTTTGCGGGATGCCTGAGGCAATGAGCTTGTTGTTGAGCAATTAACAGATTAAGTATGATTGATTTAACCTGTTAGTCTTTATTGTGATGATCTTTGACCCAAATTCTGTACAGTAAGGAAAATGTGTAATTTCTTTACAAGGTCTGTGGAATCTGTAATTGTTTTTAGGAATGTTTGAAAAGGATTTTTAATGCTTCAATTGGAAAGGGATCAATTATCATTTTCTTGGACAATAAGAAATACTAGTATATGTGACCTGGTAATTCTTGCCCTGTAAGTAGTATCAGCAGAAAGAAAGTGAAGAAAGAAGTTGTGTAGTTTGCAGACACAAAAGAGAGCTGCAGACACAAAGTAGAGGTACAAAGGTAGGATCTGAAAGGGTAATGGCAATCGGCTTGCAGATGCAGACACAAAGAGAAAGCAGGCAGAGACAGAAAGAGGAACACAGAGAATTCTTGTGAGGAGAAGAAGGAAATCACTCTCTGGAAGGGGTCACTTTCTCTGTTTAGCGGAAAAGAAGACAAGAGTTTTTGGCAGTACTGTGCAAGATGGCTCAAAGGGGTAATGCAAAAGAAGCTGTGTGAATAGTTTGGAGATGTTGCTGGATATTTTCCCCGAAATAGCCAAAGCGTGATCTGGGTTAGTATTAGTTGCTCGGTTGAAAAGGAGGTCTGGAAAGCTACTCAACCAATACTATTGTGACCCAAGGGACTTGAGCATTCATGGAAGTGTGCATTGGTGATGATAATCATATTCGTGAAGCTCAAAGGTGAAACTTGTTTCTAGATAGGACTCCTGAGCTACCCTGCATGAAAGCATGAAAAATGAACAGCATATTGTGGAATTACGTAGCTACATTGTGCTACATTTGTGCAGGGCATGGTGTGACTGCTTGTGCTTGCATAAGGCTTGTCTTTGTTGTATTGACTATTTACAGTGAAATTTACCTTTTTATTTGAAGTATAATTTTCCTGTTAATTCATGTGTTGTTCTGATTTATATTAAAGTAAAAACTACAAAAAGTAGAATATCTTTGGCAATCTCTTCATTTGGGTCATTTCAGTAAATTTGGTTATTTTGGTTTGCGGTTTCCCCACTGTGATCATAATGTAAGTATGTGGGATTTTCTGGCCCTTCCTGGCAGCGGGATCTTCCGGTTCTGCTGAAGACGACCCTCACCCCCGTGACAGGTGGAACGGGTCAACCATGCAAAACGATGTAGACACAAGAAGGACCGGAAGATTCCGACAGCCAATAGCGTGTTGCCTCTGCTGCTGGAAAACAAGCTGCGGAAGGGGGGTGGGGTGGCGCAAACGGAAAGTCCCACCCATTGACTTGTAGTTAATCAAGGCAAAAGTGCCATCTCTGTTGAGTTTGGAGAGGGCGAAAAATGTATAGGTTCTTAACATTCTTCACACAATCAATCCAAGGTTAAAAACGTGCAACTTTTCTACTTTCCTCCTCCTACAGTTTTCATCTTCTACTCCTTTTCTTGATCTCACTGACGTGGCGAGGTATAATTCAGTAAACACCAGCCTCCCTCTACAGCTTCCTCACCCATTTTCATTATGTGTGAACTTAGTGTGCATTGGCAGGCATTGAACTAATCTACCGAGCCATGTCCATACTTACACACTTTCCAGAGGGGCGACATGATGGTTAGCACTGTTGCCTCACAGCACCAGGAACCCGTGTTCAATTCCGGCCTTGACTGTCTGTGTGGAGTTTGCACATTCTCCCCATGTCTGCCTGGGTTTCTTCCAGGTGATCCGGTTTCCTCCCACAGTCCAATGATGCACTTGTTAGGTGGGGTTATGGGGGAATAGGGCAGGGGAGTGGGCCTAGGTGGGGAGCTCCTTCCGAGGATCGGTGCAGACTCGATGGACCAAATGGCCTCCTTCCGCACTGTAGGGAATCTATGGTCATATAAAGATTGGAACAGAACACTGGCTGATTTCAAAATCTAACATTAGAATATTGCCATCTCAGCTGAGGTCACTAAATACAAGCCAGACAATGAACCTGGACGTTCTGTATGAGCAGTGCAGTGAGCAGTGCATTAAACAACAATGCCAGCAGAAAAAAGTTTGTACAAATGAGTTGAGTTGAAGAAGTGATGGAAAAATGGAGGCTGTACGCCCACAGCCATCATTCTATCACGCAGTGAGCTCCAGTGTATCAGTCATGCAGGCATGGATAGACCCTGCAGAGGCTTAGTGCTTTCCCATGGGGACCCTGGGAAAACCCATTGCTCACCATGTTTCTTTCCTGCCAGTTATATAACGGCATTGTTCCTTGAGGTAAATTATCTGCTCATTTATTCTTGGCAGGTACGTGGGTAAGGTGCTAGATCCAGGAAGTAGCTGATGCTGAAGGGCAAAACAAATGTGCAAGTACATAAATATCAGAAAGAAATCACAGCAGACGTATAGTCTTGCTGCCAATTCGAAACCAGTAGCTTGTACTTACAAGCCATAAATCCCTGGCAACAATTACAATCAGAAATCAAGTCAACCCTACATTCTGTCTGAGTAACTGCATGCTCCTGGTTAATGAGCAGCAGTGGTGAAGGTCTGTGAGTGAATCCTGTCAATTTGGCTAGGTCAATGACATGTCGAGTGGCACGAGAACTAATTGTGTATGTTTTGAAAATTATCTTTTTCTTTTAATTATTGGCCAGAAGTGGGAGCTTGATGTAGCAATTAAAAGGGTGAAGATTGTCTCTTTTGGTAGTATAGCTAAAGGTTTCTTTGCCAGAGATTTTCTATTTTATTTTCTAAACAAAACTTTATTTAAACAAAAGAAACAAAAACATTATTTAAACTGTCAAACTTCATAGTTCTAACATTGACAGATTATATGCTGTTTCTTAACTTTAACACACGAGGTCACATTAAACAACACTTGGCATTAAAGTACAGCTCTTGTTCCACTTACACATCCAGGTAAAGGCAGCACTTTCAGTTAGGAAGCAATCTTTCTCCTATTAAGACATCTTTTTCAGAATCCTTTTTCAAAGTTTTCTCTCTGTGGCAGTTTCCATGACCTGTTTCATGGCTGCCCATCTGCTTCTGCCTTTGTTCCCAAAGGATTTCTCTCATTCAGCCACTCTCTCTAAGCTCTGCCAAGCCCTTTAAAACAATCTTTACTAAAGATACATAACAGTCAGGTTAGCTATGTGCTTTCGTACCTGACTGTGCTTGTGTCAATCAAAAAAAGAGTGATGAATCAGGTGATGGTATCTCACATACATAACCGCAATATAAAGACAATATAAGACACGACCTGGAAATGCTCCAAGCCACGAAGCTAGAAGCAAACCAGTGCAAGGTGTGCACAATTTAGCCTTTTATTTAAAAATGCTGCTGTAACTTCTCCCCCAGGGTAAGATACTAGGTTTTGACATGAAAATCAAATGCAAAAAATTGCATCTGAAAGTGCTCAGCACTGTGATAGTCGCCACCGATTTAATTATTAACTAATCCTGCATATTGGTTAGACAAAACAACATTCAATGCTACGTATGAAATAAATGGAAAATATTTCCTGTGTGTGCTATTTGGAGCAAAATCATTTGGAGATTTTATTTTAACAGTATCTCCAGAAATAATGGTAGTGACCACCTCTGTACAGCTAACAACCCCCAACCCCAATATGTGTATTGATTTTATAATTTTGATAGTGATTACTAATAGATCATTAGACATAAGCATGAAACAACAGTTAATATGTCCGACATACAGATAGGAATGGGAAATTAATTAATTATTGTTGATTTAATTATGCCAATGAGAAATGCCAGAGGGCGGGATACATCAAATTCCCTTGGAGTTCTCAGATGCGGCATTTTTTGATACACTATGATAGTGATGATGACAGGGGATTGATGTGCAAAAGAGTATTCAGGAGAGCAGATTTGAGGATTAATGGAAAATCTGAAGCACTCGGTTGTCAGTCGGGGTTTTAGTGTCTCTAACTATCTTCCAATTCAGCACAAGGGCTCTCAGTGGCATTATAATGCAGCCGCTTTGTTGCTTCATTTAATAAGTTATGTTTCTAGTGTCAGGTTTCAGATCCAGTCCTCTTCGAAATTTGTTGGAGATAAAACTGAGGAACTTTCTGCCCCCCCCCCCCCCCCCCCCCCCCCTCCTCCCTCACCGCCACAGGCTGGAACAAACTTTCTGCCCTTGTCCAAATGACTGTTTTCAGGTATGGATCTTCACGATCATGGATGGCATTACTGCTGATTCTAATCCTCCTGACATCCTCACTCCTGAATTTTTCAAACAGACTTCGCTGGAGAACAATCCAGGGCAGACAGCTGGGATGAATATGTTTTCCTCCTTCTAAACCATTTCACAATGAATGCCCTCATTTGTAACCAGTTGCAAGTGTGAATTGTATTACAGTGCGAGGACAGCAATCAATGATTTAAAATTTGATGGTTTGGAGCCACCTGCTCCATTTTATTGCCGATAAATATTTGGCTTAGTATAATTTTCTCTGGTAAGGCGCTGATGAACCTGTTTGCATAAATTTTTGTGCGTGCTACTTTCATATAGCTTTTAACCCATTTCAAATAAATTTAACCCACTTCAAATAAATGGGTTTAGGACCCCATTAAAAGAGCATGTAATGCACATCATACAAATGCATTAAGCCATAAAAGCCTTAGATCTGCAGGTGCGATTTGCATTGACACTGTCCGAGAGAACATTCAGCAACAACAGCTATTACAGTGACCTTGGAAGCATTGCCATTAAACAAGCTGTTTCTCTTCAATTTGACATTTTCTTTCGCTTGTTAAACCTTTGCCTTCCTAAGGAGTTCTGGCTGTTTTGTTCAAGTGAAATTGGTTTTATATTTCTCACCCCCCCCCCCCCCCCCCCCCCCCCCCGGCCACAATTCTGTTCTCTGTTAGACAGCAGGAAGAAGGGAAGGAGAGAGGAGAGGAAAGCTTGCCCTCATTTATAATAATTGTGTATTGTTTGCTGCTTGACAAGCTTTTTCAGGACTCACCTTTTCTACACAACCAGGCGGCTTAAGTGGTCAGCATGAACGCTTTGCTCTCTAGGCATGCCAGCTATTTTACTGCTTGCCATGCATCATAATGAAGCACAATTGCAGCATTTATAAAATCTTAATTTACTGGGTATGGGGTAACAGCATATGGGAGCCTTGACAATAGCCAACTGATGCTGCAACAAAGGAATTCCACTGTTCATTTCTTTTTTTTAAAGTCACTGAAATTAGTCATAATGTTCAGCTGTCCTGACTAAAAGGGAGATAAGATAATACAGCTCTTTGTGATGTTTTTACACTCAAATCTTTTATCTTTATTATTCACTTGGGACTCTTCAAAGAGGAACAAATGCTTATTTTATGAACGATGTGCTTCCAAACCCAATTGTAACTAGGTGAAAAATAAGAGCAGCACTGGGGGGGGTAGAGTTGGGAGTGTGGGGTGGGGGGGGGGGGGGGGGGGGGGTTGGCGGATGGAAGGAAATAGGATACTATTGCCACTCATCACAAAGAGGCTTTTATCTTAGCAGACCTTCGATTTGTTGACTTTTGCTGCCTTTCATAGATACTACTTGTGGCATTTTGAAAATAGGCTGAATCAAAAACAAAGTAGCAGCAAAGCAAATGCTAAGCGCTGGCCAGGCTCCCTCTGAAGTAGAGACATCACAACCCATCAGATGTGTTGGTTAGACACTGCTGTCTGTCATAGCAATATCACTGAGTCCCCTCTGACCAGCAGGAAGATTAAATACACCCCTGTCACATTAACATTGTTTGCTCTTTCTTGAAGAACCTCATGTGGTGCCATGAAATGACCAGAGTGGAAATAAGCAGCTGTTTAAAAGAATATTTATATTTACTAATACTGACCAGTCTCTTAGACAGAAGCTCATTTTTGTACTCAGAAGGAATAAGTCCTCAGTGTTGTTTATTTGGGCCCTTAAATGGTGCTTTATCAATCTCTATTCCTACCTCACATCGTTGAGACAGGCAAAGACAGTGAAGATGTTTTGCTATATTTTTACTGCTATTAATTGTGGTGAAGTGCAAGTTTTTTTTAGGTGGCACAGTAGCATAGTGGTTTCCACTGTTGCTTCACAACGCCAGGGTCCCAGGTTCGACTCCTGGCTTGGGTCACTGTCTGTGCAGAGTCTGCACGTTCTCCCCATGTATGCGTGGGTTTCCTCTGGATGCTCCGGTTTCCTCCCACAAGTCCTAAAAGACGTGCTGTTAGGTAACATGGACTTTCGGAATTCTCCCTCAGTGTGCCCGAACAGGCGCCAGAGTGGTGATCAGGGGATTTTCACAGTAACTTCATTGCAGTGTTAGTATAAGCCTACTTGTGACACTAATAAAGATTACTATTACTATATTCATCATGATTTACATCTAACAGTATCAGGTACTCCAGAGTTAGAATCAAAGTCAGGGTTATTGTGGACATTAATCTCCAATCTTTCAAGAGACTTAATTTTGTACCACTGTGACCTGTCTACTTCCCCTTCAAGGTCGACATCCTTCTGGACAGAATTTAAACTGCTAATGGGAGAGCAGGTTTGGACATTTACATGGGAGAACACCCCCCCCCCCCCCCCCCCCCCCCCCCCCCACCACCCTCAAGTGGAAACAGGACATCATCCCACTGTATGCTTTATTTGGGCTATGTTTTGAAACTCCTCAGGACCGATAGGGTCTGCAATTTAAATATGTAAAATGTCATTTCATGATGCTTTTTAACCCAGCATTCAGAGTTTAGCAACCTGCATATGGGTTTCCCCAGCTGTCCAGAATCATTAGGGTCAATAAGACAAGAGCATTGAGGGGATTAATTGCTTAAAGAAATGATAGATCGGAAAGCCTTTCAGAGTGAAACTGTATAGCTGCTTCCCTACCTATGTGAAAGGCCTGTGCTCGCAGGAATTGTTCTAAGATCACACGTTTGCTGCTTACAGATGATTTCCAACTTTTTGGAGGTCATTTCACCTGTCTCAGACTTTGTCCACTTTGATCTGCACTTGACTGCTGTCAGTCTTCACTGCAGCATGGAAGTACCTAATGTAGCTGTACCAGAGACCTCTGATGAGGAACAAGTGGAGCAGTAATGCCAACGCTAACGGCAGCAGCAGCAGGAGTGACAATCACAGCAGTTACCAGAGGGCTGGCTCTCTTGGCACGTGTGAGTACCAGTGTCTCAGGTGGCTCACTCTTTCACAGAAGGTCACTGCTGATGACTGTAGACTCTTGGAACAAGACCTCCTTCTAAACGGATCAGCTGGGCATGAGCTGTCATTTGCCATCGAGGTCACCATGGCCCTGAATTTCATCACTTCAAGAAACTCCCAACAATCTGCAGGTACCATTTGCAAGATTTCAAAATTGGCTCCCACAAATGAATGTATCCTCCAGGTGACAAGGACTATGCTTGCCAGGGCCTCCAACTTTGAATTCCAAATTTGTCTAGCTTGTTTGGGTTGTCCACCTCATTACAGTCTTGGTTCAAACATGGACAAAAGAGCTGAACTCCTTGGTTGAGAGTGTCTGCACTTGACGTCAGGCAGCATTTGATCGAGTATGGTATTAAGGAGCCCGAGCAAAACTGGAGTCGATGGGAATCAGGGAGAAAACTCTCCACTGGTTGGAGACCTAGCACAAACAAAGATGGTTGCAGTTGTTGGAAGTCAGTCATCTCCATCCTGGACATCACTGCAGGTGTTCCTCACGTTAGTGTCCTAGGCCGGGCGGTATGGTGGCACAGTGGTTGGCACGCTGCTGAGGACCTGGGTTCAATCCCGGCCCTGGGTCACTGTCCGTGTGGAATTTGCACATTCTCCCAGTGTCTGCGTGGGTTTCACCGCCACAACCCAAAGATGTTTTGTTGGGTGGATTGGCCACGCTAAAGGTCCGACTGCCTTCAGCTGTTTCATCAATGACTTTCTTTCTAAAGGTCAGATATAGGAATGTCCGTGGATTATTGCAATTAGGAATGGTCAACAAATGCTGCCCATCCAGCAAAGCTGGTATCCCATTAAAGTGAATTAAAAAATATATTGGTGAGGTCAGTCAGCCACAAAGCGCTCCCGCATTTACTGCTGTGGTTGGATTCCCACAGCTACAGGGAGTCATAGACTACCTAGATATGGAAAGTAAGACTTCAGCGGATCCCATTCAGGAATATTTATCAATTGGAAAAGATTTCATTCCTTCATTGTTCAGCTGCAATGTGCCCAACTGTGTTTTCTCATGCAAATCTATGCAAGATATCCTGGGAGCTGCCATAGTTCCATCTCCCACAGGTTTCCGGACCTCCAGACAGCATCAGCGGCTGCCCATTTGGAGGTGTGGCTACCCTCTTAGGGGATCTGTCAGATGACACCTGTCCTAACACTGATACAATCTGAGCCAGATGAACATCAGAGAAATCACTTAACTAGCTTTTGGGTTGCTGAAAATACGATTCAGGTACCTGAGCATATTTTGCAAAGTTTTTCAACATGTATCAACAAGGGTGTACAGAATAGGAATCTGGCAGAGAGGAATGAAGTTACAGCTGGAGGGATGGTACTGACTGCTCTGCATCCTTGGCCAAGGATGTGGAGGAACCTGAACAGGTCGAGTTGTCTGTAATTGCTCATCTAGCTGCCAGAGAAGCCTGCAAAAAAGTCATGTTGGGAGGGGATGGTGGACTAGCATTGTCGATGGACTAGCAATCTAGGGACCCAGGCGAATGGGGTGGGTTTTAATCCCACATGGCAGATGGTGAAATTTGAATTCAATAACAATGGAGTTAAACGTTTGATGACGACCATAAAACCATTGCTGATTTGTAGTAAAGACCCATTTGGTTCACTAATTCCTTTAGGGAAGGATACCTGCCATCCTTACTTTATCTGGCCTACATGTGACTCCAGGCTCATGTTAATGTGATTGTCTCTTAAAACCTAGTTCAATTAGGGGCAGCACAGTGGCGCAGTGTATTAGCCCTGCTGCCTCACGGTGCTGAGGTCCCAGGTTCGATCCTGGCTCTGGGTCACTGTCTGTCTGGAGTTTGCGCATTCTCCCCGTGTTTGCGTTTGTCTCGGCCCCACAACCCAAAGATGTGCCGGCTAGGTCGACTGGCCACACTAAATTGTCCCTTAATTGGAAAAAAAGAATTGGGCCTCTAAATTTATAAGAAAAAAGAACCTAGTTCAATTAGGGGATGGGCAATAATTCCTGGTGCAGCCAGCAACATCAACATCCCATGAATGAATAGATGAAAACAAAATGTGCGTTTCAGATAGCCTGGGCTGTTTTTTATGGGCCACCGCCGGCAGTGTCTCTGGTGAGAGAGGAACATGAAAAATAGGCAGGTCCTCCACCCATCCCCACCCGAGCTCAGCCCCATAATATGGGGGGGTGGGCACTGAAACCAGCAGCCCACCCATCATATTCAAATAATCAAGCCAATTGACATCAATAATATGCTGTTCATATCATAACGAGGTGTTTATGTCAAGGTGCGGGCAGCGGGGCGCGAGCGGGCTGCCCAATGCTTTTAAAGGGAACCTTCAAAGGGTGGGAAAGAAGGAGTGGTCCAATCACTGGCGGCTGCAGACCATCAGGTGGTTTAAGATCGAACCTCCCCTTCTTCGAAACACCACTCCCTAGCCTTAAACTCAACTCTCTTCACAGCGCCAGGGTTCCAGGTTCAATTCCCCGCTGGGTCACTGTCTGGCGGAGTCTGCACGTTCTCCCCATGTCTGAGTGGGTTTCCTCCGGGTGCTCCGGTTTCCTCCCACAGTCCAAAGACGTGCAGGTTAGGTGGATTGGTGGGCAGCACAGTGGCACAGTGGTTAGCATTGCTGTCTACGGCGCTAAGGACCCGGGTTCGAACCCCGGCCCTGGGTCACTGTCCATGTGGAGTTTGCACATTCCGTGTCTGTGTGGGTTTCGCCCCCACACCCAAAGATGTGCAGGTTAGGTGAATTGGCCATGCTAAATTGCCCCTTAATTGGAAAAAATAATTGGGTACTCTAAATTTTTAAAAAAAAAGGTTAGGTGGATTGGCCATGATAAATTGCCCTTAGTGACCAAAAAGGTTAGGAGGGGTTGTTGGGTTACGGGGATAGGGTGGAAGTGAGGGCTTAGGTGGGTCAGTGCGAACTCGATAGGCCGAGTGGCCTCCTTCTGCACTGTATGTTCTATGTTCTATGTTCCTATGTTCCTCCCCCATCTCCTGTCAAGACCTCCCTGAACAAGAACCTGGACATAGTGGCTTTGGGGGATCCCTGGGCCTTCTCCATCGTCTTCTTGCAGTTCAGGCGGAGGCCAACAACACACTCTTGGCACTGCCAGGTCTCATACAACTGCCAGCCAATCCTTTTGGCTGCAGCTCCAGACAGAGGGCAGGATTTCCTCCCCAGTAAGGGGCGGAAGTCTCACTTGGCACTTGTTAAGCCCATCTGCATCACATTGTGGCTGTTCTGCCACTCTCCACATTTTCCTGTCGCACCCACGACTGTGCCCATCGCTGGTGAGTCTGGAAAATCTCGTCCTTGGTCATATGAACAGCATCTGTGCCAAGGGTCGTAAGCAACAGGGAAATGGACCGCAACTTTCCTCAAGATCATAATTTAAAATGTCATTGTCACAGCCTTACTGAGGAATTGGCAATTTACTATTCATCACGATTTGCTTCTATTGCTCTATTCCAATGTTAGCAGATTTGCATTATAATAATTACCTATGCTCACATTTACCCTGTTTTAAGATTCAGTATATTTCATGCATCAGACAATTGGCAGGATGATAGCATCCAACCTTATACTTCTACTGTCAGGGCAGGACAGATCAATTCTCTGGGAAGTCAGGAATGTACTGTGCACTTTCACTGGCCATGTCATATAATTAGCATCTTGCAACCTAGTCAAAGAGTGCTGAAACATAGGGATTTACTGTGTCTGTGGAGGCTAACATTTGAACTGTAATGCTTTGAGAATCCTCGAGCTAGCAGACCACTTGCTGCCTTGTTTATCTACAGCAAGAAAGAAACATAGATGGATAAAGTTGGCCAGGGACAGGAAAAGAGAAAAGGCGTTTAGCTAGAATTTCATCATCAATGCCCCATTCCTTGTGGGCATTAAACTGATCTTTAACATTGTAGTTTTAAGTGAATTAATGCACATCAGTTTGACAGAAATGACACCACTAAGGAGTGGAGTAATTTTCTTTGGTAAAGTTGCATATTAATTAAAAGCTTGTTGTCGCGTAGCTGATCTTTTCTAGACTTTGTCTCCCAGCTTAATCTCAATCTCTCTTTCACTCTTTCAAACATGGCCTTTCCTTGTTTTCTGCATTTTATGGATACTAGTTTAGTCATTTCCACTCATCTGAACTTCCTTATCCCATTCTTCTCATTTGCGGTCTTCCTCAGTTTCATAGTGTGTTGAAATCAAACTCATGGCATGATCTCCTATAATTAACTCTCTCCCTCAAAAATATGCAACTTGTTAACCATTCAATCTTCCCTTCTTCCTACAATTTACAGGTTTTTAAACCCAAAACTGGGTGTTGCCTGATCAATGTTTCTTGATTAAAATTTCCCTCACCCCTAGTAATAGGTATTGTCCTGTGCAATAAGGCGCGGAGCTTTACTAGACCTCCTGATCGTTGCAACTTTATGAGAATGAAAGCAGTATTATAAGGCCATAGGTTTCAGCTGACAAACTGAAGGGCATGTTGGATTATGGATCACATGGACCCTCGGTTGAGGTTAAATTTACAGCAGTCCACCAACCATTTTTAAATATGATTGTTCATGGAATCATGGACTCCCTACAATGCAGAAGGAGGCTTTTTAGCCCATTCCGTCTGCACCCCCCCCCCCCCCCCCACACCCCCCCACCACCACCACCAAAAGAGCACTCCACCTAAACCCACCCCTCGCCTATCTCCGCAGCCCCGTAAATTAACCTACACATCTTTGGACTGAGGGAGGCAACCGGAGCGCCCAGAGGAAGCCCACACAGACACGGGAGAATATGCAAATTCCACGCAGTCACCCAAGGTCAGAATTGAACCTGGGTCCCTGACGCTGTGAGATAGTAGTGCCAACCATTGTGCTGAATGCTCCTAAACGAGATTTCCTCATAGATGAGTGTTGGAGAGCAAATATTCAAGAATGTGTTCTAAGTTGTACATGATCCTGAAATCAGAAGACCTCGTGTCTCTATTAAAAGAACATAAATAGGGGTGAGGGTGAGGTAATGACAACACAAGACCATGGGATTTGAAGGCAGAAACATGAGGGGTGGGTTTTCCCTTAAAATGGGGCTGGAAAACCTGTGCAACGACTCTGGCGTCAATGGCCCCCAAACGTGAGGAATTCTCACCTTTCTAGAGGGCTAGTCATCCCCGCAGCTCCAGCCTGTGCCAAAGGGCCGGCGCGAGTTCGCGCATGCGCGGAACGGTGGGCATATTTCCGTGCATGCACGGGGGTTCCCTTCTCTGCGCCGGCCACCGGGCAATATGGCGGAGCCCTACATGGGCCCAGCGTGGAGGAAAGAAGACCCCTAAAGAACCAGCCCGCCTGCAGATCGGTAGGCCCCGATCGCGGGCCAGGCCACCGTGGGGGCCCCCCCGGGGTTGGATCCCCCCCACCCACACCCTCCAGGACGGCCTCCACACACTCACCTTCCAGGTCCTGCCATGTGGGAGGTGAGTAATCCACGCTGGAAGGACTGGGAAATATCTGACGGCCACTCGGCCCATCGGGGCCCAGAGCATCGCCGGAGGGGCTGCTGTCAAGGGCCTCCGAGCGGCGTGGCGGGAATCCCGCCGGCGCCTGAAAAACGGCGCTGGAGAATAGGGAAGCCGGCGCAGGTGGCGGGACGGGATCGCGCATCACCCCCGGGGATTCTCCGACCCAGCGCAGGGTTTGAGAATCCCAGCCGAATTGTTTAAATTCAGGGAAACTCGAGACTAAATGCTTGGTCCCAAAGTTAATGAGAGCTGCATTACAACACAGAAATAAAGTCTGAATATAAGTTGCCTCTGAAGATATGATATCGAGAGGAACACCCTTGGTTGTTTTTATTGCTGAGACTGATAAATGATTCTGTCTTAATGCTGATTATAAGGAAGTACATTACATTGAACAACTTTGCCAGAGTCTTGAATTTATCATGATAAATTGTCAGGAATTCCCTTAAGTAACTATTAGAGTGAGCTTTAGGACTTTCCAAAACCTCAAAACTTCTTTTTAACTCCTGTCTAGAATAAATTAATAAAAGAAAGACAGCAAAGTAATGCATAACACACTGGAGCTTATTGAGACGACTTGGATTAACAACTGGTGTCAATAGGGGCAGCGCGATGGCACTGGGGTTAGCACTGCTGCCTCACGGCGTTGGGGACCCAGGATTGATCCCAGCCCCGGGTCGCTGTCCGTGTGGCGTTTGCACATTCTCCCCGTGTCTGTGTGGGTCTCACCCCCACAACGCAAAGATGAGCAGAGTAGGTGAATTGGCCATGCTAAATTGCTCCTTAATTGGAAAGAAAGAATTGGGTACTCTAAATTATTTTTTAAAACTAGGGTCAAGTTGGGTATAAGGAAATCAAATTTTGTGTTAGATTCCCACATTCCTAACCCCACTCTGCCAGTAATATATATATAAAATTTTTGGTAATAAATGTAGAGTGCCCAATTATTTTTTTCCAATTAAGGGCCAATTTAGCGTAGCCAATCCACCTAATCTGCACATATATGTGGGTTGTGTGGGTGAAATCCACGCAGAGACGGAGAGAATGTGCAAACTCCACAGACAGTGATCTGGCACCGGGATCGAACCTGGGACCTCAGCGCCGTAGGCAGCAGTGCTAACCAATGCGCCACCCTACCGCCCAGATGCCAGTAATATATTTAGAAATCATCACATAATGTATTAGTGCTGCCTCAAATTAACATAAATGTTTTATTCTCATATTAGCTGTTTTACAGTAGTGAGTGAATGTACCAGCATTATCAAGTGACAGCCAGAGGGTGAACGACAGTTTGTGGAAATGTTAATGGATGACTGGCATGTCAGCACGCTTTGACTGCCATTTTGTGACCAATGAGTCAGCATTCCTTCGGTGGTGCAATAAAGTGCTGTTAAAAACGTTATGTGCCAATAATTTGGTCCACAATCTGTGAATTTTGAATAAACCCCCCCCCCCCCCCCCCCGCCCCCACAACCGCAGTTCTTGAAAACAAAAAGGTTATGCATAATTCCGCAGCATAACCCTTTTGGGTGCTTCAGATAGGGTAAGTGCAGCATTGCTTTCAACGGCAGAAGTTGCCTGTAATTTGCTGTGAATAGACTCAGCAGCTGACAGGCAGTATTAAGACAAACTGCCCCTTCTCGTCCGACAGATAAAATAAATCAGGTGTTTAGTCAAATTAAAATACTTCTGCTGAACCAGGCTCTTGGGAGCACTGATCCACCTGACAAATCCAGAAGAAACTCAAGACAGATGTGCCTTGATAATTTTTCAAGGACCTGGAGAAATACTTAACACTTTATCTGCTATTTTGTTGTTTCTGTGTCCTCCCCTACAGATTCTCACAGAATGTATTTCTTAGAGCAGGGTCTTTTCCCATTTCTGCACTACCTTTCACATGTGAGAAGGCTGTAGTTCAGCACGTGACCACTCGTTATTATATAAATCTGATTGCAAAATTAACCAAAGGCTTCTACAAAGGGTGAAGCATCCTGGTGTGCTTTTCAGGCACCTAGGCCAGAGATGTCAACATCAATATCTAGACTGTCTTGGATTAGTTGGTCACAGCTGGTTCAATGATAACTGAGTAGCAACTATGTCCCTGTGTTATTGACAGCAAAAATCAGCAAGAGCTCCCATATTTTAGACTTATCCACTGAATCCTTCAGAAATCAGCCAAAGGGATGATCCGGCTGTGATCCACCCCTACCTCAAGATTCATTCACTTACTAATTAATACCTTCTAGGCACAACCAGGAGCTATCGAATGGCTGCTGGCACCAAAGCGGCCTAGCTAAATCACTGTAGGAATAGGGGTGAAGGGCAAGGAATGCAACCAATGATCCATGTTGCTTTTCTCTTTGATTGGTTGAATCATTCCATTCCACCAACACTTAGTGATCTCTGTTCACTCAACCATTCTTTTCTCTTAAATATTGATTAGGCATCAAAACAATGAAGAGTACAGGCGGGCATGCCAGGCGAGTACCAGGCATACCAAGAAATGAGGTGACAACCTCTTGAAGCTACAACACAGGACTACTTGAATGCCAAACATCAGAAACAGCATGCGATAGACACAGTTGAGCAATCCCACGGCCAACGGATCTAAATTCTGTAGTCCTGCCACACCCAATCATGAATGGTGGTGAACAATTATCCCCATCCTCAATGATGGGGGAGCCCGGCACGTCAGTGTGTAAGATAAGGCTGAAGCATATGCAACCATTTCAGTCAGAAGTGCCGGGTGCATGATCTATCTCGGCCACCTCCTGAGGTCCTCAGCATCACAGATGCCAGTCTTTGGTCAACTCGATTCACCCCCTGTGATATCAATAGATGGTTGGTGACACTGGATACTGCAAAAGCCCTGAAAACATTCCGGCAATAAAACGGAAGGCTTGTGTTCCAGAACTAGCCACGTTCCGAGCCAAGCTTTTTCCCGTACAGCTACAACTCTGACACGACCTGGCAATGTGAAAAATTGCCCAGGCATGACCTGTCCACAAAAAGCAATACAAATCCAACCCAGCCAATTACCACCCCACCGATATACTCTCAATCACAAGCAAAATTATAGGAGGTGTTGTTGACAGTGCTTTCAAGTGGCACCGACACTGCGATAACCTGCTGACTCAGTTTGGGTTCTGTCAGGGCTACCCAGCTCCTGAAGTCATTACAGCCTTGGTCCAATCAAGGACAAACGCGCTGATCTCCAGAGGTGAGATGAGAGTGACTATCCTCGACATCAAGGCAGTATTTGACTGAGTGTGGCATCAAGGAGCCCTAGAAAACTGAAGTCAATAGGAATTGGGCAAAAGGCTTCACTAGTTGGGCTCATATCTGGCACAAAGGAAGATGGTTGTAATTGTTGGAAATCAGTTATCTCAGCCCCAGGACATTGTTGCGGCAGATCCTCAAGGTAGTGTCCTAGGCCCAACCACCTTCAGCTGTTTCCTTCCATCATCAGGTCAGAAGTGGGGATGTTTGCTGATAACTGCACATGTCCAAATGCAATGACTCCTGGACAATATCCAGGTTTGTGCTGATAAGTGGCAAATAACATTTTTGCCACACAAGTGCTAGGCAATGACCACCTCCAACAAGAGCGAATGTCCCCATTGATGGTGGCTCACCACCACCTTCTCGAGGGCAATTAGTGATGGGATATAACTGTTGGTCTAGCCAGCAACGCCCGCATCCCATGAGCAAATAAATTAAGGAAACACCTTCTTCAAACATTCTTGCTCATTTCTTTATTTTTTTTATTTTTTTAAATTTAGAGTACCCAATTATTTTTTTTTTCAGTTATAGGGCAACTTTAGCTTGGCCGGGGCAGCACGGTGGCACAGTGGTTAGCATTGTTGCCTACGGCGCTGAGGACCTGGGTTCGAATCCCGGCCTGGGTCACTATCCGTGTGGAGTTTGCACATTCTCCCCGTGTCTGCGTGGGTTTCGCCCCCACAACCCAAAAGATGTGCAGGATAGGTGGATTGGCCACACTAAATTCCCCCCCAATTGGAAAAAATAATTGGGTACGCTAAATTTAAAAAAAAAAAACAAAAAAAAAACTTTAGCTTGGCCAATCCAGCCATCCTGCACATCTTTTTGGGTTGTGGGGGTGAGACCCATGCAGACACAGCGAGAATGCGCAAACTCCACGCGGACAGTGACCCAGGGCCGGGATCGAACCTGGGGCCGGCGAGGCAGCAGTGCTAACCACTGAGCCACCGTGCTGCCCCTATACTTGCTCATTTCTCACAGGGTCGACCAGTGATTGTCTTTGACAACAGTGCAGCCTGGACGTTAGGCCACAGCCCACCTGAAGCAATGGATCGACCTCCCAGCACTCTTTTCAGTACCTTGTCATTGCAGCATAATTCCCATATATTTTACCAACATACGATGTGTGGATTAAAATCCGACGGACCACAGCCAGCGGAGAAATGAAAAAAAAATGAAATGAAAATCGCTTATTGTCACAAGTAGGCTTCAAATGAAGTTACTTGAAAAGCCCCTAGTCGCCACTTTCCGGTGCCTGTTTGGGGAGGCTGGTATGGGAAGTATATGCTGATGAGTTACTTGAAGCTGCTTGAGGAGAAGTTTCTGTAGGCTAGTTGAGCCAAATGCCTATTTCTGTGTTGTGAATTGCATGTCACCTTGTGTCGGCTGTACAGATATTACTTAAAAGTGACACTAATAGCGCCTATTCTACCATGAATCACGAATACTTCACACTCTTTTCATTAACATTCAAACAATTCTGAGCATGAACAAAATGTGGAAAATCAAGTGGAAAAAATAAGTGCAAACAGACTATGGGGAATAAACAACATCTGAGGGTACGCTCACAGAAGCTTAAAAAGTGTGGTAGAAAGGAATACTTCTTCAGTGGTGTTTTGTTCTCCTTATAGTGACAGCAACTCCACTGTTATGTCAAAACAGATTGAAATAAAACAACTCCAGTGTTTCTTTTTGAATATGCTTGTAACTTCTTCTGCATCCATGTAAGATGTACAATATTTCAACAAGTGACAGGCTCACAGAAGTCTCCTGCGAGGCTTGCATCCTGCAAGAATCAGAGATTACTGGTTGAGTTCTTGCTGCTTGCAACCTGCAATATTGTCTGTTGTGTTATTTATTTCAATCCACATTTTATTAAGAATCAATGAAACAGATGAATAAAATAGCCTTGCTTTGAATGTTAATAGACGGAGCTTGAAGTATCCATGATTAATGGTCAAGTGGGCACTATGGAGCATGTCACCTGAATGCAATAACGATACATTCTCCGGCGGCAATGATGTTTTAGATGTTAATGTTCAGGTCAGGTTTGGTGGTCTAGCCCTCAAATAATCTGAAATTATTTAATTAATGTGACATAACTGAACAGCACACTTAAATAGGGTCAGTTCAGCTCTACAACGTCCTAAAACCTCAATTCCTAATGACTCTTGCTGAATGCTAATTAAATAAAAGAAAGACAGCAAAATAATGCTTATCATATTGGAGTTTATTGACAAGACATGGATTAATGGCCAGCATCAAAGCAGATGTGAGGACTGAGTGAAAGCGAGTTTTCACTGTGCCTTTGCAGCCATAACCTTGCACTATCGATAATTTATTCATCAATTGCCCCATACTGTATCAGTAACAGAAAAAAATAAATATTTCATCCTCACATTTGATATTTTACAGGTAGTAAGTGGACATAACAGCAAACTTCGCATGACAGCTAGTGGGTTGATTAAGGAGGTATTTCCCTCAGCATTATTTGGCTTGCAAACCACTGGTTCTTGGAAATGAGCAATGGTCACTGAAGGCACACCCCTGCAACCTTTGCAACAGATTAATTTTGGACCCTTTTAATAGAACATAGAACATAGAACATAGAACGATACAGCGCAGTACAGGCCCTTCGGCCCTCGATGTTGCACCGACATGGAAAAAAAAACTAAAGGCCATCTAACCTACACTATGCCCTTATCATCCATATGCTTATCCAATAAATTTTTAAATGCCCTCAATGTTGGCGAGTTCACTACTGTTGCAGGTAGGGCATTCCACGGCCTCACCACTCTTTGCGTAAAAAACCCACCTCTGACCTCTGTCCTATATCTATTACCCCTCAATTTAAGGCTATGTCCCCTCGTGCTAGCCACCTCCATCCGCGGGAGAAGGCTCTCGCTGTCCACCCTATCTAACCCTCTGATCATTTTGTATGCCTCTATTAAGTCACCTCTTAACCTTCTTCTCTCTAACGAAAACAACCTCAAGTCCATCAGCCTTTCCTCATAAGATTTTCCCTCCATACCAGGCAACATCCTGGTAAATCTCCTCTGCACCCGTTCCAAAGCTTCCACGTCCTTCCTATAATGAGGCGACCAGAACTGTACGCAATACTCCAAATGCGGCCGTACCAGAGTTTGGTACAGCTGCATCATGACCTCATGGCTCCGGAACTCAATCCCTCTACCAATAAAAGCCAACACACCATAGGCCTTCTTCACAACCCTATCAACCTGGGTGGCAACTTTCAGGGATCTATGTACATGGACACCGAGATCCCTCTGCTCATCCACACTACCAAGAATTTTACCATTAGCCAAATATTCCGCATTCCTGTTATTCTTTCCAAAGTGAATCACCTCACACTTCTCCACATTAAACTCCATTTGCCACCTCTCAGCCCAGCTCTGCAGCTTATCTATGTCCCTCTGTAACCTGCAACATCCTTCCGCACTGTCTACAACTCCACCGACTTTAGTGTTGTCTGCAAATTTACTCACCCATCCTTCTGCGCCCTCCTCTAGGTCATTTATAAAAATGACAAACAGCAACGGCCCCAGAACAGATCCTTGTGGTACGCCACTCGTAACTGAACTCCATTCTGAACATTTCCCATCAACTACCACTCTCTGTCTTCTTTCAACTAGCCAATTTCTGATCCACATCTCTAAATCACCCTCAATCCCCAGCCTCCGTATTTTCTGCAATAGCCGACCGTGGGGAACCTTATCAAACGCTTTACTGAAATCCATATACACCACATCAACTGCTCTACCCTCGTCTACCTGTTCAGTCACCTTCTCAAAGAACTCGATAAGGTTTGTGAGGCATGACCTACCCTTCACAAAACCATGCTGACTATCCCTAATCATATTATTCCTATCTAGATGATTATAAATCGTATCTTTTATAATCCTCTCCAAGACTTTACCCACCACAGACGTTAGGCTCACCGGCCTATAGTTACCTGGGTTATCTCTACTCCCCTTCTTGAACAAAGGGACCACATTTGCTATCCTCCAGTCCTCTGGCACTATTCCTGTAGCCAATGATGACCTAAAAATCAAAGCCAAAGGCTCAGCAATCTCTTCCCTGGCTTCCCAGAGAATCCTAGGATAAATCCCATCAGGCCCCGGGGACTTATCTATTTTCACCTTGTCCAGAATTGCCAACACTTCTTCCCTACGCACCTCAATGCCATCTATTCTAATAGCCTGGGTCTCAGCATTCTCCTCCACAATATTATCTTTTTCTTGAGTGAATACTGACGAAAAGTATTCATTTAGTATCTCGCTTATCTCCTCAGCCTCCACACACAACTTCCCACCACTGTCCTTGACTGGCCCTACTCTTACCCTAGTCATTCTTTTATTCCTGACATACCTATAGAAAGCTTTTGGGTTTTCCTTGATCCTACCTGCCAAAGACTTCTCATGGCCCCTCCTTGCTCGTCTCAGCTCTCTCTTTAGATCCTTCCTCGCTTCCTTGTAACTATCAAGCGCCCCAACTGAAACTTCACGCCTCATCTTCACATAGGCCTCCTTCTTCCTCTTAACAAGAGATTCCACTTCTTTGGTAAACCACGGTTCCCTCGCTCGACCCCTTCCTCCCTGCCTGACTGGTACGTACTTATCAAGAACATGCAATAGCTGTTCCTTGAACAAGCTCCACATATCCAGTGTGCCCAACCCTTGCAGCCTACTTCTCCAACCAACACATCCTAAGTCATGTCTAATGGCATCATAATTGCCCTTCCCCCAGCTATAACTCTTGCTCTGCGGGGTATACTTATCCCTTTCCATCACTAACGTAAAGGTCACCGAATTGTGGTCACTGTCTCCAAAGTGTTCACCTACCTCCAGATCTAACACCTGGCCTGGTTCATTACCCAAAACCAAATCCAAAGTGGCCTCACCTCTTGTTGGCCTGTCAACATATTGTGTCAGAAAACCCTCCTGCACACATTGTACAAAGAACGACCC
This sequence comes from Scyliorhinus canicula, assembly GCF_902713615.1. Lineage (NCBI taxonomy): Eukaryota > Metazoa > Chordata > Chondrichthyes > Carcharhiniformes > Scyliorhinidae > Scyliorhinus > Scyliorhinus canicula. Next base: position 161,957,951 of record NC_052154.1, read on the forward strand.
ATCCAATGTACTCGAACTATATCTTTTCCAGTCAATATTAGGAAAGTTAATGATGCAGACTGTGCAAAAAAAACATTTCAGTGGAGTTTCTCAATTCATAGAATTTGCAGTGCAGAAGGAGGCCAACTCGGCCCTTCGAGTTTGCACCGGCCACTGTAAAGAGCACCCTACTTAAGCCCCACGATTTCACCTATCCCCATTATCCCCATAACCCAGTAACCTCACCCAACCTTTTTGGACACTAAGGGCAATTTATCATGGCCAATCCACCTAACCTGCACATCTTTGGACTGTGGAAGGAAATCGGAGCACCCGGAGGAAACCAAACAGACACAGGGAGAACGTGCAGACGCCGCGCAGACAGTGACGCAAGCCGGGAATCGAACTTGGGACCCTGGAGCTGTGGAACAACTGTGCTAACCACTGTGCTGCCCCCATACTGCCCTTGTGGTGTTGTATTTCTCGCCTCCCCCATCCCCACCTGATTCCAATTTTCTTCCTCTCTCTCTAACTGATCCTGGGTTAAGATTCCGTGGATGCCCCTGGCCGTGTGGTACCTTGCCCAGATACAAGACTTTCTGCCTGAGCCTAAGCAATGAGTTTTGCAAGCTATTCAACCTGACCACCCACCTCTTCCTGTTCTCATCCATGTATGTTTTCCAGTGCCAGTACTAAATAGCATCAGCAGCAGAATCCCTGCCTAATCTTTGCACCACTTTCTTTCTCTGGGGTCCAGCTACAGTGTCCTTACTGGCACCCCTACAGAAATCACCAATCCAATATGAAAGTGTGCTGGATACAGGTTCAATTGAAGAACTAAGATGGAAATTAGACAGTTTTCTAAAAAGGAAGAATGTACAGGTTACAGACAGAAGACAGGGGAATGGCACTAAGTGAATTGTCTATTCAAAATGCCGGTGCATACATGGTGGGCCCAATGGCCTCCTTCTACGCTGTAACCTTTCTATGATTCGATCTGTGCTGGGTACAGGGGATGTGTATTGACTGGTCTCACTGAAAAATTCAATGCTCGCAGTGTATGGCCTATGTGGTAAATATGCCTTGCTTCATGCAAGCATTCTTACAGCTGATTGTATTGAAGATATAGAAACAAGGAGCAGGAGTAGGCTATTTGGCCTTTCGTGCCTCCTCCCTCATTCAACATGATCATGGCTGATCCTCTAACTCAATGTCAAGTACCTGCTTTTCTCCCCATACTCCTTGATGCCATTACAATCTAAAACTGTATCTGTCTCTTTCATTAATACATTTAGTGACATGATCTCCATAGCCATCTGTAGTAGAAACTTCCACAATTTCACTACATTTAAAAAAAAAAAGAAATGTTTCCTCATCCCAGTCCTAAAAAGTCCACCCCATACACTGAGACTGCATCCCCTGGTTCTAGATTCCCCAGGGAAAACATCCTCCCTGCATCTGGTCTGTCCAGCCCTTATAGGATTTTATGCATTGCAATCAGATCTCCTCTCATCCTTCTAAATTCCAGTAAATCCAGGCCGAGTCAAATCAATCTCTCCAGATAGGACAATCCTGCCAACCCCAGTATCAGCCTCGTGAACCTCCACTGCACTCCCTCTATGGCAAGTATATAATTTCATAGGTAGGGAGATCAAAACTACATGTTGTACTCCAGGTGTGTCTCACCAAGATCCTGAATAACTGCAGCAAGACATCCCTACTTTTGAACTCAAATCCTCTTGCAGTGAAGATTTGCCTTCCTGATTGCTTGCTGCACCTGCCTCTCCACTTTCATTGACTGGTATACAGGGCATCAAATCCCTTTGTACACACTTCCCACACAATACTATTCCTTACTGTTTTTCATGTCAATTTGTATAACTTTACATTTAGCCATGTTGTATTGTATCTGCCATGTGTTTGCCCAGTCACTGAACTTGCCTACATCACCTTGAAGCCTCCTTGCATCCTCCTCACAGTTCCGCCCAGTTTTGTGTCATCAGCAAACATGGAAATGTTACATTTGGTTTCCTCGTCCAGGTAACTTATGTATCGTGAGCAGCTGGGGCCCAGTATAACTGTAAGATTTCTGAGTGAGCATAAGGTACAGCCTGACATATCTCCAAAAGGGAACTTACAGTGGTGGAAATGCATCCACCTCAACCTTCAGAAATGTGTTGGCGTGAGTAAGGATCCAAAATTGGATTGAACCAATGTCCAGCCAAAGTCCAGCTCAGCGACCCGCAGTGTGACAGATACCTGTCTACTAAGAGAGCAATTTCTTGACTACCTTTTGCACTCTCCACTCTGGTTGGGGAATCTAAATTGACCACTTTTTATACAGAAGCAGATAATTGCAAGTTGGGCATTTTCTTGTGACAATGCTGCTTTAATAACCAATAAATGATTGCGAGTAATCTGTGTGGAGTTATTATAATTTAATTGCACCAATAAAAAATTGATGGTAATTTTGTAAGCAAGCTGACACAACCGAAAGATTATGCAAAGCAGATTTGAATTTTGTAAGTAATGAATCATCGATGTAACATAAAGCAGGGGTCTGGATAATGCCATTGATTCATGTAAAATAATAGATGAATTCTAGAGTGTAGTTATTATGCAGCATAGTGTGCATTATCCTATAGCAATTTATAAGAAAACAATAGGGCAATGGATCCGTCACATGATGCCTTATCCCCATTGCCACGACACCACTACTGTCCTTTTTATCTTTATACCAAGTGTCCACGAAACACAATTAAAAGAAAAAGCAATTGAGATATCGCAGGTAGTCCAGATGGGAAACAGAATTGCAGGTCCTGAGCATTTGAAATAAAAGCGAGAAGTGTTGCAAACGTCTAGCATATCAGTTGGACAAGAAGGATATGAGGCCTTTCACCAGCTACAATTCAATTGCCCAACTTGCAGCTAAAGGGCATTCAACTGTCAGCAATTATCAGGAATGCGCACCCTTCACCTTAACCAGCAAAAATAAATTGCCCCTGCAAACATAAAAATGTGAAAATGCATGTCAGGTCTTTGAGCTGTCTGATAAACACATCATAAGCAAAACAAATGAACAAAACTTTGAAAGCTGCACAGCATCTTGTTCATTTTAATACATACACAAATTCATCCAGCAATAGTCTTAGGACTATGGTACATTTGTATAATTCCTTCCCTTGACAGCTGAGGGGAAGGAATGAAGGATTCAGTAAAATACCTGTGGAGTAGTCAGAATTGCTACATGCAATATATAGGGAAAAAAGTATTGAGGTTATTGGATTACTTGTCTTTCCTCACCAATTTTTTTCTTTTTCACAACATCAAAGAAAATGATCTATTTTGGTTTTCCTAGAAGACAAGATAGCTCTTTAAAGGGCACAGTAACCTGATAGCCCCAAATCTCTTGTTATGTACACTCACTAGAAGAAAAACAGCAATAATAGACCACTCTGAGATAGAATGGCCTTTCATAATAATTCCATAGCCAAGATTCTTTCTGACCTAATCACAAGTTAATAAATTATATCATACCCCAACCCTTTCGTATGTAAATCATTTAACAGCCAAACTGAGGTAAATTCAAGTCTCTAATCACACCTCAGGGTTCAGATGACAGCGATAAATCATTTGAACTTCCTTCACATGTCTTATGTGATTTGATCTTCTGAAAAAGTTTGATGTCCTGTAATCATCCATAAGGATCAATTACTCCCCATATAAGCAACAAAGTGAAGAACTTCTGCTGTCTACCTTCATCTGTGTCAGTCCCATCGGCAGCTAATTTATACCCTCATTTATACTGAGGGACACAAACCGTTTCTGCCTTAATATGGATGTTCCGGGCAGCACGACGCAGTGGTAGCACTGCAGTCTCACAGCGCCGCGGTCCCAATTCCGATCCCGGCTCTGTGTCACTGTCCGTGTGGAGTTTGCACATTCCCCCTGTGTTTGTGTGGGTTTCACCCCCACAACCCAAAGATGCTAAATTGCCCCTTAATTGGAAAAATGTGTTGGGTACTCTAAATTTTTTTTTAAATATGGATGTTCCAATGTGAGATAGTTACATTTCAGTTGGAATTTGACTTGTTTTAATGCTTCATTGCTCCTCTACTTTCCACAGTTGAGCATCCGTGGAGCTAATAGTCAATGTGGTTGGAACCCGAATAGTGGACCTCTTTGGAGGTGGTAGAGAAGAGAATTGTACTGTGCCTGGTCCCTACGGTTGACAACTGTGGCTAAATGTATTGCTGGAGATTTGATCGCAGGACGTACCTTCACACTCTTGCCATTGGTCAGCTGACACATCCAACCTTGTGGCACTCTATTACTAAAGCAATTGGAAAGCAAAATTACTCATTACCCTCTTGGATGATGTTTGACTGTCAGCCGAACACCCCCCCCCCCCCCCCCACCCCCCTCACCCCTCCAATTTCAATATTTTTATATCTGCTAAATTGAAAGGTTCAATGGTTTTTTTTTAAACTATCCTTTTATTGCTGTACGCTTTTTCTCCAGGATTGAAAATAACAGTGTTCTGGAGGTTGATTGTCAATTCCTTGATACTCCAGGCCAATGCTGAAGGGTTTGGTAACCCCACTGGGCAGTTTGCATTCATAAGAAAGCGTGAGACCCTGGATTTAGCTCAAGACAATCTAGGGCTGGATTATATGGCCACCACCCGGGCATGTTCTTTTGCCGTGGGGGAGGGGGCACATAAATCACCGTGGGTAGCAAGATCACTACCTTCCCATTCACCCCTGAGCTGTCCCTCATAACAGTTTGGGCGGGTACCAAAAGCGGCAGCCTATTCACCATTATGAAATAAACAATGAAAGGGCAAATGGGCTCATTAACCAGCCACAAAATGAATAATATGTTTGGCTTGGCAGGTGGGTGGGAGTGGGAAGGCTGCTTTTTTAAACACAAGTGTTTAACAGGTAGGATGAAACAGAGATACGTTCTTTATGTAGGGTGGGGAAGGAGGGGTATGGGGTACCCTGTGTGCATCGGAGGGCAGTCCCATCCCTCCTTCCCCCAAATGTTGTCCTTCATTCCTTCCCCTCTTTGTTCTCAGGGGTGGGATTTCCTCCCACTGAGGAACGTAAAGCCTGCTATCACCTAGTTCAGCATACCCATAGTGTGCTCTGGCTGAGGGACAGGCTTCTTTCAGGTGCATCGGCTGCTGGCTGCCTTTTCTTCTGTGAGGAGCGAGCAGTCCACCCCTGCCCCTTCCCATAAAATTCAGCTCCTGGAGTGGAATTTAAAATGTGGCCTCTTTGGACATGATCTACTCCTGTGCTGTTGGAGCCATTCTCTAAAAGGAAAGCTTAAAAGTAGTCTGTATGAAGGCAGCACAGTGGTGCAGTGGGTTAGCCCTGCTGCCTCATGGCGCCGAGGTCCCAGGTTCGATCCCGGCTCTGGGTCAACGTCCGTGTGGAGTTTGCACATTCTTCCCGTGTTTGCGTGGGTTTCGCTCCCACAACCCAAAGATGTGTAGGCTAGGTAGATTGGCCACGCTAAATTGCCCCTTAATTGGAAAAAATGAATTAGGTACTCTGAATTTATAGAAACAAAAATGTAGTTTGTATGCATGCGTGTGGGCGGGTGCGTGTCCCTCCAAGTTAGAATAGCCTACCACAACCACAGATACGGGTCTAAATCAGAATAACAACAATTTTGGGGAAGGCACCTAAGGGTTACTCCTGCCCTGGCGTCTCCACCCAAGCACAAATCTTCACCTACAGGAGAGAAGAAAAGAACATTATGACGATCACAACAATCTCAAGTTTCAGCTAATGTTGTGGCTTGTGTGCACTTTCATGTCCAGATTTCTGATATCTGAACCCTTTGTAACTTGTGCTACTCACCAATATCCATTATTATGCATACAATGTCTTTGTTGGACCAGACGGGTAAACCTGCCAAAATTCAGCATCAGCCAAGAACGCAATGTGCAAGACTTTTGGTGCAAGTCCAGGTTTTTTGAGCCTGCCTCTTTATATAAAAAAAGCTAACGTTTGTGGAGTGGAAGTGGAACAAATTAAAATTGTGAAATGCTAATAGCGAGGATGTGTTGGCTTGTTTTGTGTGGAGAAAATGTTTCTTCATTTTCTTCATTGTGTCTCATTAATATATCACCTGGGAGGCTTGTTTCACTGTTAACAAAATGACGGAGGAATTGGGAAAAGGTGACAATACGTCTTCCAGCTGCTTTGTACTGACAACTGAGAAATCCTTAGTAATTCAATATGAAAAAGCAGCATCTTGCTCATGGATTTTTTTTCTTTTCTTTTTTTAACACGCCATCTGAATTGTACAAATGGTATAACTAAAGTCTGTTCATAGAATCACATTTACACTTCCTCTCACTCTGTTTGATAACTATTATTATGAAAGCATTATGAGTAAGTGGAATTTCCCATATGTGGGGTCACTGGAGCTCAGTTTGAGTTGGGGAGATGCTGTTATCTTTACTAAGTTGCTTGGTTTGTTAAGCCCACTTCAGCTTCACTATCTTGTTCCAGTTATCAGACTTAAATTTTTCTTATTGATTGAGGTATTTTTCTACATTCACTAGTGTTGACATAAAAGTTGGCCTTTGTATAAAGAACGTATGCAAACGTACATGCTATTTAATTGCCTTTTATACATTCTGGGTTCAGTGTCCACATGTCTAGAAGTTTTGGGGATTTGGCCATCTCATTCTTCACCTGTCTGTGTGGAATTTGCGCATTCTCCCCGTGTCTGTGTGAGTCTCACCCCCAGAACCCAAAAGATCTGCAGGTTAGATAATTGGCCGCGCTTAATTGCCCCTTAATTGGAAAAAAAAAATAATTGGGTACTCTGAATTTATTTTTTAAAAATCTCATTCTTCGCTGATACCACTCCATGAATATACGAAGATGTGGATTAAGAACAGAAATAGGCCACTCGGCCCTTCGAGCCTGCTCTGTCATTCAATGATCATGGCCGATCTGCCTTTAACCTCAACTCTACAATCCTGGGGCAGCACGGTGGCACAGTGGTTAGCATTGCTGCCTACGGCGCTGAGGACCCGGGTTCGAATCCCGGCCCTGGGTCACTGTCCGTGTGGAGTTTGCACATTCTCCCCGTGTCTGCGTGGGTTTCACCCCCACAACCCAAAAGATGTGCAGGATAGGTGGATTGGCCATTCTAAATTGCCCCTTAATTGGAAAAAATAATTGGGTACTCTAAATTTAAAAAAAAACTCTACAATCCTGTCTACCCCCAATATTCCTTCACCCCCTTGCTTATGAAGAATCTATCTACCTCTGCCTTAAAAATATTCAAAGATTCTACCTCCACCTCTACTCCATGAGTCTTTTTAAAAATCAATTCAGCGGACCCAATTCTATTTTTTCCAATTAAGGGGAAATTTAGCGTGGCCAATCCACCTACCCTGCACATCCTGGGTTGTGGAGGTAAGCCCCACGCAGACACGGGGAGAACATGCCTGGATCAAGCCTGAATCCTCGGTGCTGTGAGACAGCAATGCTAAGTGTGCCAGTGCGCCAGTGCGCTGCCCATGTACTCCTTGAGTCTTAAAACTATAAGATAACAGTTTTCAAGATTGTAAAGTGGGTAATATGAAGCTGCCTCTGCTTTCTGTTGTCCTTCTAATTAAAGGGACACAAATGTTGCAGGAAAAGTTTAGATTTGTGTCAGTCTTATGCAATGAGTGACACTGCTTTTAGAGATGCACTAGAAAGTAACCCTAGGTACTGGCGAGAAATATTCATGGCATTGCAAACCATTCTACTGTACACCATTCATATGGTGCCTTTCTTCGAAATTGAATGTTGAACAAGGAAATCAAATACATTTCTAATTTGCAACAATTTATTTTGCTAAAACAATTTGAATTATTCATTAATTTGAATTTAGCAATTTGAATTTATTTTGTTACATGATTTCAATTCAATTAATAGATTAACACCAACAAATGCAACTTGCATCTGTGTGGCATCTTTAGTAACGAAAAACATCCAAGGTAGTTGGCAGAGCCAAGAAGGGAAAAACACAGGGGAAATTTAAGGATGGGTGACCAAACGCTTTGATAAAGAGGTCGATTTTAACAGGGCTTAAAGGAGGAAAGGGAGGGCAGCACAATGACGCAGTGGTTAGCTCTGCTGCCTCATGGCGCCGAAGTTTCAATCCCGCCCCCGGCTCACTGTCTGTATGGAGTTTGCACATTCTCCCCACGTCTGCGTGGGTCTCACCCCCATAACCCAAAGATGTGCAGGGTAGATGGATTGGCCACGCTAAATTGCCTGTTAATTGGAAAAAAAATAATTGGGACTCTAAATTTATTTCGAAAAAAAAATAAAGGAGGAATAGGAGGCAAAGAGATGGATGACGACAAGAAGGACATTTTGGAACATAAGACATAGGAATAGAATTAGGCCACTCGGCCCATCGAGCCTGCTCCGTCATTCGATCATGGCTGATATTTTCTCATCCCCATTCTCCTGCCTTCTCCCCAAAACCCCTGATCCCCTTATTAATCAAGAACCTATCTATCTCTGTCTTAAAGACACTCAGTGATTTGGCCTCCACAGCCTTCTGCGGCAAAGAGTTCCACCGATTCACCACCCTCTGGCTGAAGAAATTCCTCCTCATCTCTGTTTTAAGGCATCGTCCCTTTAGTCTGAGATGGTGTCCTCTGGTTCTAGTTTTTCTTTCAAGTGGAAACATCCTCTCCACGTCCACTCTATCCAGGCCTCACAGTATCCTGTAAGTTTCAATAAGATCCCCCCTCAGGTATCAACACGGGGCTGATACCTGTAGGCACAGCCAATATTGGTGGGAAAACAGGATGAATGAATATATTCGAAAGGGCTGGGATCAGAGGAATTGAGAATTTAAATGATAATGTGAATGAAGAGTTGTCTATCGACTGAATACTTCACATTGCTTAATTGTTTTGCTGGTACATCTCAAGGTGTGGAGATGAAGAAGTGCATTAAATAAACTAGATTTGGTTTCCAGTTGATGGTTGAGAAAGCTAGAGAAAGAATGGAAGAGACATGGTTGAAGAGGCAGAGAAATCTCCTGCAAAGAGATAATCAAAAGAAAAAGAGAAAGGAAAAAGATAATAAGAGGTCAACAAAAAGAGACAGCTGGCCAAAGACTGAGTTGGAAGCATGAAGGACAGAATTGCACATAAATTGGCTTAGTTCCAAGACTAGGCAGCCAAACGTTAGTTGTGTATATTTCATGCAGACACCACCTTTTGAGCCCAGTGTCCAATTTCGCCCATTGCCAATGAAGTTCAACATTTATGCAAATAAATAAATCTCTCATCTTGAAAGTTCGCACCTTGTGTTCTATGCAGATTGGCACATTCACCTGCTGCAGTTTCAACTTTTGGATCAGTGGCAGATTGATTGATAGTATATGGACAACTACTCACAATGCTATTTGAGCCTCTAATCTAGGTGGCACTGAAACAGACTCTGAAATACTGGAAATGCACCAAATAAAATGTCCAAATAATTAATTCCCTCTTCATTCACTTGAATTTATTTTAATATATTGTGTATCCTGATGTTCAGTATTAGTTTTTTAAAAACTTGTCAGCATTCTTGAAATCAGGAGTTAAATTTGACTCTTTTTGACCTTGTTGTTTATGACCCTTGTGTATGTGATTGACCAATAAGTGTTGAATGACATTACTGGAGTCTGATTATTGCCTTCATAGAAGCAGGCATCTTTTTTCTTAAATTAAGAGTACCTAATTATTTATTTATTTTTTCCAAATTAATCGACAATTTAGCGTGGCCAATCCACCTAACCTGCAATCCACCTAACCTGGTGGGGCAACACAGCAGCACAGTGTTAGCACTGTTGCTTCACAGCTCCAAGGTCCCATGCTCGATTCCCGGTTTGGGTCACTGTCTGTGCGGAGTCAGCACGTTCTCGCTGTGTTTGCGTGGGTTTCCTCCGGGTGCTCCGGTTTCCTCCCACAGTCAAAAGATGTGCAGGTTAGGCGGATTGGCGATGCTAATTTGCCCTTATGTCCAAAAAAAGGTTAGGTGGGGGTTACGGGGATAGGGGTGGAGGTGTGGGGATAGGGAGGAGGTATGGGCTTCGGTAGGATGCTCTTTCCAAGGGCAGGTGCAGACTCGATGGGCAGAATGGCCTCCTTCTGCACTGTAAATTCTATGATATGATTATCTTTGGGTTGTAAGGGTGAAACCCACGCAGCCATGGGGAGAATGTGCAAACTCCACATGGACAGTGAGCCAGGGCCAGGATTCGAACCCAGGTCCTCAACGCCGTAGTCCCAATGCTAACCACTGTGCCACATGCCGCCCTAGAAGCAGGCATCTTAAGTTAAAATGTGAAAATAGTTTTTAAATTGATTGTGGGCGGCCCGGTGGCACAGTGATTAGCACTATTGCCTCACAGCGCCAGGGTCCCAGTTTCAATTCTGACCTCAGGTGACTTTCTGTGCAGAGTTTGCACTTTCTCCCCGTGTCTGCGTGGGTATCCTCCGGGTGCTCTGGTTTCCTCAAGGTGAATTGGCCATGCGAAACTGCCCAAAGGGTTAGGTGGGGTTATGGGGCTAGGAGTGGGGGATTGGGCCTCGGTAGTGTGCTCTATCGGAGCAAGGGCTGGTGCAGAGTCGATGTGCCAAATGGTCTCCTTCTGCACTGTAGGAATTCTATGATAATGCATAAAATAGTTAACCTCACAAATCTTGGAACAATGGCAGTACAGTGGTGCAGTGGTTAGCACTGCTGCCCTACGGCGCTGAGGACCCGGGGTCGAATTCCGGCCCTGGGTCACTGTCCATGTGCAGTTTGCACATTCTCCCTGTGTTTGCGTGGGTTTCACTCCTACAACCCAAAGATGTGCTGGTGAAGTGGATTGGCCACGCTAAATTGCCCCTTAATTGGAAAAAAATAATTGGGTACTCTAAATTTTTTTTTTAAATCTTGGAACAAAAGTTCAGGTTCATTTGTATAAATTTGTATAAATTCCTTTAGAACTGCAGGATATTAATCGGTATTTCAGGCATGTAAAGGTGGAAGTGTAGTTGACTGCAGGTGTGGCTGCCAAAAGGAAATCTCACTAGTCAAGCAGACAATACTCACTGGTGCAATGCACTACACTTTGTACAAAAATACCAGGAGCGTCTAACCTGTAGTCCCTGAACCTTAATTATACAGCCCTTCTAACCGAGGCAACTCACTTCTATTTGTGCTTATATTTCTTATTTTCTGCCTGTATTTGGCCTGCTGCAAATTTTATAGGGCTAAGAGTTTGGGAAGAACTATTTTTAACACAATTGCCTCATTGGCCATAAGTAGCCAAGATGCTAAGATCTGTTCGCAACTTGAAATTGGAACTTGGATTTAAACTTTATATGGTGATCCCAAAACTTTACAGTGGCAGGACTGTCTACGTATTTGCTGAATTGACAGGACACAACCCAACCCAATATGATGGCTGTTGGGCTAAAATCATTGATTTTATAGTGTCATGAATCCAAATAACAATTTAGCTGGTTCTGAATTGAAAGAAGGCTGTCTGTATTATTGTGGCTACTACATGTCTCTCACATTGGGATTGAATGGATGGGTAGGTGCAAACAGCTGCACTTTACTAACAGCTACACTTCAATTATTTAAGAGCTGTACGTCACTCAGGAGATTCAATTTGCCCATTCCTAGTCTACAGCTTTGCTCTGTACTTTTAAATGGTGTAGAGGGAGATATATGTACACTTGCAAGTGTGCTTTATTCACCTCCTTGTTACTCTGTTTTATTATCTGGACTGATTGCCTGGAGACAGCCCAGGACAGACATATTATAGCTAAACAAGTGTTACCGGCAGAGAGCCTCATCCAATGCTGTATGCTTTGGAAAATTGTAGATGCATTGCCCTCAATTGTCTGACTGTTGATTTTAAAGTATACATGATTACAGCCAGTGCCCAAGCATTTTCATATCCACGGAGCTCGTTGAGGCTCCATGTTGAGGCTCCATCTCAATAGTCCACAAGGGCAAAAATCAGTGGTGTTGTGTGACAGTCCTCCTGCTGTGATATCTTGTATGGAAATGGTGGATGGTGAACACCAGGCCTCCTTCATGATGCTCAAGGCTGATGTTACTGATTCAGGAATAGTACAACCAGCAGAAGTACCACCAGTAGTTCTAGACCACCATACAGATTAACACAGGGCCGACTGAGAGGCAGTATATCTGGAAGTAAGTTATTTAGTGCTGGACAGCAATTCAGAACTGCAAACTTTGCAGTAAAGAAAGTTCAGGTGCTCGATATTTAACACCTTCAATAATTTATTGCACCTGCAATAAATTTGGCACTATCCTTGTGGTAAAGATTAGCCATAATCTCATGGAATGGTGGAACAGGTACGAGGGGCTGAATGGCCTACTCCTGTCGCTTTTGCAACCTCTCATAACCTGTTGTGACAAATTTTGAAGTGCTGCCTACAAATCTGACTGACCCTAAATATCATTTTTCCCCTTCAGGTACGCCAGAAAGCCTTGCAGAAAAAGAACGGCAGCTGTCTGCCATGATCAACCAGTTAATTAGTTTACGGGAGCAGCTCCTGGCAGCGCACGATGAGCAGAAGAAACTAGCGGCATCACAAATTGAAAAACAAAGGCAGCAGATGGAGCTTGCCCGCCAGCAGCAGGAACAGGTGAGATTGAGGAGTGAAAACCAGCTCTGCTATATTTTAACTGGGCCTGGCTACATCAACAACCAAGTGGCAAACAGGGACAGGCATTTCAATGAAAAATGGGGAATTTAATAAAAAGATCTTTCTTTACTTCTTTCCTTTAATTCTCGATGTCCCACCCCAGACATCATTGCTTGGAACTGATGGACAGCCAGGTGACCTGCTGGGTTCTTTGGTTAAAGCCATTCAGAAGTGCCCAGAATGGCTCATGCATTCTCACTGGGGCAACTTCTGCTTGGCACCTCTCTCTCATGACTGCGCTGAGATTGGGGGTTTGCTTCCACCCATTTTGCAGAGCTTTGCTGCCCTTAAACTATTCAGCCTGCTCAGCCAATGCAAGAAAGCAGGAAACTCAGCCCATTTTATCCATTCTTTCCAGAGAGCATGGCCAACAACATCATAGGCTCCTGAGGAAATGTTCTGCATCAAGCCTCTGCAATTCTTAAAGATAATCACTCAGAATTCCACAATATTCATCCTCAAACTCCAATGGTCATCCTCAACCTGCTTTTCTTCATAGACTGCCCCCTCCCCAGCCATAGCACAGAAACAGTTGTCTTGCTCATCTTATTTTACAGTCATTTCCAAATGTTTTGCCTCTGTCATTTAGTTGCATCTTGTAGAGCCCCATTGAAAAACACAAGCCGTTATCCCCTCTCAATTAAAAAAGAATAATTTTGTATAATTAAATTCACATGGGTGGCACAGTGCCGCAGTGGTTAGCACTGCTACCTCACGGCACTGAGGGCCTGAGCTCGATCCCGGCCCCGGGTCACTGGCTGTGTGGAGTTTGCATATTCTCCCCATTCTTTCTCACCCGCAAAACTTGAAGATGTGCAGGTTAGGTGGATTGGCCGTGCTAAATTGCCCCTTAATTGGAATTTCTTTTTGTAAACTCACCAAAAAGTACTCACTATGGCCTGATAAGAAATGGATTTATCATTTTCCACTGGTGAGGGAGTAGCACCAAGAACAGACCTTTCTGAACTACAAGACCTGCAAACCCAGCAGAATAAGAAATATAAGCACCAATTGTGGGGAACTAATCTTGGGTGACGGTGTCAACTGGGCAACACTATTAGTCGGTTATTCTACACCATTCCAATGTTCTCTCCAATTTTTCATGTTGTTCTGTATGACCTGTTGAGATCAATGCTTGGTAGCTGTACATGTTTTGCATGTTGTCAAAAATGGAACATGTGAGTGACCTGCACGATATCTTGCTTGTTGCCACACTTGTGCACGCCTTAGAAGGAACATAGCATCAAGTCTCATTTTCCTTTCTTTTGACGTCAATGGAGAACAAGATCGAGCATGGTGTGAATTGAGTAGCGGATTTGATGTAACCTAAAGTCAAAATAACCCTAATTGAAACTGTTTTATAGCCCACCTAACCAGAACTTAAACATTGTAGCTAGAACAGTCTGTGTCCACAGCTTTCTAATAACCATCAATCTTACTCCGAGCCTGCTGAAGGAGATAATTTATTTCAACCTCTTGTGCAAACCATACATATTCTTATATTCTGTTCCTTGAGGACTTGTGGCTATATCATTGGAGTGCTATGTACTCTTGGAAGTTGCAACAGAGTTCTGATACTTTACTGATTGTTAAGCATTAACCAGAGTGACTTCTATTAATCCCATTGCTCTTCTGTAGGTGGTATTTATGTAGATGGGAAACACTTGGAGATGGATATTAGTCTCTTGCCCTGAGTCAGCATTACCTCTTTCATATCGAGAACAATGCTGTGTTGCTAATTAAATCTAGGAATTGTGGTTCTTTAGGCCCTAATTGGACAGCACATGAATATCTTGGAGAATATGAGATATTTAAAAGATGCTGGAATGTGGAAGGGTGAAGACAGGGCATTGTAATTACTTTCTCATTTTTTTGGAGTTTTCTTTTTCTATTTACCTCTTCAATTTTTATTGGACTTGCATAGTAAATATTTAATTAATTTATATTTTGCACATTTTAGTTGTCGTTTGTGCTTCCTGGCTATGTTGACAACAATGTCTAATTTTTAAGAATTTAAAATGAATTACTAGGTGGGCAAATGCATTGTGTTCCCCATGAGGACCACCATTGTACACACAGCTGGATGAATAGCCTGCAGATGTACATTGCTCTCTCCTGGCCTGCAGCCCCCAACTTACTTCCTGGGACCAGCCAAATTAGGATGTTAATTCTCTATTCTATTTTACATTCTAATAATAGTGCCCTCAGCAGTACACTAACCAATTAGACCAGGGGGGGGGGGGCAAACTACGGCCCGCGGGCCGCATGCGGCCCGCCAAATGTCTTTATGCGGCCCACCAGGTCATTAAAAAAAAAACATTTTTTAAACAAATTTTTTTTTTTTTAATTTAAATTTTTTTTAAGGTTAATGGGGGGGCTGTTGGGTTACTTACTGGTATAGGGTGGATACGTTGACTTGAGTAGGGTGATCATTGCTCGGCACAACGTCGAGGGCCGAAGGGCCTGTTCTGTGCTGTACTGTTCTATGTTCTATATGAGGCGCCCAGAATCATAACCGGGTGAAGTAATTATTTTACTTAATATACTATGCGGCCCTTTAAAATTGTGAATTTCTGAATGTGGCCCTTGCACGGAAAAGTTTGCCCACCCCTGAATTAGACCTTCATCCTCTTCAAACGATCTTGTGCTTTTTTCTTTCCTTTCGTCATTATTTTAGTTTATTTATTTTTTTCTTCCCAGCGTATTCTTCTACTCATCATTTCATAGTTTATTGTATCATTTTCTGATTGTTCTACATCTATTGTTTCCCTTTCTTCCCTCACTCCCTCCTCCTGTTTTTAGTTATTTCCCACTCTTCTTCCTGCAGACATTTGCTTATCCTACCTTTAGGTTCTGCCTCCCTTTCTGTTTTATTCTCCTATTGGAAGCTTAAGTCTGCAGTCTGGTTGTATGCAGTGGATTTGGAAGGCAGACTTTAGATGAATCATAGATTCAGGTTAACTGAGCAGTGACTCCAAAATGGATCTGGGGTTAAACTGCTTTGGCTTTAGTGTCTGGGCAATCCTCTGAGAGACAGCAGCCTGCTGTTTACTGTATCCATTCGGAGACTTTTTTCACAGCGTTTAAAAAAAAAAAATCCGTCCCAATTTTCTTCAATTCCCACCTTGATAGATCATGGCTGCAAAGGCACCTGTATCTCACCCAAGTGGCCATTCTGCATCTGTGAACTTTGACGGTGATTGTCTCCAGGCTGAAGATGAGAATTAGGATCTTGTCTGATCATGTCTCCTTCTGAAATTCATACATGTGTATCTCCAGTGCAGGATTATTGGACCGTAATCGGGGCGCGATTTACTGACCCCGTCGTGCCTCCCGTGAAATTCTCGACAGTCAGGATGTCTCGCGAGATTCAACCGAACCTCGCAGACATTGCGATATGGATCAGGCCCATGCAGCTCATTTAAATATGCAAGCGCCAGATTCTCCTGGCGCCTGGGAACTAACGGCCTCCCCAGCGAGGTCTCGAGAAGGCGCCGTTTGGTACTAGTCCAAACAAATGTGGATCAGGTGTAACAGCACCTGGGTGTCTCCCTGGCCATTTGAGACCTCTGGGTGATCGGGGACAGGGCCTCATGGCACCCTGGCTCTCTCTGGCACGGGCACCTTAGCACGGCCAGCCTGACAGCTTGCCACATTCACCCTGGCACTGCCATGGTCCCCGGGAGGCACTACCAGGCTGGCAGGGGTACTGACAGGGTGCTAGGGTGATAGTGCCAGATGCCCGGGCACCAGGGAGGCAATGCCAAGCATCAGGGCCTGAGGGGGGCCATGCCCATGGAAGTGGCATTATGAAGGGTGGGGGGATGAAGAGTGGTTATGAAGGGGCATCAAAGATTTAGGGCATGAGGTGTGGGGGTGTTGAAAGGAGGTGGTCGCTAGGCCTGCAACGTGGGGGGAAGGCTCTCAGCAACGCCATGGCAGCGAGTCCTCACTTTGAGGGGAGGGGGGGTGGGTTAATGCCCATGTGTGTGTGGGGGGGGGGGGGGGGGCAAGGACATTATTTGTGTGTGGAGGACCCTCAAGCTCACTTAGAGATCGGGGTACCCTTTCAAAATGGTGGTCCGGTCTCTGAGGAGCCAGTCTCGCCAGCGCATTCAGCCCCCCATTGCTGAAAACATTTCTAAGTGTGGGTTGGACTATGGAGAAACTTCCCAAGACCCAAAAAAAGTGTTGTTGAATACTGGTATGATCTCACCCAAAAGGCCGGTGGGAAACACCTCGCCAAACTGTCCCATTGGCGCTTTTGGTGTGATACAATGGTCACGCTGCGTCAGAAAAGCAGCTCGCTGTGGTACCACGTGGAAACCCCATTCCTGGGACCTACCTGGCTCGTAACGCCTCGTGAGATCTAACACAATCTCGCAAAACGTTGTGGTGTAAATCCTGCCCACAATGGGCGGGATCACTTTTTGCCAATTCTGCATATTAGAGCGAGACAGCCAGTCTCACTCTAATGTGCAGATTCTCAAGGTACCTGAGGTTTTGGGATTTATCCCCTTCGCCTCGGAGACCTCGGGTGAGCGCCGTTGAGCACTGGTCACCGAAAGCAAGGACCAGAAGGAACAGCCATCATGGGGGTCTCCCAGGTGTCTGGAGGCCCCCAGCTGCATGCCCGTTGGGCAGGGTGGTACCCTGGCATTGCTGGTTCCACTTGAGCACCCTGGCAGTTGCAGCCTGGCACCCTCACAGTACCAGCTGGGAACCTGGCAGTGCCACCTGGATGCCAGCCTGGTACTGCCAAGGTACCTGGGTCACACTGCCAACTGACATGGGCACTGCCAGGATGCCAGGTTGGCACTGTCAAGGTGCGAAACTGGCATTCTTTGTGCATATGCGATCGGGCTGGAGGAGCCGTGTGTGGGTGTTGGGAGGTGTGCGAGGGGTGGGGTTGGGGGTGAAAGGACCCTCCCTTAGTGCATTGGGGTGGTGCGGAGGTTGGGAATAATTTTGGAAGCTTCGGAGATCGGGACGCCATCCCCAGTGTACAAAATTGGACTATGCGAGGCCTTGGCTGCGTGTTCCCCACTGAGGCCCCTTACACAACACGAGTTGCGTTGAATAGCCATGTGGTTCTTGATGCTGCGAGCACCGGGAAACATGCCGCTAAACCTGCTCGCTTTGGGACTTTGTTCCCATGTGGCTGAATGGAGCCCATTGAAATATTTTGGTTGAACAGCACGTCAGGGGAAAGAACTCTTGTTCAATTTTTCTTTTCACATCACAAGGCCAACAGTAGTGTTTGAAATAATAACTTCACCATATTGTGGGAGTCAGCCCTGGGGACTTCCTGGTTTATGTGGCTCACAATCACTGGATAAATTTGTTGAGTCATCGGGAAGGTCCTTCTGTTAAAATTTAGAGTACCCAATTCATTTTTTCCAATTAAGGGACAATTTAGCGTGGCCAATCCACCGACCCTGCCCATCTTTGGGTTGTGGGGGCGAAACCCACACAGACACCGGGAGAATGTTCAAACTCCACACGGACAGTGACCCGGAACCGGGATTGAACCTGGGACCTTAGCACTGTGAGGCAGCAGTGCTAACCACTGCGCCACCGTACTGCCCTCCTTCTGGTATTTTAAATGCTGCTGTGAGAGACACGTATCCCTAACCAAATGTTTTCGTCTTTGTGTCCAATATAGAGATGAATTGCAAACAATGGGAATCGTAAATATAAGCATACACTGTCACCTGCCACTGTTCTCAGAGTATTTGATTTTGTTCAGGCTAGAAGTTCCTGACAGGTGCTGTCAAGCTTCTCAGCCAATTTCACTGCTTCTGCCAGTCACCAGTTGTCATTACAGTCCTGTGTTGATGTTAGTTACAGTATATCTGCCTCTCTGTGAAATTGCCCTCAGGGGGCCAGTCACTACTAAATGCAGAGGTGAGAATGAATAGCTTCTGGAAGATGTAATGCAACACATTAAAAGTCCAGGAAACAGAGGAGATAAAGAAAAGGTTTGCCTTTATATTGTGCTTTTTGCAATCTCAGAATGTCTCAAAACAGTTTGCAAATGATTAAGTACTTTTGAAGTGTTGTCACAAACATCCATGACCAGATGTTTCAATATTGTTGCTTGAGGGTTAAATATTGCTGAAGATGCCATGGAGAACGCCCTTGTTCTTCATATCTTGCTATGAGATATTTAATGTCCACCTGAGAGGGCAGGCAGGTTTAACATCTCGTTTCAAATGTTGTCCCTCACACTGCACCGCACCACACACTGCACTGGAGTATCAGCTTAGAACATTCTCTGAAATAAGGTTTCCCCACAACCTTTTGATTCCGAGGCAAGAGCGCTACTCGGTGGCAAAGTGGTTGGGCGGCACGGCAGCACAGTGGTTAACACTGCTGCCTCACATCTCTAGGGACAAGGGTTCAATTCCATCCTTGGGTGACTTTCTCCCTGTGTCTGCGTGGGTTTCCTCCGAGTACTCCGTTTTCTCCCACAGTCCAATGGTGTGCAGATTAAGTGGATTGGCGACGGTAAATTGTCCCTTAGTGTCCTACAGTTAGGTGGGGTTACTGGGTTACAGGGATAAGGTTGAGGTGTGAACTTTGGTGGGGTGCTCTTTCCAAGGGCTGGAGGAGATTCGATGGGCCTAGTGGCCTCTTTCTGCACTGTAAATTCTATGATTCCTGAGACATGGTTGGCACCACATTAACTTTCCGAATTGGACAGGGCAGGGAAGAATCTGAGATGATGAAGAATTTAGAGAATGAGAAAATGAGTTGCATTAAATTGACTGCATCAGGAAAAAACTTAGAAAACCTTGCAGGAGTCCATGGGCGGGATTCTCCGACCCCCTGCCGGGTCGGAGAATCCCCGGGGGGCCGGCGTGAATCCTGCCCCGCTGCTTCAAAAATTGCTTCATGGGCTGTAAAGTGGGTCGAGACATCATGAGATTGCGTTAGGTGCTATATAAATGCAAGTCTTTCAAATACTTTTTTCTTTGGAGAGTGAAATACTGTGTCACTTAACCTCACACCAAGCTGTCATGAATTCTTGTTACTGTGGCATCAGAGGATTCAGGTTATAGAGGCAGTGGGGCAGAGAGAAATGAGGCTAATTCTTTTTTTTAAAATTCCAATTAAGGGGCAATTTAGCGTGGCCAATCCACCTACCCTGCACACTTCTGAGTTGTGGGGGTGAGACCCACGCAGTCGTGGGGAAGATTTGCAAACTCCACATGGACAGAGACCCGGTGGCCGGGATCGGAAATTAGGCTAATTCAAGAGATAAGGAATAATTGCACAAGTTGAGGTTCTTTGCACTCCAAAAGAGATACCTCAAACAGGAACTTTCAGCAGTACTTTTATTAAAAAAAACTTGGCAGGACAAATAAAGTGAACCCGTATCAATTCATTCTGAGAAACTGGGCAGAGAGTGCAGTTTCCGAATTCTGGGAGGAAAGTCTACGATTGGCGCCAAAAAAAGTAATTATTTATGCGAGGGTGATCAGTAATGGGAATGATGGTCAGGAAATGTGGTCGAGACCAGGAAAACTATGCTCGCTGAAGAAGCAGCTCGGTGCTGCAATGGGAAGATGACAGGATTGGGAAGAATAGGATGAAATCTGTTGTGGTGGGTGGGGAGGGGGAGGGGGGGGGTGGGGGGGGAGCTTTTTAAAAATGTACGCCTATCTTATGATCTTAACCCTTGTAGGAAAATTGCCATGATAGGACCGTAAAATTAGAAAACTGTTTTTTTTGAGAATAACGTTGCAGCCAAAAATGATCCTTATTAATGATTGGAATTAGTAATTACAATCACGAGCTGATTGCAGCTGTGCTCCATGGTTTGATCTCATAATCTAAAGTCAGGCATCCCCAGTCACATCCCTGTTCTTTAAGACACAATTGTACCCACTCCACAGTCACTCCAGAGCAAAGAATGCCTTCCTAAATGGGGCTTATTAGTGAAATCATATTGACAGTCCCACCATATTATTATGAAGAGCAATGTATAATAGAGCTCATACGTTGCGCTTGTTTTAATCAGCCTCAGATCACCAAGCTTTCCATGTCCAAATATTTGCCCACATGCAAGCGTATACACTCGGCTTATAATGGGAAATAAGATACAAGAATACGTACAAAATAAGAAGTTAGGATGTCATTTAGATATGCAGACACGACACAGTAATTAACTGTTGACACTTGTGAATAAGCTAGCTCAAATTAATCTTGACACATTTGCAGACGAGTGATATCTTACAGTGAACACTTTGTAATTATATTTGAAAATGAAAATTAAATGACACTTAAAACTGGGTTGTCATGCTCAATGAAGCGGGAATGTAGTTAGATGGATGGGCGCAATAAAAACAACTTGTTTCTCCCTTGTTGGCAGCTTATTTGAAACAGCAAAAAAAAAAGTTGTGTTTTGATTTATTCTGTTAATTTTGGTTTTTAAAAAAATATACTTTCCCTCTTCTCCAGATCGCGAGACAACAGCAGCAACTACTACAGCAGCAACACAAAATCAATCTTCTCCAACAGCAAATCCAGGTCAGTTTTTCCCAGCCTCTCGTGGTGCCCTTTATCTTAGCTGAAGTGAAATCTCCAGCTCGAAGATATATCACCCATGGTTGAAGGTTTCCTGAGCTCAGGGTAGCTTTTTAAAGTCACTTAAAAAGCGATGTTAAATGCCGTCAATTACTTGTATCTCAATCACACACTGAAAGATGTTTCAAGATTGTTTTACAGATGGTCAAAAACAATGAGGTGGAGAGGAATGAGATAATAGAAAGGTAGCTTGGGAGAGGCTGAAGGCGGTTACATGGCAGAGAATTTCGGGGAGGGGTGTGGTGTGCTGCTAGGGATTTATTTGGCAAGGTGAAATGAGAGCATAGAGGAATTTGAAAGTGATGAGAAGGATATTGAAGGAAGACATGTGTTCTCAAAAACTAAATCCAATTCGGGCAGGATTGAATCATGTAGGATTACTAGTCCTTGTTGTAAAATACAGGTGGCAGATGTTATGGCTTCAACTCAAGAGTAGGCTTGGATCATCTGAAAAAAAATGCTTTTATGTTGTATTTTAAAAATTGAGCATCTTTAACAGGATTGCAGTGGTTAGAGTCAGCATTGTGAGTTTGAAAATTCAAACAGGGTTGCTTACCTCTGAATTCTAGCCATTCTATCACTCTAGAAAATGCTTGTGTGGATGATGATTGAGAACAGCACTGGGCTTGACTACACTTTCCAAGGTTAAGTAAGTCATCAGCATTCACTGTCGAGTGTGACTTGTGGGTGCACTGGTGGAAGGCTTGGCCGGTTGTATCACTGTGAACCAGCGCCTTTTGGGACTTGTAAAAGGAGTGTGCAAACAATAAAGATTATTCAGTGGGTGGCATGGTGGCGCAGTGGTTCGCAATCCCAACCCTGGGTCACTGTCTGTGTGGAGCTAACTCATTCTTCCTATGTCTGTGTGTGTCTCACCTCTACAACCCAAAGATGTGCCGGGTAGGTGGATTGCCATGCTAAATTGCCCCTTAATTGGGAGAAAAAATGAATTGGATGCTATAAATTTATTTAAAAGAAACATAATTCAAGCATGGGAAAATTTCTAATGGAAATTGCTAAGCACTTTATACAGCATCAGAGTTCGCTAACTAATCAAAGTGCAGAGCTTTGGCAGTCCTCTGGGCCATGAGAGTGATTTTGCTATAGTTCTCACTGGAACTGAATTTGTCTAAAAGTACCAAACGAAGACCTGACAGAGCCCTTCTAAACTCAACCAGCTACCCTGCAATTATATTCAAGCAGCATTGATGCAGACCTTCTCAAATAATGTTAATACACAAAAAAATCATCAGCAGACATTAGCCTTGAAATTACTCTGAATGATGTATGCATGTTAAACACATTCATAGCAGCTTCCTGTGTCAATTTTAACAGCAATGTTAACTAGTTTGAAACCACTTTGTAAATGGTGGACATATTAAGTTGAGATGAAACCACCCAGTTTCAACACACACTACATTGAATTATATAACGCTACACTGAACGATGTACCATCATGGATAGGAAGAGTGGCTGGATAATTTACTTTTTCATTTACATTCTGCTATTTTTCTATGTTTCTTGCTCAATGGATTAATATAATTTTTGAACATAAATGCTTAGAAATGACTACACTGATAAACCAAAACTTTTGAGGATATGATACTGTTTCACTGACAGTGCGGGGCATGTCGTATGGGCAGAATGATCTGTGGACAGGGGGAGCACATGGGGTGAGAATAATAATCCGTATTGGCTCTGTGATACAGAATAATCCCTCCACATGATCTCCCTGTGCTTCCATTGGAATCAAACAGTCCACAAAATTGATGAGAATTCTATGGAAAGAACAGTTTGCAGCTGGGGAGGAGGCAGCACAGATGGAGCAATCTGCAGGTCATATGCGCAGAAATATCCATGGCAGGAGGAGAGGTGAATATTGTGGAGGGAACAGTCACTGCAATAAAGGAATCACATTACAAAGGAATTACAACACCAGGTTAAAGTCCAACAGGTTTGTTTCAAATCACTAGCTTTTGGAGCACTGCTCCTTCCTCAGGTGAATGAGAGGTATGTTCCAGAAACATATATATAGATAAAAGTCAAAGATGCAAGACAATGCTTTGAATGCAAGAATTTGCAGGTAATTAAGTCTTTACTGATCCAGAGATTGGGGTAACCCCAGGTTAAAGAGGTATGAATTGTCTCAAGACAGTTGGTAGGATTTCGCAAGCCCAGGCCAGATGGTGGGGGATGAATGTAATACGACATGAATCCAAGGTCCCGGTTGAGACCATACACATGTGTGCGGAACTTGGCTATAAGTTTCTGCTTGGCGATTTTGCATTGTCGCGCATCCTGAAGGCCGCCTTGGAGAATGGTTACCCAGAGATCAGTAGCTGAATGCCCTTGACTGCTGAAGTGTTCCCTGCCTGGCAATTGTCGCGCGATGTCCGTTCATCCAATCAAAGAGACCAATCAAATGGACAATTAACTTAATGACAGAGGGGAAACTCTAGGGACAGTCTGCGACTGTGGAAAGCATACGGAGAGATCAGTCTACATTACAAAGGGGAAGCATATAAAATGTGTATCGAGAGAAGAAATTGACGTGTCAGCAAAGATCCTTATGGATTAAGAACTGAATTGATAACGGAGCGGGGAAAAATGAGATGAGTATTTCTGTGCTTTGGTACAAGCTCTAACAAGGTCGCAGTGTGGGGAAACTCAATATTGTTCGAGCAGAAATGTAAAAATGCTTAAAACTCTTATTTTAATTTATTTATTCTATCAAGCAAAGTCTTCTGGTTAGCTAACTTGAAAAACTTCAAGCAAAGTTCTCAGCAGACCGAAAATTAAAATGCGCCGTTATCTTCTGCTTTGCTTTGCTTACCAGGTCTGCAGCACATGTGCTGTTCAAATGACACGTTTTATTTTAAAACAAATTCTGCTCAGGTCTTTTTTAACAAATGAAAGAATCCAAATTTTCTGCAAATTACAGCACTAATTATTTGTTCAGTTTTTGCATTACTTTTCAGGAATGTGTGAGGCACTTTTCACACATATTGGATCTGTTGGGAGTTAGCAAACTAACACCTGTAAAACACATTTCTTAACAAATTCTTTGTATATTTCAGTTCACGGTGAGTTACTCCAGTCTTGTTAAATAAAAGGACAGATGGATGTGTTATATGATAATTTTTTTTATTTTAATTAAACCGCACGAAAAGTTGTCCTGACTGTTCCCTTATCACGGGTCTGACAAGAAGTTATTGTTGGAGACAGCCCTTGTCCCACCTGCAGAAGTCAGAACCTGTCCCATCACAAAGATTGCGCTGTGTGGAATTCAGTGTTCAGCTGATGAAGACATTCTTCTGTATACACCAGCTCTGGACGTTCCCAGGACTGACTTCGACTCTAATTAACTGGCTGATTTCAGTTGGGACTACCAGGATTGTTATAGTCAGCTTCCTAGAATCCCCCCCAAAAAAGATTTGCATTTCTGTAGCAAGTTTCACAACCACTGAATGTCCCAAAGCATTTTAATTTATTCTTTCATGAGATGTTGGTGTTGGCATTAATCAAAATATATTGGGCGGGATTCTCCCCTACCCAGCGGGACGGGCCGTACCAGCGCCGAGGAGAGGCGTGAACTACTCCGGCGTCGGGCTGCTCGGAAGGTGCAGAATCCTCCACACCTTCAGGGGCTAGGCCGGCGCCTGTGGGGTTGGCGCCACGCCAGCCGGCATGGAAGGGTTTGGTGCCGTGCCAACGGTCTCCGAAGGGCCTCCGCCGGCCTGCGCGTTTGCGCATGCACGGGAGCACCAGCGTGTGCTGGCGTCATCCCAGAGCATTTGCAGAGGGGTTCTTCTCCGTGCCGGCCGTGGTGGAGGTTGACAGCAGCTGGCGCGGAGGGAAAGAGTGCCCCCATGGCACAGGCCCGTCCGCGGATCGGAGGGTCCGGATCGCGGGTCAGGCCACCGGGGGGCACCCCCCGGGGCCAGATCCCACCACGTCCCCCCCATGCCCCCCCCCCAGGACTCTGCAGGCCGCCTGTAGAGCCAGGTCCCGCCTGTACAGACCTGGTTCGATTTATGCTGGCGCGACCGGCCGAAAACGGGCGGCCGCTCGGTCTACCGTGGGCCAGAGAATTGCCGGGGGGGTGGGCAACCAGCAGCTGCCAACTGCCGTGATTACCACCCCCGCCAAAACCCTGGCGCTGGAATTTGGCAGTTGGTGTCTGGGCGGGATTCACGCCGCCCCCCGGCGATTCTCCAACCCAGTGGGGGGTCAGAGAACCCGCCCATTTTTATTGAACTTTGTAAAAAAAAATACAGAACAATAAAATAAAACAAACCGCACCCTCAAGCACAACAGCAACCCCCCAACCCCTCCTAATAGCTGATGGTGATTAACTCTTTAAAGAACAGGATGAAAGGTCAGCATCTTTTATAAAACCCTGCACTTGCACCCCTTAACGTGTACTTAATGTTCTCAACGTGCAAAAACTCCATAAGATCCCCCAGACATTTTAAGAATTGCTGACATGATGCTGAAGTAAGAGACCCAAAATCTCACCAGCTCAGCTCATGCCCAGAACATATGAACATGATTTGCCTCCCACAATGCTCACACTTATCTTCCATCCCCTCAAACAACCGACTCATCCTAGCTCTAGTTAAGTGCGCCCAGTGTACCATCTTCAGCTGTATCAGGCCCAGGCTCGCGCTCGATGACAAAGTGTTCGCCCTATGCAAGCTCTCACACCGCACCCCCTCATCTAATTGTAACTCCTAGTTGTAGACAGTGGCCAGGCTTTGGGGTGTTACTCTCCTCAGAGTTCCCAGCCTCTGACCGGTTCTTCTATCCACAGTATTTATATGGCTGGTTCAGCTCAGTTTCTGATCAATGGCAACCCCAGGATATTGATTGTGAAGGAATTCAGCGAGGGTAATGCCATTAAATGTCAGGGAGATGGTTAGATTCTCTCTTGTTAGAGAGTCATTGCCTGGCTTTCTTCAGCCCATGCCTGAATGTTGAGAGTTTTGAAGCATATGAATATGGGTTGCTTCAGTATCTGAGGAATTATGAATGATACTGGACATTGTCTAATCATCAGCGTACATCCCCACTCCTGACCTTACGATGGAGGGAAAGTCATTGATGAAGCAGCTGAGGATTATTGGGCCAAGTAAACTAGCCTGGGGAATTCCTGCAGAAATGTCCTGGGTCTGAGATGATGACCTCCAACCAACACAACCATTTTCCTTTGTGCTAGGTTTGAGTCCAACCAGTGGAGAGTTTTTTCCTGATTCACATTGACCTCACTTCTGCCAGGGCTCCTGGAAGCCACACTCCATCAAATACCGTCTTGATATGAAGGGCAGTCACTCACACCTCACCTCTGGTTTTCCGTTCTTTAGTCCAAGGCTTTAATGGAGCCAAGTGGCCCAGGCGGAACTCAAACCGAGTACCAGTGAGCACGCTATTGCTGTTTAAGTGCCACTTGATCATCAGTAAAGTTTTAGGAGATGTTGTCAACAGTGCTATCAAGAGGAGGCTGATGAGTGGAAATTGGCCGGATTGGATTTGTCCAACCTTTTGTGGACAGCCATTCATAGGCAAGTTTCCAAATTGCCTGGTAGATGCCAGTTGTAGCTGTGTTGGAGCAGCTTGACTGTGGACAAGGCTGATTCTGGAGCATATGTCTTCAGTACTGTTACTGGGATGTTGTCAGGATCTATAGCCTTTGCAGTATCCAGGGTCTTCAGCTGTTTATTATATGGAGTGAATCTAATTGGCTGAAAATTGGCATAAATGATTTTAGTAATCTCAGGAGTTGGCCTAGATGGTTCATCAACTCAGCTGAAGATGGTTGCAAATGCTTCAGCCTTGTATTTTGCTCTGATGTGCTGTGCTCCCCCGTCATTAAGGATGGCGATATTGCTGGAGGCAAGTGTCCACCATTATTCATGACTAGATGTGGCAGACCTTTGATCTGATCTATTGGTTATGGGATCGCTTAACTCTGTTGCATACTGCTTCTGCAATGCAGACAATGAAGTACTTTCCAAGTACAGTGACTGTTGTAATGTACAGGGTGCAGTGCCTAATTTACGCATAGCAAGCTCCC
Organism: Scyliorhinus canicula; assembly: GCF_902713615.1. NCBI lineage: Eukaryota > Metazoa > Chordata > Chondrichthyes > Carcharhiniformes > Scyliorhinidae > Scyliorhinus > Scyliorhinus canicula. Next base: position 161,985,355 of record NC_052154.1, read on the forward strand.
ATAAAACAGCAATGTGATAATGATCAGATAATTTGTTTCTGTGACATTGATTGAAGTATAAATATTAGCCAAGGGACCTTTTTCATTCAGTTGAAAGGACAGACAGGATTGTGGTTTTTGTCTTGTCCAAAGGACAGCACCAGTGAAAATACAGTACTCTACTGGAGTCTCAGCCTAGATTTTCTGCCTTAAGCCCTGAAGTAGGACTTGAACCCACAACCTTTTGACTCAGAGGTCAGAGTGCTTAAAAACTGAGCCACCAGAAAAAGAAAAGCCCTGTTTCCTGTTCCTGATCACTATCCCGTTGTGAGGGAAAAATCAGCTTTGCAATGGTACCCTTGACCTCCATATCAACCTCTTACCCTTCAAACTGAGCTACTTAACCATTTGGCTGAGATCCTGAAGGTAATATTCAGTGAGAACTTCCACTCCTATTGCCTATGGGTTCACACTTCGACACCAGTCAGCAATTACATGAGTGGAAGCTCTCTATACAACACGTAACTAGTACTGGCTCAAGCATTATTAAGTTGTCCATTTATCTTCCTTCAGCCGTTATTATTGCTTTTTATCTTCCATTCATTATTTTTATTGTTTCTGTATTAACCTGAGGGGTGAGCTGCTAGGAAGAGCATATGGAAATATGAAGGGATAAAAGGATATTCAGCCCATCAAACGTGTCTTTTCGAAGACCACTTAAAATCCACCCCCACCCTCATCCCGGCATGAACTTTAATGTCATGAGACAGTTCCATATAAATATTTCTAATTCTCAGATATTCACCCATTCTATCTGTTCATTCCCTTTCATAACTGCCATAAATAGAGGGACAGCGAGTTGCAGTATCTTCTAATGGTTCAATAGCTGAGCCATAATAACTAAGAAAAAGTTCCATGCTTGAGCACGCTGGTCCTCTATCCAGCCCCACTGCTCCACCCCCCCCCCCCCCCCCCCCTCACCCCCCCCAATGAGTATAAATCTGACCCTATTTCCAGTTCTCCCTAGCTTTAACAAAGAATCATCCAGACTCAATGTTAGATCCCTTTTTTCTCCACAGATGCTGTCAGGCCTGCTCAGATTGTCCAGTATTTTCTGTTTTTATTCCATGTTTGACCAGTTGTCAGTGCCAAATTAGCTCGATGATGGCGAATGTCAAAAGACTGGTGTTGGAAGTGAACCTGAGTAAGGAGTGAATGCTTTGAGGACAGAAAAGTAGGGGAATAACTGGCACCCCTAAGCCCAATTTAACCTACAGCCCGACTCTAAAGCTTATATCAAAATCATAATTATTTTGTAAAACAGACAGCAATAAGATGAGGAGCAGGGTTAGCGAAGGAGGCCATAATGCTGGCAGGAGCTGCAGCAAGGTTGGATGCAACTATAATAAATGTAATAAACAAGATTGCCAAGTGTTGGACAAGCAGAATCAAGTTGGGAAGGTACAGCAGCAAAGCAAAAAATGAGAGACAAAACTGATTAACGAATTAAAAAGGTAAACTTATCTACACTCATAATAAGAAATCACTGCTCCAGGGGCATGTGGCAAAACGTTAGATAAACTAGGAATGAAGTAGACCACAAAGTCTGCAGTGGTTCAAAAGGTGCTCACTATAACGTTCTCGAGAGCAAGGATAGGCAACAAACATCCATATATCCACATATATATATATATATATATATATATATATGGGGATAGGGTGGAGGTGTGGGCTTGGGTAAGGTGCTCTTTCAAAGAGCTGGTGCAGACTCGATGGGCCGAATGGCCTCCTTCTGCACTGTAAATTCTAAATTCTAAATTCTATTGCATAAGTGAATTAGAAAAATGGCATGCTTGTGACAAAAGCAGGAGTATTACTTCAAGTGGCTCGTGAAACAAGAACCAGAGTCCGGATTATCAAGGCCGGTTTTTTAATTTCCATTATGGATACTGAGCATGGTTAGTACTGCTGCCTCATGGCGCTGAGGATCCAGGTTCGATACCAGCCCCGAGTCACTGTCCGTGTGGAGTTTGCACATTCTCCAGGTGTCTGCATGGGTCTCACCTCCACAACGCAAAGATGTGCAGCGCAGGTAGATTGACTATGCTAAATTGGCTGTTAATTGGATAAAAAAAGAATTGGGTATTGTAAATTTATTTTATAAAAATGGTTACTGAGAAATGGTGGGCATGGAGAATGGGTTTATCAAGGCAAAGCAAGCTATTGTCCCACAAAGAGGAAGACAAAGCAAAAAGGCACATCACCACAGGTCATTCTCACTAGTAGCTGAATGAAAAGCAACAGCAGAGACCATGGACGAGACAATCATACTGCATGATGTAAGGAGAATACTTCATTGTAAATGAAGAAAAATAATTTATTAAGGGGAAGATGATATATAAATTGCATCATATTTGTGCATTATATTAACTGCTTCTGAAGAGATGTTCCTGGTGAAAGGTCAAAGCAGTCCATTTAAATACATTATTGTGATGCTTAGTGAGACTTTTTTTTACAGCCACTAATCTGATGGCTGCACAAGGATAGGACTGTGATTGCACCTCTCTGCTAGAGTTCCTCTTTTATCTTACTATGCGTTCCTGGCTCCATCGAATCTTTCTGTTCTACACTATCTGTTGCCTGAGTGATCACTCCCCCGGTCAAATGAACTTAAAGTGTGGAAGTGAGTTATTACAGGTGGAATGACAAGACCATGGCGAGTAAGATGGTTTATTCTGTTTTGTGGTGCTTGATCAGTAGGAAGCCCAGTTAAATCTCACTGTTGCAAGCTTGATGTACACAGTTGTGTCATTGAGCTGTATCTGTGCACTGAGCCTGGCAGAGAAAGGGCAACCCAAGAGTAATTATAATTATTCTCTTTGACTCTGGAGACCATTCCTTTTTTGTTATTTATCGTGTAAGTGATACCCTCCCTACGAGCTCAGTTAGGGAATGTACACATTCCAAATCAACTCAGCTAAAGAAAGCTGACACTTCAATTGGCACACTACAAGAGTCTGATGTGTCTTTGAAAGAAGACAGAAGATCTAAACAGGCCAAATAGGTTGGGCCATTACATGCCGTTGCTGAGGTAAACTTCACAGACCTTTTCTGCAAATTCATAATTGTAATTTGAAAAGAAAAGAAAGACAACTGTTTTTCTTCTCACACTGATTGTATTTTCCCTCTCTGCTCTCCCCCTTCATTAACTGAAGAGAGACGTCCTTTTTTTAAAAAAAAGAAAGTCCAATATTTAACTTTTATTTTTAACAGGCTACCCCTCATTAACCAAAAGGGCAGCTAATTGAATAGAAGATGACTTTCACCCTTTGAAGTGCTGAATGGTATTTGCAGCTGTCAGACTGTACCCACTGCGTCTGTAATTCAGCCTCTGTAAAATGATTTTCAGTGTGTTTCTCCTTGGAACACCAAACTCTAGGTTAGATAAGTATGCCCTGAGGACATTTTGAATTCATTGTAACTAATTTTTTTTTGTTCTAATAACACGGTAGCATGGTGGTTAGCATCAATGCTTCACAGCTCCAGGGTCCCAGGTTCGATTCCCGGCTGGGTCACTGTCTGTGTGGAGTCTGCACGTCCTCCCCGTGTGTGCGTGGGTTTCCTCCGGGTGCTCCGGTTTCCTCCCACAGTCCAAAGATGTGCGGGTTAGGTGGATTGGCCATGCTAAATTGCCCGTAGTGTAAGGTTAATGGGGGGATTGTTGGGTTACGGGTATACGGGTTACGTGGGTTTAAGTAGGGTGATCATTGCTCGGCACAACATCGAGGGCCGAAGGGCCTGTTCTGTGCTGTACTGTTCTATGTTCTATGTTCTAATAGTGGAAATATGCAACTGGGTGAGTCTGGAGTGTGCTGGATCCATTCTCCATCATTGTTGTCATTGGCACTCACCGTAGGTCCCTTAAAAGTGCACGCCAGCATGATTTTGTAATGAGGACAGCATTTTTAACTAAGCAAATAGCAAATAAGGAAAACATTTCCATCAGCAGTGATGGTGGCGATGAAGGAAATGAGTTGCCCATGACTAAGTGGAAGTGGGAGAAATTAGCCAAGCTAATAAAAAACAGTACCCACTCGCAATGGAGTGGAAAATTGGATAACAGAGTTGGGGAGGGTAGCTATCTACTAAGGTAGCTGATTATGAGTTTGTCACTAATACGTAGAAAGATTTGAAAATACATCACCACCTGCAGGGTGATCTCCGGGAACTGAGATTATCAAGTCTTTATTAGATATACGAGGGTGGCATATTGGGGAAGTACAAAGGTGACCTTTTGGGACTTTAGTAATTAATGTACTTGTATCAATCAGTTGGGTTAATATCCCTAATAATTCATGAATTATAATACTGGACATTAATCACTATTAGACACAATGTCAAAACAATTTATTGGCCCGGGTCTGCCAGATGCTAAGAAATAGATCAGGCAGACATGGATATCTATACGAATTACATCAGTCACTAGTAATTAGATGGATATTGCAGATCAGCCATAACTTGAACAATTAACATTTATCATAAAGAATCTTTTTTTCCCCCAAACGAACAATGGGATATTTTAGAAAATTCAGAAATGCTCATACATCCCTAGGCTCAGCATTACCTGGATGACGTATTGTTGAGGACTCTGCCCTGGAAATTTCCTGTTGGTGATATTGGCCTACAAAGGCTGAACATGTTTTGATAACATTCCTTTGCCTACACAGACAGTAACCAATTTATTTATTTTTAATGGGCTTACACCTGTTCCCGCATTGCCTCCATAATGGTGATTGTATTTCAAAAGTACTTTGTTGCGGGTGGCATGTGACGCAGTGGTTAGCACTGGGACTGCGGCGCTGAGGACCCGGGTTCGAATCCCGACCCTGGGTCACTGTCCGTGTGGAGTTTGCACATTCTACCCATGTCTCCCACAACCCAAAGATGTGCGGGTTAGGTGGATTGGCCACGTTAAATTGCCCCTTAATTGGAGAAAAAATAATTGGGTACTCTAAATTTTTTTTAAAAGCACTTTGTTGTAAGTAAAGTGCTTTGGGACTTCCTGTGGTTGTGATGGGTGTTATATAAATGCAAGTCATGCTTTTTTCTTTCAAAGCAGCAGAGGACGGCCATACATAGACTTTAAGGGGGTATTTTCCGTCCCCTCCACAGTGTGATTTGCAGCGGTGGAGGCGGCCTGCCATTGGCAGAACTGGAAAATTCTGCCAGCAGGAAAGGCTGGAAAATCCCACCCCGAGGACTCGAATTTAACTGGAAGTGAGTGGGGTGTGAGTGTGTTAAAATCTCACGTAAGGAATTTGTCAGTTAATGTCGACATTACAGTTGCAACTTTGAGAGTAATTTCTTGCGCGGTAGCATATTTTATTTTTATATATCTAATGGTTAACTTGGTAATTAAAAACTGAAACTTTAATTTGTAGATTAAATCTTCAGATCTATTGCTGTTGGAAAGGCTGGAGCAATGACGCGGTACACTGAAATCACATATGCAGACTGATTTAATCATGAGGTCCTGACGAGAAACCCTGATATTAGTGCAATGCTTACATGGTAAAGAAAGAAATATCCTGCATTTATGTAGCATTTACCACATCCTCAAGATTACTCAGGGGCAGCACGGTAGCATGGTGATTAGCACAATTGCTTCACAGCTCCAGGGCCCCAGGTTCGATTCCCGGCTTGGTTCACTGTGCGGAGTCTGCACGTTCTCTCCGTGTTTGCGTGGGTTTCCTTTGGGTGCTCCGGTTTCCTCCCACAGTCCAAAGATGTGCAGGTTAGGTGGATTGGCCATGCTAGATTGCCCTTAGTGTCCAAAAAATTGCCCTGAGTGTGGGGTGGGGTTACTGGGTTATCGGGATAGGGTGGAGGTGTGGGCTTGGGTAGGGTGCTTGTTCAAAGAGCCGGTGCAGACTCGATGGGCCGAATGGCCTCCTTCTGCACTGTAAATTCTATGATGGTGATTAATCAAAGCACTTTACATCTAATGGATTACTTTGGTACTGCAAACACCGTTAGGACAGCAAATGCTGCAGCCAATTTATTTAAGGGAGGAATGCTGTTGGGGCAATGAGATAACTAACAGCTCTTCATCAACAGCATGAGAGCTTTTACATCTGCCTGTTCAGGCCATGGTTTAAAATCTCATCCAATAATACAGCACTTCCCATGTTTTGTGATGAGGGCAGCATGGTAGCACAGTGGCTAGCACTGTAGCTTCACAGCGCCACGGTCCCAGGTTCGATTCCCTGCTGGGTCACACTCTGTGCGGAGTCTGCATGTTCTCCTCGTGTCTGCGTGGGTATCCTCCGGGTGCTCCGGTTCCTCCCACAGTCCGAAGACATGCAGGTTAGGTGGATTGGCCATGCTAAATTCCCCTTAATGTCCAAAACGTTTAGGAGGGGTCATTGGGTTACGGGGACAGCGTGGAAGTGAGGGCTCAAGGGGTCGGTGTAGAATCGATGGGCCAAATAGCCTCCTTCTGCATTGTATGTTTTATTTTCTGTGTTCTGTAAACTGTCATATTTTTGATTCAGAAGTGAACGTGTTAACAATTCAATTACAATGACGCTTTCGGGCCATAGATGCATTTCCTGAGGGAGCGGAGGTGGGGTGGTGGGGGGGGGGGGGGGGGGGGGGGGCAGGGGCAGTGTTGAAGTCCCCTCATTGTCTGCTGTAAATTTGAAGGAAGAGTAGGAGGAGTAGGAGATGCCTTTGAGAAACTGTACCCTGTTTATCTAGGCAATATACGCCAGAATATCAGGGAATCCCTTTGGAAGCTTTATCTTCACTGCGAACAATATTACCAAAATAAGATTCCATCAGTAGATTTTCCCCATGGATCTTTCGGACACTTTGGTCAAGCAGGTCACTGAAGCCACGTTTCATTTACATTTTAAATGGAAATTCTGAGCATTGACAAAGATAATAAAAATAATCAGACTTGAGTTATTTGGAATGAAGAAGTTGGAGTGGTTGTGGTGAAGGTTAATAAATGTACCTCTGCTTCATATGTTGCTTTGATTTATTTCAATACTGAAATGGGTGCGCACCCTGCCTCGCGCTCAAGTTGCGAACAGAGAATCTCTCCTAAGTCTCTTTATTCCAATTACCCATTCAGTGCAGCGAGCTGTTAGAAATGATGGAAAAATATCTGTTGTTTTTACTTGCAGGATCTGAATTAATTTGAAAGCATTAAAATCTTTGAGCAAATAAAGTGAAATTCTTGGAGAAGGCTGGAAGGTGTTTGAAAGACCGTTGTGTTAATTTAATTTTTACTGGCCTGCAAGTGCAGCTTTCTTAGAGTGAAGAAAGAGTGTCTCTGTGTTTAATAAGCTGCCATATGGCAATGGTGTGTTTCATTATAAGATAATGTGTCACTAGTTTCAGCGTAACCAGTAGGGTGGGGTTAAGGTTCACTTAATCACTTGTACCATATCCTATTATGGTTTTCGAGACTACATTCCAGATTGTTTTAAAGCATTTTTCAGGGTTTACTATGTATCACTCACTCATGGGTGGAACCTTTTACAGCGTAGCTTTTGAAGACCATCTCAAACAGGGCTACCATTTTATACTTTGAAGTCAAGGCAATGTGCAGTAATTGATAAAGTGTAATTGAGACACTGATCAATTCTGAGCTGAAAAAAATGAGATCTTCTGAGCTAGTAAGCTGTAATGAAAAGATAAATTGCTGGAAATACACAATTATTTTTTGGAAGAAAAAGAACAGGTTGACATTTCTCATGGAATCCTTTTTAAGATCCGGGAGGTCTGGGGGTGTGCAATCTCTTTGTAAGGCCGACCCAGAACAATGTGAGAAGTGGAACAAATAGTGCACCCTATTCACACAGGGAAGGGTGGGGGTGAGAGGGGAGGGGGGGGGGGGGGCACATTTCAAAATTTCTCTCGCCAAGGGACCGATGAGCAAATTCAGAACGATAAAGTTTGTCACAACATTAAACATTATTTTTTAAAAAAAACCTGAGGTATGAAAAGAAACCGTTTGCTAAGGAAAAATACCCAGTGGGTGATAAATAAAGATGACCATCAGACTGTGAAAGGGTGAGAGTGTGTGTATCCAGCTCACTCCCAGTTCTGGATGCTCACTTACCTTCATCCACTGTGGGAGTGGATGTTTGTGTATGGGGGGTGAGAGTGAATGAGAACCCTGATACTGGGAGTGAGCCAGACTTATACACGCACTCTGTCCTCACACCTACACTCTGCCCCCACACGCTTCACTCACACTCCCCTCTGTCTCTCTGCCCATGTTGCGGACGACCTCTGTAGGACTCCAGAGATGCAGACAAGCTCATCCCCTGCTTTTGCTCTGCTCCATTCAGTTTCATGCCCCCTTGTCCTGCAAGAGAGAGAGGGGAAAATTTCAGTATTGTGTTGCACTGTGTTTGGGGGATCGGCCTGACATGGATGTATAGCTTGAAGTATTGGAAGGTGGGTGTGAGGATAGCACATTAGTAGGTATATGAGGGTGAGGTGGAATATCGAAATGTTAGCCCTGATTCCTGACCGCTAGGAACTGCTGATAGGTGAGTGATGGAGGTGTGATGCATTGAGCTGCATGAGAATTTTGTGATGTGTTGAGTCGGTGTCCTTTGAAGATGCATTCACTGACTTTAATCACCCATGAGAGCTGATTGAATTAAAACATTTTTTTTTAGAGCATCCAATTATTTTTTTCCAATTAAGGGGCAATTTAGCATGGCCAATCCACCTACCTTGCACATCTTTGTTTGTGGGGGCGAAACCCACGCAAACACAGGGAGAATGTGCAAACTCCACACGGACAGTGACCCAGAGCCGGGATTGAGCCTTGGACCTCGGCGCCATGAGGCAGCAGTGCTACCCTCTGCTCTACCGTGCTGCCAATAACTTTTTGCAATCCTCCTGTCTGCTCCTTGGGGCCAGACTCCTTGCCACTTGCTGCCATTCCCTTTGGAGCCTGGTCCTTGAGGACCGTCTGATGCCCTGCAGAAACATGGGGCTGGATTCTCCATTCCTGAGACTAAGTGCCGACACAAACGGAGGATTTGTGGTGTTTCACGACGGGAAGATTGGCTTGAAACGTTCACCGATTCCGGTACCGGTGAGGGGCTAGCACCATTGCCGGGTGAAAGGCCTGTGGAATGCGCGGAAAATGGTCGGAGAATCAGCGGGTTCAATACTGCACATGTGCAGGGCTGACAAGCTGCAGTCGCGCACGCCTACATCCCCCATCACACACAGTCGCGCCGGAAAAAATGCTGCTGGCCATGCAGGACTGAGACATCCCCACCACTCCCCACAGCCCTGGCTGAAGCCCCTCGGCCAATGGCACGGGTCTTGGCTGAGTGTGGCGGAGCTGGACACTATCTGCATGCCCTCTCTCTCTCTCTCTCCACAGCCGGCATGCCAGGCTCCCAACCGCTGTGATCACACATGGCCCGTGTCATCGGGAACTCGGCCCATTGGAGGGGGAGCTTCTTGGGTGGGCCGGCTGATGACGTACCAAGGGCATTGCGACTGTGCATGACGCACGTTCTGATGACGCCGGATTGGAGGGGGCAGAGCATCGTGACCTGGCGTCAAACTGGTTCCTGCCCCGATTCCACCGTCGGGAGCCATTCTCCGCTCGACCACCATTCCCAATTTTGCCGTCAGTCTACAGATAATCCCGCCCATGGTCTTCTGTTGGTCTCTGTGATTAAGGCCTCCATCACCTTGTCTGTGAACCAGAAACACTCTCGCAGCCCTGTTGCACCATTTCATTTGCTTTCACTTGCTGGCAGTCAGCAATTGTTTCCTTTCCTCAGTGTAACGCCCCTTTAAGTGTGACGGACTAAATGCTGGAGGCTAGCTGGGACAGGTTCTAGCATTACAGTTTGTTACACCTGCTGTTGAGCATGCAGCCAGCCAGCCAACAGTGTGGGTACACCAGATAAGTCTGGAGACAACTAAATGTTTGCATACTACTTCTCTCTATGAGACTGAATGCAGACAGATCATAAGGCTTGACCCCAAGCCTGAAAGTGAGTGCAGACCAATTTGTAGCTGTTAACCTCTGCTGTCATCCTCTCTTCTCAAAAAAACGACACTCGAACATGCATCCTCGCAAACTACCATGCCATTTCCAACCTCAGCTTTCCCTCTTTAAATGAGCTGTCACTACTCAAATCGAGGCACATTTTACCAGAAATCTACGTTTGAATCTGTGCAATCAAAGTCCAACCTTCTTCTCATCTGGCTCTATTCTTACCTCTCCAATCAAAGTCAAAAAAATCACTGACAAAGGCTTCCTTTCCTCTCCCTGGCCTGATGTTTCCCAAGGGCATATCCTTTGTCCCCTATTGTTTCTTATCCACATGCTGCCCCTCAGCAACATGATATAAAAACACCCCATCGCTTTCCACATGTATGCTGCTGACAAGACCCAGTTATACCTCACCACCATCTCTCCCGAACTTGCCACTGTCTTGAAATGATTAGAGTGCTTTGCTGCCACCCAGAATTGGATAAGAAGAGAATTCCTCCAACTACGTATTGGGAAGACCGAAACCCCCAATTCTTATGACAGGTTCTCTAGCCCGGCAAAACTTCCACCTCCTTGGCAACCATCTAAGGCTGAGCCAGTCTGTTTGCAAAGTTGGAGGGGAATCTTACACCTCCGCTCGCCCCCACTTCTGTATATGAATTCAGCGTGAACATGAAACAAAATGGGTAGCTAGCCTTACCGCCCATCTCTCAGCTGTCTCCCATATTGCAAGAGGCAGCTAAGGTTTCAGCCAGCTAGGCCGATCTTAGCCCAGTTGAGGGCCTTAAATTGTACCCCACTGGTGACGTAATTGGGTTCATGCCCAGCGGGGGCACTAAGCTCCGATGGTGGTGGTGGCGGGGGGGGGGGGGGGGAGGGGCACTGAAGCCCCAATGCCGTTGTTGGCGATGGAGGGTGGCACTGAAGGCCGGATGCTGATGATGGTAGTGGGGGAGAGGGGACCTTCCATTTCTCTTTGAGGATCTTGGTGCCCTTTAAAAATGGCGGACCAATCTTTGTGGAGCCAGCTCCATGGAGCCCCGTCAGAGTGACCGCACAAAACATGCCCCCTGCACCTCCCCTCCCCCCACCCCCCTGCATTTACCACAAAGTGTTAGAAGATCTGAAGAGAAAACCTGGCCGCTTCTCTGGGGAGGCACATGCCGATTTTCAGTCATAACCTGAATCATTGCCATCTTTTGGGAAAATTTCGCCCATTGTTCAAACAATAACATTAACAATTGCTCGACTCACAATAGTGTCGGATGTACTGAGCTTTTTATGATTTGTGCAGAAATATCACTGTGTGAAACACATGCATGAACATTTGGTCAACGCTGCCACAAGATTGTTTTATGAACTCACAGTTCGTTTCATAGACTGCTCCTCATGTTGCTAACACATGCTATTCCAAGATTTACTGGACTATAATTAGAAAAGCCATCTGAAGGAGTGACATGCTGGGGAAGCATTATTTGCCTGAGACCAAGAAAAGTACGTTATAATTTTCAGCAACAAAACTGAATGAGATGTTGATAAGGCTGGTCCAGACTGGTACAGAGTCATTTCAATGTGATTTTTTGTGGATAAGTGGTGCAGAGATGTGCTGATGAAACCAGTACAATGCAAAAGTAACATAAGAAATGTTACATTGTAAGTGTCATTTTTATCCTGCAAATATTCTGGAGATCTTGGCGTGGATAGCTGAAGTTCCACTGCGTGCAGAATATTTGGGAAGAGCAGATGGAATACAAAGTAGGATTTATTTTTGTTGAAATGATTTTGTTGCAGGGTTCTGACCTGGGTTTGTGATGTGTTTTATTCACTCTTCACGTTTCTGTTTAGCTCCCATGTTTCTCAAGCAGCCAAGATAGTTACATTTTTTTCCAGGTCCAGAACCAAACTTGTATAAGAGAGACAGAAAGATCATGGATTGAATCTGATGTCTCCTTTGTTGCTGCTGAAAATTTACTGAAAATCTTCATACCTAAAAGGCCTCTAACATCCATCGAACATTTGGTCTGACATTGATCAGCTTTAATTTTGCCTCTTTTTGGTCGATGCTACAAAATATGGTTTTAAATATTTGCACGAGGGGAAGGCTGTGTGCAATTTCTTTGTTGATAGTTGGTGGGCTGGGAGAACACGTGTATACCTCACGAGAACATTTTGTTTCATTTTCTTCCTCATAGTTTGGCATTGAGTGCTTTTTACAAAACAGCTTTGATTTCAATGTAGACTTACTGAGTACACTATTTGTCATTTAAATGCACTTTATTTTCTTGGTGTCAATTTGGAGAAAGTACCTTATATGGTAATTAATTTTCAATTCTCCTGCAAGAAATAAAGTCCTTAGCTACATGACTAGGAGTTTGAGACTAAACTTTTGCCATTTTTAGCATCACACAGTATTGTATTGTTACCTCTGATGTCATTCATCATTAGCAGAGTGAGCAGGCCCCATCTTGATTTGATTCTGGTATTGCTTCCGTCCCCTGACTTTATTGTAATGGTCTGTGGTTCAGCTTTGGTGGATTTGAGCAACTTCAAATATAAGTGCATAAGCAGTCCAATCTAGCCAAACATTTTGTCCCAGCCCACATAGATCCAAACACTCAGAGTTCATCTGTATAACCTAGTGCCCGGGAAGAGAACAATCATTTATGCCTGAAAGCAATGGATAAAAGCACAGCAACATCAGTGAAACCCAACTGAATCCCAGAGAAGAGAAATGATGGGCAGCCAAAGAGTTTGGGTTAGGAAGAAATCCCAGGCACATACTGAGAGATTGGAGCATAAAAAAGTCTTGGACATCTGGAGGGACTGGTGAGGACACCCAGGTAGGTTGAAATGGAAAACAAAATTCAGTTATTGAGTTAGTCAGAATGGAGAGTTTATGAACACATACATTCTTTCTTTAAAAATTTTTTTCAGAGTACCCAATTAATTCTTTCCAGTTAAGGGGCAATTTAGCATGTCCAATCCACCCAGCTGCACATCTTTGGGTTGTGAGGGCGCAACCCATGCAAACACGGGGAGAATGAGCAAACTCTACCCAGACAGTGACCCAGAGCCGGGATTGAACCTGGGATCTCGGCACTGTGAGTCAGCAGTGCTAACCGCTATGCCACCGTGCTGCCCTATGAACACATACATGGATTGATTATTTTTCTTTCTGGAAACCACTTATGAGTAAACAACCACTCCCAGCAACCATGGCCCTCGTCTACTTTGCTGCAGAATACTTCTCTGCCTCATGGTCTTGCCACACAAAGATCGTGGGCGTTAAACTAAATGGTTCTGTGAAGGGTGATTAAGTCACTCCAATTGACTGGCTCCCACTGCTGTCTGACGTTGCCCCATCTGCCATTCACCGCAATGCCACCATGCCCTGTGAAATGCAAAAAGTCAAGAACAATACACATCTTACATTAAATATGACCTGAATCACCCACCAGGCAATTGCACCCATCATTCTTGAATGATTCATTCAAGCTCATGTTCAGGCACCTAGTATCAACCCACCATATGGACGGATTGAAACATGGTCACATGCAGCGGAAAGAACCGACACCTCATCATTGACTCAGCGGCAGAGGCTGCTGGCTTTGACTTCCCGTGATGACCGGGGATGGCGCTCAACAGAATCCCCACTGGTCATGGATAACGTGGCCACCAGCTCTATAAGTGGAAGATGAGGTGGCTCAAAGTGTGATTGTGGCCATCGCTCCCCGACCATGAATACATTGCCTCAACCTGCTGAATTACATCTGTTGCAGAAGTACCTCATCTTTTCAGTCACCACCTCAGCAGGCTTGAGAATCGACAGTGAAACATTACATCCCATTATAAGCATTTCCCAGCATAGGGTAGCACTAATTGTCACAAACAACTTTAAAACCACAAGCATTCAAAAGGCCTGAAATTTAAAGAAAAAAACAACAACAAAAAAGACGTGTTAAATTCCACCACCTGTTTGTGTCTGAAAGCAATGATTTATTCAAGCGGTGGTTTAATTGTTTTTTAGCTTGATTATTTTCGAATGACTGTTGGCTCTGGCATAGTCAATGACCACATCAGTGAGGTCGTACCGCCAAAGTTGCGACAACAACAAGCATGCCCGTTCCTTAAAGAAAATCCATGAGGAACATGGTGAAAAAACATTGTCGGAAAATAGAAAAAAAAACAGGTGGCACAAGTAAAATAAATGACTTGGTACAGCAGTAGTCAACGCAGAATTAAATCAGTGCCTCATGATCATTGCATATCCCACTTGTTCTGTGGATATGTGGTCCGGTGTCTCGTGGTACAGTAGTTAATTTTTTCCATTCAGTGCCTCCGCTATTTATTCTATCCATTAACTTTTGTTTAATTTAACACTCTTGAGGGAGGAAGAGGCCCTGTGCTTGCTGCTGTGACTTTGCTGAGTGATTTCACATAATGTGAGAAGACAGCGAAACGGGTAGCATTCATGGGTGTGTGTAATATCTATATATGTACATATAGGAGGTTTTTATTCCTTCTCTCTCCCTGTGCCATTGATTTTAATATAACAAGATGTGAAATTGTGGTGGTACCGCTCCTCTGCGAACCACTCAGACTCTACTGTGTTCTCTGTTAATTGTAAGGGCTTGAACACAGATTCCTTGTGCAGATCTGGTTTTACTTATCAAAGCCAGACCTGCTTCTCTTCAGCCTGCTGTGCAGGGGGAACACTGCACTGTACCAGCTTCTTTTCATTTCAGTTCCCCTTGTCACGAGGATTCCAGCTGTCGGTGCAGAGGGAAATATAAAGTCCTCTCTTCTTATTCCTCGTGGCTTCTGATAAGAAGCTAAAAATTAAGTACTAGCCAGGACCATATGCTGATTCAAGTTGCCGCTGAATTAATAAGCTGTTCTGGTTCTATGTCCTCTCACCCGAGTGGTTAAAGCCATTTGGGGGGGAATGGTGACTGAACACTTGAAAGAATGATACATTCACACAGACACGACTTGCAAACAGACATGGATGCACACAGGCGCAGACATGAACACAGACATACACACAGACATACACACACAGACACACACACAGAAGCTTACACTAAGCATGTAGGCACACACAAATCTAGACGTATCCAGATGCATCAGCGCATACACGCGCACACACAAACACAACAAAAAAGCATTTGAACGCACACAGACACACACGCAAACACACTTGTGCTTACAAGCCAGGACCAGAGCAGAACAGATGAAATGATTTATTGAGTTTTATATAGAATACGTAAAGCGTAAACATTGCTAACAGTGTGACTGGCAGCCTTGCTGTACTGAGTAGGCCCCTGGGACTAGCCTTTGTTCCTCTGTACTTGACAGGCATGTGTCTCTGCTAAATGAGAGCTTAATTTCTCTCATATGTGTGCAATTTTCAAGCCCAACAAAGCGGCCGAGACTGCAGCTATTTAAAAGCTCCAGATCTGGAGGAAGCATTATTGAGAAGGTGATGCTGAAGGGCTAATTGGTTGCCGTGGTTTAGCAGCTGTTTTCAAGGAGAGTTCCAACACAGAGGGCTACCACACTCGTTCTGCAAAGCCATATTCCACAAGGAGGCAAAGGCTTTGATAATTCAATTTAGCAACAAAATCCAACAATGCGTGGACTTAACTTCCCAGTGGCCTTTTAAAACAAGGGTATCTTACAAGTGTTGTTGCATGAGGAAGGCTGCCTCATCAGTGGGAAAGGCCTGCAATTCAGATGCACCATAGGCCTTAGAGAACTACACCAGGAGTTTTCTTTAGTGAGAACATTGAGTGTTCATGGTATGATTCTCACTTTAGTCTTTGAGCACAGATTGAAGATTATCTGTAAAATGGCTCCGAGGACATTTATGTGAACTACTGTTTTTAATCTTATGGCAAAGAGCTGCTCAGATTTTTGGCTGGTAATATTAGCAGATCAATGCCAAATACATTCATGCAACAGCTGCTATTTTAACGGAAGCAGTTAAAACAAATGGGCTAGCTTAGCTATCAGAATTGCAGACAGGGAACTATCGGGCTGTTAACTATTTATCCACGATACCTGCAACTGTAGTTTCTAGCCAATTGTCCCTTAAATTCAATGAATAAATTCACAATTAAAAATCCCAATAATTGCCCTCTTGGGTCTTCATAACTTTTGTTGAACAAATATACATGTTCTGTCAAATATTATGACATAGAATACAGAATATAGAACATACAGTGCAGAAGGAGGCCATTCGGCCCATCGAGTCTGCACCGACCCACTTAAGCCCTCACTTCCACCCTATCCCCATAACCCAATAAACCCTCCTAAACTTTTTTGGTCACTAAAGGCAATTTATCATGGCCAATCCACCTAACCTGCACGTCTTTGGACTGTGGGAGGAAACCGGAGCATCTGGAGGAAACCCACGCAGACGTGGAGAGAACATCCGCACAGACAGTGACCCAGCGGGGAATCTCGCAAGATTAAACAGGATCAAGACAGTTCGATGATTATTCGTGGGGTTTGGGAGAGCGCTTATACAGTTCTTTACAACAGTGACCATGGGAAGGTTCATCACAAGGTTCGCAAACTGCGTTTTCCCTTCACAATCATAGCTTAAAAGGTAACTGCCTCCATGAAAACGTTTTGGGGAAAGCCTCTTTGAGTGGAGAGCATTAGTCGAAGAGCCACAAGAGCCTGTAACATCTGTGATCAAATGTTGCAGGCAGATGATGAGTTCACACAATAGATCAAAAATAACCCATCATTTTCCAATGTGCTCTCAACCTGAAGGTGGTAAAATGGGCGAATAAGACCCAAGCCATGAAGCAGCTGCTGCAGAATGCCATTGCTTGGGGAACGGTGCTCCCGGCACAAGGAAAGAAAGTTTTTCGAAGAGAGAGGGAAAATCCTTAGCAAAAATGGATCTGAGAAAATGTAAACAAATCTTTGCAGGAACCTATGCAGCTGCACTTTGTTTGACAGCTGGGATTTGAAAAATAAATTACAAGGTTGAATTATGAAAAATAAATTACTGGGCCATACAACATTTCTTACCACAAAATAAATTGTGCTGCACACTGTTTTCTTTCTCTTGGAAATGCCCTTTTTGCCATCAGTATTAAAATCACCTCTAAGCGGTTGTGTAGCCCTTCCTAGTGTGTCACTATTTATACACTCATACTTCCTCTGGTGTGCACAAAGAAATACGAGCTCCTATATGCTGCGAACATCATCCATAGTGGTTTGGAAAAGTAACACAGAATAAAATGATTTGAAACAGCATGTGGCACATTTGATTTAAACTCTGACTTTAGATTTACGAAAAAAGTGCATTTGGTTTTAAAAGACCGATGGTGCAGTGGATTTCATCAACAAGGGAAAGTTTTTATTTGCCCGCTGATGGTTGGTCGTGAGATTATAGAGAGGTGGAAATGCAAGGAGGTGACAGGGGCTTACACCAGAGGTAAAAGTGACGGCACACTCCCTTTCTGTAAAAGAGTGCCTCCTGTTGGTCAATAGCAGCGCTTCATCAAGTACCAGCTGAAAGACAGAATGAAAATGGCACAGCTATCAGTGACTAAAACTGAAGAACAGATGGGAGTGAAAAGAATATATGGATTATTATACTTTTGAAATAGTTATCAATTTAAAATATCAGAAAAGTAAGCAAAGTCGACATAGTCCCAGATAACCATAGGCTGATTTCCCCTTTGAGGGGGAGAACTGACAGGTGGTAATTTAACCTGAGGATCACCACACCTCAGGCAAGGGGCAAGGTTGAACAGTGGGCCTTCATGAATAACATTGGAAAATTGCAACATATTTTAATTTGTTTTAAGTATATTTTGCTTCCTAAAAAATCCTCTCATGGGATGTGGGTGTCAGCTGGCATTTACTGCCCACCCCTAATTGCCCTTGTAAAGGTGGTGTGGGCTGCCTTCTTGAACTGCTGCAGTCCCTGTGGTGTAGGTACACCCACAGTGCTGTCAGGGAGGGAGTTCCAGGATTTTGACCCAGCAACAGTGAAGGAACAAAAATATATTTCCGAGCCAGGACAGTGTGTGGCTTGGAGGGCACATGCAGGTGGTGGTGTTCCCATGCATCTGCTGCCATTGTCCTTCTCAATGGTAGAGATCATGGCATGGATATGGAAGGTGTTGTCGAAGGAGCCTTGAGGTGTTGCTGCAGTGCCTTTTGTAGATGTTGCGCACGGCTGCCGTTTGAGGTTCAGGGAGTGCATGTTTAAGCTAGTGGATGGGGTGCGAAGCATATGGGCTACTTTGTCCTGGATGGCGTTAAGATTCTTGAGTGCTGTTGAAACTATGCTCATCATGACAAGTGGAGACTATTCCATGATACTCCTGATTTGTGCTTTTGGGGAGGGGGTGGGGGGGGGGGGGGGGGGGGGGTCAAGAGGTGGGTTAAATGCCATGGGATTCCCAGTCTCTAATCTGCTCGAAGCCACAGTACTTTCTTTCACGTATGTGCCAGCATTGAGTGCTCATATTGATCCCTAATTGTGCTTATATGGAAGGTCTAGTTCAGTTTCTGGTTAGTGATCACCCCCAGGATGTTGATAGTGGGGGATTCAGTGATGGTAGAACCATTGAATGTCAAGTGGAGATGGATAGATTCTCTCTGTTGGAGATGGTCATTGCCAGGCACTAGGCAATGCTAGGTATGGCTCGAACCTGGTTAGTACTGCTGTCTCACAGCGCTGAGGTCCCAGGTTCGATCCCGGCTCTGGGTCACTGTCCGTGTAGAGTTTGCACATTTTCCCCGTGCTTGCATGGGTTTCGCCCCCACAACCCAAAGATGTGCAGGCTAGATGGATTGCCCACGCTAAATTGCCCATTAATTAGAAAAAAATGAATTGGGAACTCTAAATTTATTTTTTAAAAGTATGGCTCAAACCAGCAGAGAATTTCCCCCTGATTCCCATTGATTCCATTTCTGCTGGAGCTCCTTGATGCCACACTTGGTCAAGTGCTGCCTTGATGTCAAGGGATTGAACGTAATTGGCCAGGTTGGATTTGTCCTGTTTTTTGTGGATATGACATACCTGGGTAATTTTCCACATTGCTGGGTAGATGCCAGTGTTGTACTTGTACTGGAACAGCTTAGCGTGGGGCATAGTTTGTTCTGGAGTACAAGTGTTCAGTATTATTGTGGAATATCAGGGCCCATTGCCTTGCAGTGTCCAGTAACTTCGCCCATTTCTTAATATCTCACAGAGTGAACCAAGTTGGCTGAAGATTGGCATCTCTAGTGCTGGGGACCTCAGGAGACTGAGATGGATCATCCACTCGGTATCACTGCCTGAAGATTGTTACAAATGCATTGCCGTTGATGTGCTGGGCCCTCTCATCATTGAGGATGGGGATATTTGTGGAGCCCCCTCCTTCAATTAGTTGTTTAATTGTCCACCGCCATTCACAACTGGATGTGGCAGGACTGCAGAGCTTAGATCTTATCTGCAGTTGTGAAATAGCTTAGTTCCATCTATCGTTGATGCTTTGACTAATTGGTGTGAAAATAGTCCTCTGTTGTAGCTTCAGCAAGCTCACACCTCATTTTTAGATATGCCTGGTGCTGCTCCTGGCTTGCCCTCCTGCTCTCTTCATTGAACCAGTGTCGACCCCCTGGCTTGGTGGTAATGTCAGATGGTGGTAATGTCAGATTGAGGAATATACCAGGCCATGTACTTACAGATTATGATGAAATACAATCCCCTGATGCTGAAGGTCCACAGTGCCTCATGAATGCCCAGTTTTTTGAGCTGTTGGATCTGTTCAAATCTATCCCATTTAGCAGCATGGTAGTATTGTAGATAGCACAATTGCTTCACAGCTCCAGAGTCCCAGGTTCGATTCCGGCTTGGGTCACTGTCTGTGCGGAGTCTGCACATCCTCCCCGTGTGTGCGTGGGTTTCCTCCGGGTTCTCCGGATTCCTCCCACAGTCCAAAGATGTGCAGGTTAGGTGGATTGGCCATGATAAATTGCCCTTAGTGTCCAAAATTGCCCTTAGTGTTGGGTGGGGTTACTGGGTTATGGGGATTGGGTGGAGGTGTTGACCTTGGGTAGGATGCTCTTTCTAAGAGCCGGTGCAGACTTGATGGGCCGAATGGCCTCCTTCTGCACTATAAATTCTATGTAAATTAGCATGGTAATAGTGGCAGTCAAGCAGAGTATCCTCAATGTGAAGAAAGGACTTGTTTCCAGAAGGACTTTGAAGTGGTCACTCCAACTGAAGACTATCATGGACAGATGCTTCATGGAACGGTTGCTTGGTGAGGTCAATTGGGATTTTCCCTTTTGTTGATTCCTTCACCACCTGCCACAGACCCAGTCTAGCAGCTATGTCCTTTAGGATGAACAGAACAGATTCTACATTGTTGCTGCCTATTAGAGTTAATCAATGTCTTTATGCCCAAGTCTTTACCGGCCCTTATATTTGCATAATGATGATCCGAGGCCCCTGTGCATATTGCATTGGGCGTCCACAGAAGTGCCAGTATTTAGGTACATTGAAACCCAGAGTTCAATACTAAATAGATTCTATTACTTTGTGTGATTACCCATTGAGTTGGAGGAAGGAATTTTTGGTGGCAGGCAAGTGAGAACACCTGGTGTCATAACAAAAAACAAGTAGGTTCAGAAAAAAGGGATTAAATTGAACTTTTGCTGCCTCTTTCCTCATTTAAAAAAAATGGGAAACACTGCTGTTTCCAGCAAAATGCCCACATTCTGTGGATAGAACATTCTGAATTCAGAACCTTTCTATGGCTTATTTCAGGCAGACATTGATCTGCAGAGTAAATCAAAGAGGAGGTAGGCTCTGAGAGCCCACAATCAGTCTGTGCTCATTATTTCAGTAACTTATAATGTGGGAGAACCTTTCTAATGATGCCTTACAACAGGCCTTTGAAAAAAATTTCACCTTCGAATGTTTGAAAGCACTAAGCAATGCTGTTGCCAGACCCAGTTAGAAAGGAAAATCAATTTACTTACTTATAACAAGAATACTAGCAGGAATCAACATTGTTTTGAGGAAAGGAAGGTAGTAAATTGTAACGGTGCAAGCCCTGTGTTTTGTTTTCAAAGCTGTAGTTTCATTAAGCTAAGCTACAGTTAGTCTACAATATGATGTCAGTGAAAGCGGACATGACTATTGAACAAGCACAAATGGTAGTTACGAAAAGATAGACAGAGCATGGACAAGGTGGATTGCAAGCCAGATGGACAGCACAAGGGTGAAGAAGAGATAAACAGCAAGGGAAGGGTAGATAAATTGCAAAAGCTGTTTGTTAAGAGAAAGAGAGGAGGATTTGCTAACTGATGAATGGAATGATGTACACTTCAGTGATAGACCTAAAGAAAAGTGACTGAAGGACAGAGCGAGCTACTGAAGACTATTTGACAGGTACAAATACCAGACCTGTACTTGAGCCAACATTGCATTTCCTGACCACATTGCTGTACCATAAATTCAGAGCTTGCTCATACGGCACCGCCCTTTCCCTTTAAGTGCAGCAGTAGCAATTTTGTGCCATTTCCAAAAATAATATGAGGTTTATTTCCAAATTGGCTACTGTTTTACACAGTGCTCTCACCATGTTCCCTGATACTCTGTGTCAAATTGGAGAGAGTTTAATGGGGATACATCAAGGCTATGTATCTTTGAGAAGGTTGTGTGGCCATTCAAACTAATGTTCCATTGACAATGTGCACAGCAACCCCCATTTAATAAAACACCACCATCCCTTTTCCCATGATTTGCTTTTCAATTCCAAATTAAAAGCATCCAGTTGGTAATCTCTGCCCACTCACTAAGATGTGGGACTGACAGTTAGCAGGTTATTGCAATATCATTTCATAAATTTTGGGGTAAATAGTGATCAGGATTTTGGTATACATCTGATATACATCAGTGGATGTATATTTTGTTTTTATAAATTTAGAGTACCCAATTCATTTTTTCCAATTAAGGGGCAATTTAACATGGCCGATCCACCTACCCTGCACAGCTTTGGGTTGTGGGGGAGAAACCCAAGCAAACACAGGGAGAATGTGCAAACTCCACACGGACAGTGACCCAAGGCCAGGATCGAACCTGGGACCTCGGCACTGTTAGGCAGCAGTGCTAACCACTGCGCCGCCGTGCTGCCCTGAAATGTCCATTTTCAAGCCGACGCAGCAACTGTAAAAGAGAAAAGAATGATGCGGCATAATCATTGTCGACCATCTTCTGCAGAGTTATTATTTCAGGCAGAGTATTTAATGGGCAAAATCACTGGATTGGCGCAGAAGCATGCTGGCAGTGCCAATCATTAAGCAGGCAACCCAAATGCTAGGCTTACCATTGACACCAGAACACCTCAACTTCATATTTGTCCACCTCCACCTGTTCAGCAGTTCATCCATTTCTTGCCCTTCCATTTACTTCTTTCTTTGCACAGGCCACATCATCTCTTCTCTGAATCACCATGGAGTCTTTTACTAACCTCCCAGACTGACCCAGTGCATGCCTCCTTGTCACTAAATTCTCTCACCTGTAACATGGTCTGGTGCACACAACTCGTCGTTACGTCAGTTTTTTCACTCTGTGCTTATCGCACAAAGCTTTGCAAAAGTGTCCAGTGTCTGCTTTTGCACCTCTTCAAAGTCCAGCTCTAAGCAGAAGTATTGACGAACTCCTGACCTCACTTTCTAATGTCCTATCCAAATTGTCTTCTCTTCCCAAATGGTTTCAATAATATGTCTATAATATCTCTGTATAAGGAACTATGTGCGCAATTTATCGGCCATGTCCCGCCGGAATCGGGACGGAACGCAGCCGGTAGATCCCAGTCGAGGCCTCTTCCGGGGTTCCTGACGGTCGTTATGCCTCGCGAGACCTAGATTTCACAAGACATCGCAATCTGGATCCCACCGACAACAGGCAGGACTCAGACTTAGAGTTTTTTTATTCTTATGTTTTTATAAATTTAGAGTACCCAATTAATTTTTTTTACAACTAAGGGGCAATTTAGCATGACCAATCCACCTACCCTACACGTCTTTGGGTTGTGGGTGCGAAACCTACGCAAACACGGGGAGAATGTGCAAACTCCACACGGAGAATGACCCAGAGCCGGGATCGAACCTGGGACCTCGGCGCCATGAGGCACAGGGCTAGCCCACTGCGCCACCTTGCTGCCCACCAGACTTACAGAGTTCAGTGTGCTTGATCTATCCGGCATCCGAGATCTACTGGCTTCGCCAAGGAGACCCCAGCCAGGCGCCATTTCGCCCTGGTCAACACAAATGGGGACCAGACGGTACTGCACTTGAGAGGAATCCCACAGGCGATAGAAGGTCACCGGATACTTGGTATCTAGACTGGGTTGCACCCTGGCACTGCTGATGCCACTCCGAAACCTTGGCACTGCCAGCATGGTAAGCTGGCAGTGCCACCTGGGTGACAGCCAGGCACAGCCAGGATGCCCAGACGACAATGCCCAGGCTGGCAGGGGAAGCACCTGGATGTTCCCGTACCAGCCTCCCCGGACAGGCGCCGGAATGTGGCGACTAGGGGCTTTTCACAGTAACTTCATTGAAGCCTACTTGTGACAATAAGCGATTTTCATTTCGTTAGGCTGGCAGTGCTAAGCTGCTTGGGTAGCATTTTGCCCATGCTGGGGATTGGGCCTGGGGGAGCCTTGTCCATATGAGGTGGGGTGTGGGGGCGCTCGAGGACCCCAAAAAGGTCGCATGGGGGGGGGTCAAGAGATCAGAGAGCCATTTAAAAATGACGCCCCGATCTCTTCCTGCACTGACTAGCGGAGCTCCTCAGTGCAGGAAATGCATCGGAGTACGGCCTCAGTGGACTATCCCTCTGAGGCCCAAAAAAAACCAGAGTGCCATTAGATAGCAGGGTAGCATAGAACATTACAGCGCGGTACAGGCCCTTCAGCTCTCGATGTTGCGCCGACCTGTGAACCACTCTAAAGCCCATCTACACTATTCCCTTATTATCCATATGCTTATCCAATGACCATTTAAATGCCCTTAATGTTGGCGAATCCACTACTGTTGCAGGCAGGGAATTCCACGCCCTTACTACTCTCTGAGTAAAGAACCTACCTCTGACATCTGTCCAATATCTATCTCCCCTCAATTTAAAGCTATGTTCCCTCGTGCTAGCCATCACCATCTGAGGAAAAAGCTCTCACTAACCACGTTATCTAATCCTCTGATCATCTTGTATGCCTCAATTAAGTCACCTCTTAACCTTCTTCTCTCTAACTAAAACAGCCTTAAGTCCCTCATCCTTTCCTCATAAGATCTTCCCTCCATACCAGGCAACATCCTGGTAAATCTCCTCTGCACCCTTTCCAATGCTTCCACATCCTTCCTATAATGCGGCGACCTGATCTGCACTCAATACTCCAAATGCGGTCGCACCAGAATTTTGTACAGCTGCAACATGACCTCATGGCTCCGAAACTCAGTCCCTCGACCAATAAAAGCTAACACACCGTATGCCTTCTTAACAACCCTATCAACTTGGGTGGCAATTTTCAGGGATCTATGTACACGGACACCAAGATCTCTCTGCTCATCCACACTACCAAGAATCTTACCATTAGCCAAGTACTCTGCCTTCCTGTTAATGCCTTCCAAAATGAATCACCTCACACTTTTCTGCATTAAACTCCTTTTGCCACCTTAGCCCAGCTCTGCAGCTTATCTATGTCCCTCTGTAACCTGCAACATCGTTCCACACTGTCCACAACTCCACCTACTTTAGTGTCATCTGCAAATTTACTCACCCATCCTTCTACGCCCTCCTCCAGGTCACTTATGAAAATGACAAACAGCAGTGACCCCAAAACAGATCCTTGTGGTACACCACTAGTAACTGAATGCCGGGATGAACATTTCCCATCAACCACCACCCTTTGTCTTCTTCCAGCTAGCCAATTTATTTAAAAAAAAAATAAATTTAGAGTACCCAATCATTTTTCCAATTAAGGGGCAATTTAGCATGGCCAATCCACCTAGCTTGCACGTTTTTGGGCTGTGGGAGCGAAACCCACGCAGACACGGGGAGAATGTGCAAACTCCACACGGACAGTGACCCAGAGCCGGGATCGAACCTGGGACCTCAGCGCCGTGAGGCGGTTGTGCTAACCACTAGGCCACCGTGCTGCCCCAGCTACCCAATTTCTGATCCAAACTGCTAAATCACCCTGAATCCCATGCCTCCGTATTTTCTGCAATAGCCTACCATGGGGAACTTAATCAAACGCTTTACTGAAATCCATATACACCACATCAACTGCTTTACCCTCGTCCACCTGTTTGGTCACCTTCTCAAAGAACTCAATAAGGTTTGTGAGGCACGACCTACCCTTCACAAAACCGTGTTGACTATCCCTAATCAAATTATTCCTTTCTTGATGATTATAAATCCTATCTCTTATAAACCTTTCTAAGACTTTGCCCACAACAGAAGTAAGGCTCACTGGCCTATAGTTACCGGGGTTGTAGCGCCAGGAACAACCCCGCTAATCCCACTCAGAACAAACTCTGTTTGTTTTCAGTTCGATCGAGATCACTGTCTCTTCTAGCATCGCCATTTTCTGACCAAAGCAACTTCCCAATAAGCTCACTGTTGTCAAATTGGGTACAAGAGGTTAGGCCTGGCTGGATGTGTAGCCAGATCACTGATCTGAACTTGGACAGTTGCTGCTTAACCGACCGACAGAGTCTGACCAATAAACAGCAGAGAAGTGGCACCATCCATTATGACACGGTTTGTCTCACACCGAACAGAGGTCTACTTACTCATCTATTTCTGGACAGTCTGTTGCTGTCAAATCAGTGATTCCCCTCCCTTTGTATGGGGATAAAAAGTCAGGCCTTTCATCATCTCTTGCCACAGAATATTGCTGGATTAGAGCTGACCTACCCCAAGAGACCAGGTTAGCCAAATTAAGACTGGCCTCATTGCAAATACCTGGTCGGTCCTCCATGCCTAACAATGGCTACCTGAATCCATCAATAGCCAACTATTTTTGGAACCAGTTGCGAGATGTGTGCAAATGCACAGTGTGGGATTTGACCTGCCATCGCTCAGCACAGCAAAAAGGTTATAGAAGCTGGCTGCACAGAAAAAAGAATTAGCAGCAGAGACTGGGCAGAGGGATGATATGTGCATTTTTCTTTTTCCTCTCGCCACCAGATAACGGAAACACTGACCTAACTGATTAGCCTTTGATTTAATATATTGACACACGGGCACAAATAATTCTGTTTAGTGGCTTTTTCCTCAGATGGATCAATTTAATTAGTTATAAAAATGTGACTTCTTGTCAGATGCCAGAAGAAATGCTGACTTGAAAAAAAAAGTTGCATGCAATTTGAACAACAAAGCTATCCAGACTCAGTTAAAAGTTAATGATGCACAGAAATTGGCTTAATAGAGACAACTTCAGCAATGAAAGTGATGGTTGGGAAATTAAGCTAAGTGGATGGCTTTGGAATTGTAATGCTGCCTGTACTCTTAAACAAATTCATAAATTATTAATGCATTCACTCCAAAAGGAAAGAGTAACGCAATGCTCTTTTTATAAAACAAATTTTGCTTTTGTTACCTACAATTAGCATCTGGTGTCACAAGGAATGACAGAAAAAGCATTCTTGTTTCAATATATTGGCCCCTGTTATGTTGGATCCTTTTTTTTTCATGAAGTTCTTGGGTCATGTTTCTTGTTGTTCGGGTTGAGCAAACTGTTTTGTCTTTGCGTTGACTTACGTTGGCCGCAGCCTACACAGAAAGAACCGCAAAGAAAAAGAGGGTTATTAATACTTTCTTTCTGCTGTGCGCGGCCAGCCAGTAGTCAGACTGAGGCCCGTGTTTTCTTAGGGCTCGGGTGGCAAAGCAAAGCTTTCAAACCTCCAGCCGTCCAAAAAAAGCGCCTTTTTGTTTTCTGCCAGGAGAGTTGGAGCATTCCCCATGGAACACAATGAATGAACCATTTTGTCAGACACTATTTCGGAGACACTGAATTCTTGTTTTTGATAATTATACTTGTCCGTCACTGGGTGTGCACATGACATTTGAGCGTGTTTAAAGTCTTAACATACTCATGTGCCTGCAATAAAGTCACTTAAAACAAGGCGGGCTTTTTGCAGACAACAGAGCTGCGTCTGTTGTTTTCTCAGGCCTAAGCAGCTGGGAGGCAATTGTGGGGACAACAGCTTATTCTCTGAAATATAGGATGAAGAGGAAAACAGAGCCAGTCTTTTCCACATCATTTAAAACAATGAAAAATCTGTAATGTTACTGTTGACACATGCAAAGAAATATTTTCTGGGGGGGGGGGGGGGGGGGGGCAGTTAATTGGAGGGAGGAAGCTGAACAGAGGGAAAGAAAAATATTGAACATCCAGTATTCAATTTTGCACGATATGAATGTTACGATATCTCTCTTTTGCAATAATATTGCTTGTCAAATTCAGGTTTGCAAGGGCAGCATGGTGGCACAGTGGTTAGCATTGCTGCCTCACGGCACCGAGGTCCCAGGTTTGATTCTGGCTCTGGGTCACTGTCCGTGTGGAGTTTGCACATTCTCCCCATGTTTGCAAGGGTTTGACATCCACAACCCAAAGATGTGCAGGCTTCGATTGGCCACGCTAAATTGCCCCTTAATTGGAAAAAATGAATTGGGTACTCTAAATTTATATAAAAAGAAAAATTCAGATGTGCGAAAAGAACTACTCTTCAAATTCATGTTACTTTCATATACTCACGACTATTTCAACAATAGACTCTGTGTTCAAGCTGATACAAAGCAGAATAATCAGTAAATCAAAGACTGTAAAACGATTTAAATAATGTTTAGGTAACAGTGGTTGGGGTGAAATATTTACATACATTGTAGGAAAGGATGATGCACTGCAAGTACTTCTTTTATTTTTTGTTATTTTAATTATTGTTGCCGACGCTCAGTTGGTAACTCCCTTAGCTCTCAGTCAGAAGGTTGTAGGTTTATGTCCAGTTTCAGAGATGGGAGAAGAAAATCTGGGTTAATATTCCCATGCAAACTGACGGTGTGAAAGTTTCCCCTATCTGCTTACTGGCCTGTAGGGATGCTACATTTTTAAAAAACTAGCAGGTTGGGACTGACAGAATAAACTACTTTTGGAGTGGAATTTTACTCTGGTGGGATTTTGCGGTCTGCCAAATTCAATGGACTTTTGAATGGCCTTTTGTATTTTACTGCCCCGCCCCCACTGTGACAGGACCAAGATATTCCACCCTTCATTTGGCACTAAAGAGTAAAATTTCACCTGAGCTTGTTCCTGAGCTTGGCATTGGCTAACATGGTGTTGGATGTTTCTCAAGCTCATTGGGGCACCTTGTGAAGCTGGTCATTTTGGCCTCTTTTTCTGTCGGGGAAAGGGAGACAGTGGTGATCAACTTACACAGTTGATAATTTTACTCTGGAGAGTCACAAGACTGCATGGTGCGTTAAATGAAAAAGTGCCACACTGATACATTTGGGGTAGCCTTCTGAGATTTGGGCAGTTAATGGAGCTTTGCTTCGTATTAATTGTGTATTTTACCTGAGGTTGCTTGTTGCTGCTACTGGGTGCCCGAAGTACATCGTGTTCCATTCCCAAACATTAACACCCCAAACAAACACCAATGGCTGTATAATTCACAAAAGCAAAATTTCCCAGTTGCTATTTCAACTGAACTCCAAGCTCTGCGTGAAGACCTGTATCAAATTGGAATCGGATGTTCCTTGGCAATGACAACAAGATTTCTGGCAGGTCAGTCCATGCAGCATTTCAGCACTCTTTTCTTAGTCACCGCCCCATCAAAGTTCTCATCTGAGTTCTCTTGTCTGCTACCTTGCCTTCCAGTAGGTTGGCGCACCATTTTCCCTGGCCTGGCTTCAGCCCATTCATGGCTTAGCAAGTCCATATTCTGCCTCTTTGCTCCCCCTTTGGATCTCTGTATCCGAGCTGGTGTCTGTGGATATCAGATCGAGTGACTGTGTTTCTTCTTCTTCAGTCTCTTCTTCCTCTAGGCCTTCGGCACTGATGACTACTGCCTGGGTACAGAAAAGCAAAAGGGCACAAGGGCATGCGTGAGGGAATGGGTGACACCATCTGTAAACCTTCACAGATGTAGGATGTGGGCGAAGTGGAATGTGAGAAGGGGCATTAGATTGGCCACTGCATCAGTGACAGCTCTTCCAATTATTTCCAGCACTGTATACTCAGTGGAGGTCAGCACATACAACTGTGCCTGTCACCCTACCCCCGCTGGTTAGCCTCTGTTACTGCCTACTATGGAATACCTCATCCCTGCAGAAAAATGCGCCAGGAAGTCAAGTGCAGTCTGTTCTACTGATGTGCCTGCCATGGTTGTTTATAAAAATAAATTTAGAGTACCCAATTATTATTTTTTCCTAATTAAGGGGCAATTTAACATGGCCAATCCACCTAACCTGCACTTCTTTGGGTTGTGGGGGTGAAACCCACGCAAACACGGGGAGAATGTGCAAACTCCACACAGGCAGTGACCCAGGGCCGGGATTTGAACCCGGGTCCTCAGCGCCGCAGACCCAGTGCTAACCACTGCGCCACATGCCGCCCTTGCCTGCCATGGTTGAACAGTGTGTGCAGGTTGTGAGATGTGAATGTGCGCCTTCTACCAGTGCTAAGTGTCTGAGGATGAGGTGGCATATAAATGTGAAGAATGAGTTGTATAGATTGTTAGTAAGCAAGTTAAAGTCTATTGAATGGAGCACTGGAGTTGGCAGTATCTGACATGTGAGGATGAATGCACTGATCTTGACGATCCATTTTAAAGTCAATGCACTTCTTGCAGCACTGCATCCAAGTCATCAGGTCTAGTCTACTGGCACTGAATACGACAACTAGCTGCTCTCATTTCCTTCTCAGTGCATGTCTGGAGGTTCTCCTGGCCCACTGAGGGAAGAAGACCTCTCACCTCCTGTCCACCTCTTGCACCAAGACCTCCAGCGAGGTATCCAAGAACATTGGCGCACATTTTTTCACCCTTTGTAGCATTTCAGTGGTCTTCTCCAGGTCTTACACTTCATCAAGCAGTTTCTAATACTTTAAAGAGTTGCAATCCGACTTTAAGTAATGCAGGTTAATTTTAAGTTGTGCTAGCCTCACTGTGCAGCCACTCAACATACAGCACTGGAGTGCACACCGCAATCATTATAATTAGCAGGCAGCTCAAAGTTTGCATGTTTTCTGCAATACATTGAATGGGCATGGAGTAATTGTACATTGTGATCTTCGCTCTCCAGTTCGGGGTCTAACTAGCCTTTCCACCCTTGTGTCTATATCAAAAATTCCTGATTCATTATTTGAATGGTGCGATTTTCTATATTGCTCTATTGCAAAGATGAGCAGCGGAAAATGCAGGGAACGTGAGCCATCAATTGTATTAGTAATATGACATCAGCGGTTTTAAGTTACTGTTTATGGGATGGAAAGTTATGTGATGCAAAGTTGTTCCTTTTTTTTATTGTAATATTTATAAAAATCATTAAAAATAACTTTCTGGATGACTTGGGGTGAAAGGGATGAATTCATAAATCGTGAAGGAGCTGACTGCCAACGTAGATTGTGGGTGTCATCCGAGCTTGCAGCTTGAATTACAGCTTCATTCTCACTCCCTCCCATTAACACATTTTTAAAATACCTAAAATCATCACAATAGAATGAAATCATCGGTAATAAGACTTGAAAGTATCGCTGAGGTAACACCGGTGGAACACTGCGAGGCAAATATGACATGACATCACCGTTACCGAATAGTACTGTCACATGGTTTTCAGAGGCATTATTTGTGAGTTGTTGTTGCTGTCCGAAAGGAGAACAGTGAGGGATTTAACGGCCCTGTTAAATTTCAGGCTTTGCACCACACCAGTTGGAAGGAGAAATGAAAAATACATTTTAGCCGTGGCTTGTTGCTAATCCTAAAATTGGTTGCAGCTTTGGAAAGTTAGTGGGTGGGCACAGACCCCAGTAGCTTGACCACAAAGCGTTGTGCGACGATCCCAGGATAGCTCGCCGCTTCTGGTGTCACGGGAAATTTGTGCACATGGAGATGCTCCCTCCAAACAAAAAGGGAAAAGAAAACCACGGGTGCTGGAAGTGTGATGCAGAAGCAGAAATTGCCAAAGAGACTCGGCCAGTCAGTGAACATCCGTGGAAAAAAAAGTGGCATTTTTGGTTCAGGTGAAATGCCACACATGAAATTTGTCCACTATCTCTGTAGATGCTGACTGTCCCAATCCCTTGCTTCCCGCTGATTTTTGTTCTCATTTGAGATTTACGTTAAATTTGTCCAGCCATTGGTGGCGCAGTGGTTAGCACCGCAGCCTCACGGCCCTGAGGACCTGGGTTCGATCGTGGCCCCGGGTCACTGTCCGTGTGGAGTTTGCACATTCTCCTCGCAATTGCGTGGGTCTCACCCCCACAACCCAAATAAATGTGCAGGGTAGGTGGATTGGCCATGCTAAATTGCCCGTTAATTGAAAACAAGAATTGGGTACTCTTAAAAAAAAAAATTAAATTGTCCAGCCACATTGGGGTTCCTTATCTTTCTAAGAATGATATAAACCATACAACTCAACTCATAAACAAAGTCAATATCTATTTCCTGCTCTTGTGTATGACTTCGGCGGGGGGGGGGGGGGGGGGGGGGGGGGTTTGCAGGAAACATCTTAGTTTATAACCCCCAACTCTTAAACCACAATGGCTTTATTCAAATAGACCTGGTCTGAAGGAGTGAAGGATTAAAACACAAAAGTCAGCTATTCCTCCCCCCTCCCCCTACCTTTCAACCTCTTTTGAAAGCAGGAGCCCAATGGTCTGTCTCAATCCTGCATTCTGAGAGAAGCTTGTGCTGTGTGGCAGAAATAATACAACAAATGGGTTTAACCACATTTGTCTCAGATAGACAGTCTCTTTGTCAAAGATTGCTGGTACAACATAAACAAATTATGTGTTTGTGGGACTTTTCAAGTAAGCCCTATCTAACAGAGTATAGATTGTGTTTCAGCAGCTGTAGATTTAATCTCCTACCTGTCAGTTAAACAGGCATTTCCTCCAGCAGATAAGCCTTGGCTACAGGGAGGGGGGGAGGGCAGGTGGAAAGAGTCAAAGCCGGACAAAAAGCCTTTGTTACTGCCTGATAATTTCTATGCAGATTTGCCGTCCATTCCCATCTGAGCATTAAAGCTTTTCGATATCTTTGTCTTGCGCATTTGTTTTTCAGATTTTGTTTTTTTTTTAAGTGGGTAAACCTGGTCTTTATTGCTGTGCAGTTGAGCAGAAAGCAGGAGGATTGAAGCAGGCTTTTTTCTTTGACTCTGGATGATTGTCATCTCGAAGCGAAAAAGAATAACAAAGACTTTGGGAACAATGTTATAGTTCACCAGTGGCCAGTCCCCTTTTCTTTTTGTGCTGAAATTGATGTTGTAGTTCAAGCTGTGGATAGAAGCTATTTTTAATCCTTTATTTCCAATTTTCTCCTTTTTTCCCCCTCTCCTTCTCTAACGGTCTGGGACAGAGTCACTGACGCTGCACAATTGCATCTTTTCCGGCAGGCTATTTGGTGTGGGCAACTAAAAAAAACAAGTGTTGGCAGACCACTGTACTAATAGCCCATTTCCATTAAGCATGCACTCCTTTCTGCCATTGTTGCAGTGTACACCATCCACAAAAAGGACATTGTCGTAAATCAGTGTCCACTACAGCACCTCCCAACCTGGAACCCCCCCCCCCCCCCCCAACACATACACATATACACACAAGCCCATGCACACTTTCATCAAACCACCAACTACACACTTTCCCAGCTTAGGAACATGAGTTCAATTGCAATGTTTTGATTGCTGCCCTCATTGAGATGAGCTAATTCAGCATTGAATAATAACCAAACCTTCTGGTCTGTATGAATTAATTTCATACCTTTATCTGATGATTCGTCAAAGTATATGTTTAATATATTTTGACCTGATCTGCAGGCTGCTTACTATCCAGCATTCCTGATAAGCAAGGTTTGGTGCAATGCTCTATGTTAACTGCCACTACAAATAATATTCCATCAATGACTGACCCTGGGGGGTAAATAATAAGCAGAATAATTCGAATAGCATCAGTCCCCCTTCAAGGTAGACCATTCTGGGTAATTAATACCCACTTAAGGACCTCATCCCACCACTGCTGGTATTCACCTAGTGACAGACAAGGGACTTGCCATGCAGGAAACCTTAAGAGTGAATAAGAGTGAACTTTGGTGTTGGGGTGGGGGCTCGGGGCATCCCTCATTGTCAGGCAGTCAATGCATGATCAAGGTACCCATTATCGGGAAGAGGGGAAACCGCTAAGAGCCACCACCACCACCCTGACCTTGCTGCCCATCCCCCTCCACCTTTCCTCTCCCCTGTAAACCTACCTTGTGACTCGCACCCCCCCCCCCCCCACACACACCACACACACACACACACATATACATACATGCACCCTGCCGTCACTCACTTGTTCCTGGATCCCTGGCAATCCTAGGCCTTGGGTGAATGTAATACCAGAAACTGCCACTGTCCCCTGTTGGCACTGCTGAGCAATAAAGAGCTCGTCAGGTGGGACTTCCAGCCCTGGGACAGAAATCTGTTCAACTCATCCTTGATTATATTCAGTAACCCATCCCCCACTGTTCTCTGGAGAAGAGAATTCCAGAGACTGACTGAGAGTAGAAAATACTCCTCATCTCCATCTTAAATATGAGACCCCTTATTTTTAAATGATGTTCTCTCGTTCTATATCCCTGACAAGAGGTAATATCCACATCAAGTCCTCCCAAAGTCTTATATTTCAATAAACGTACCTCTCATTTTACTTAACTCAGTGAGTTTATAACCAACGTGCTCAACCTTTCTTCATAAGACGAATGGGAGATAATTTCATTGAAACCTATAAAATTCTGAAGGGCTTGATAGGGTAGACACTGAGATATTGGGCAGCATATTATGGGATGGATGGCTTGTCAAACCCCCAGAAGTAAGGTTGGTGTGGAGCCAACTCTCTCCAAACCAGCACACCCCACAGCCTTAATGCACTGCGGAGAGGCTAACTAGGCCGCCCTTAGATCTCCGCCCCCTCATTGGGGAAGGAATACTACCCTCGGGGCCAATCTGATAAGCCAGCAGCTCTCGAAGTCCCAGCAGTACGGCTGCTGGAAATGTAAGCAAGCTGATGAAAAATGCCCATAGATACTGGAAACAGCTAAGAACTGCGAGGATGGGGAGGGGGGGGGGGGGGGGGGGGGGGCTGCTGCCCACACCTCACCACAATTATTGTGGCGTTATGGTGTGGGGAGCATTTTGTCGCTTGTTAACAAGTCCAAATGACCTGTGATTATTTATTTAAATATTTTTTAAAAAAAAATCAATTTAGAGTACCCAATTCTCTTTTTTTCCCAATTAAGGGGCAATTTAGTATGGCCAATCCACCTACTCTGCACATTTTTGGGTTGTGGAGGTGAGAACCACACAGACACGGGGATAATGTGCGGCAACATGGACAGCCACCCAAGTCTAGATCGAACTCGGAACCTTGACGCTACGAGGCAGCAGTGCTACCCATTGCACCACCCTACATTAATTATTTAAATATGGCATAATGTGGGAGCGAGTTTGGTGGTGCACACCACCACCAAAAACATGCCTTGTGGGGGCATGTAAAATGCAGCCCATTGTTTCCACTGGTCAGGGAGTCTCAAACACTAGACACAGGATGGAATACTCCCAGGTGGAGACGAAGGCTCCGCGCTTTGGAGGGAATGTGGAGTGTTTCCCACTGCAGAGGCCAGCAGGAAAACACATCAAATCTTCTCGCCCTGACCTGATTTATTATGATACTGGGTATTTTGTGCTGCATTTCTTGGTGGGGCAGGCCTGATGGTGTATAGTTCACCAATCTACCTGGGCGCCATACTGAAAAGACGACCAACACCACTGACGCACTATTGAAGAAAGAAGGTAGACCTCCTGAAAATCAGGATAGATCTCTGGGAGCACTCTGAGGCCAGGGAGATGGACCTTCTCAGAAAGAAGATGTATCACCAGGAATATTCTGATGCCAGAAGATGGACCTGCTCCAGGCCATCTGATCTGGAAGATTCACCTGTAGAAGCTTCTCCCACCCACAGCTGTGGTGTTCTGGGATCCATGGTTGCATGGACCCTGAACTCTGGAGGCAGTTCCAGGCATTGTTCAGGCGCATCCCGACATCACGTGTTTCTTACCGCTGGTATCATAGAGAATCAGGCGTGCATGGTCAGGCTTCATCTGCATCCCATTGGCGGGATGCAAATCAGTTTCATGTCGGCTTCTAGTGAGTTTCCCGATTTGCTATGGCGGGCACCTGTGGATGTTCCTGCAGGAAATTCATGCTGGCATTAAACCAATTTTAGGACCTTCTGCAAAATACACTCCCTCCAATTCACCATTGTAGCCTCCGGTGGGAGCGTGGGAAAATTCCACCCACCATCTTGGGAGAAGGGGCCGATAATGTAGAACTGAGATGAGGGGAAATTACTTTACTAAAGTGGATTGTGAGCCTTTAAATTCTCTACACCAGGGGGTTGTGAATGCTCCGTTGTTGAATTTACTTAAGGCTGGGACAGATGGATTTTTGATCTTTCAGGGAGGGGTGGGAATGTATGAGATTCCCTGGCCTCCCCGCGATGTGTTTCTCAGCAGTGCGGCGCAGCCTGCTTTTGGTCGGTGGGAGGATCTATTGGTCTTACTGCTACCAATGGGATTTTCCACTGAATATATCCCATGCCGCCAGGAAGTCCATGGCAGGTGTGCGCTGTCTGCAGGAGCAGAAGATCCCACTGACATAAATAGACAGAAGATATTGCCTGGGAAGTGAGCAGTAAAATGTAGTTGAAGCCCAAGATCAGCCATGTTGTGAGCAGCACGGTAGCACAGTGGTTAGCACAGTTGCTTCACAGCTCCAGTGTCCCAGGTTCAATTCCTGGCTTGGATCACTGTCTGTGCAGAGTCTGCACGTTCTCCCCGTTTCTGCGTGGGTTTCCTCCGGGTGCTCCGGTTTCCTCCCACAGTCCAAAGATGTGCAAGTTAGGTGGACTGGCCATGATAAATTGCCCTTAGTCTCCAAAAAAGGTTAGGTGGAGTTACTGGTTTACAGGGATAGGGTAGAGGCAGGGCCGGCTCAAGGTACCGGCAACTCGGGCAGTCGCCCGGGGCGCCATGTGCTAGGGGCGCAGCGTAAAAGACTCGGGTACCGCGCATGCGCAGTTGGGCCAGTGCCAACCAGCGCATGCGCGGTGGCCGCCCTCCCTCAGGCCGCCCCGCACAAACATGGCGGATGGATCCAGGCTCGCCGGTGGTCACTCCGCCTGCCCCCCCTCGGGCCCCCTCCGCCCCCCCCCCCCCCCCCCCGGGCCCCCCCCCCCCCCCCCCCCCCCCCGGCCGCCGCCCCCAAGGGGCGCCGAAGTTCAGCTTGCCCGGGGCACCAGCAACCCTAGGGCCAGCGCTGGGTGGAGGTGTGGGCTCAAGTGGGGTTAATGGAGACCCGATGGGCCAAGTAGCCTCCTTCTGCACTGTAAATTCTATGATTCTACGTTTGCATTGACTGGTGAGCGGGCTCGATGGGTCTTATGATCTACTCTAGCTCTAAGTTTTATCCTTTTGTATTCATCCCAGGAATCAACTGATTCAAAGGAGATATTAGGAGTGATGACGAGGGGCAGCATGGTGGCACAGTGGTTAGCATTGCTGCCTACGGCGCTGAGGGCCCGGGTTCGAATCCCGGCTCTGGGTCACTGTCTGTGTGGAGTTTGCACATTCCCCCCATGTCTGCGTGGGTTTCACCCCCACAACCCAAAAGATGTGCAGGCTAGGTGGATTGGCCACACTAAATTGCCCCTTAATTGGAAAAAATAATTGGGTACTCTAAATTTATTTTAAAAAAAGGAGTGATGACCAAAAGCTTGTTCAAAAGTGGGTTTTAATGAAGATCTCAAAAGGGGGACAGCTGAGGGAGATTAATGGTTTTCTGGATGGTATTTCAAAATGTGGGGCTCAATTGATATCTTCTGGTGCAACCATTCCACAAATGTATGAAAAATTGCTGCCACACTCACTGAACAATGTTTTAAGGAAGTAAACATATTTTAAAATTAATTCAGGGGATGTGGGTGTCATTGCAAGGCCACCATTTGTTGCCTATCATTAGTAGCCCTTGAGAAGGTGACTGCCTTCCTGATCCAGTCCATGCAGTCCATGTGTTGCATACTCCAACAGTGATTTAGGTAGGGAGTTCTAAATGATGATGAAGCCATGATGGTGTAGGACTTGGATGAAAATTTGCATTGTGGGTTCCTATGCATCTGCTGTCCTTGTTCTTCCAGGCGATGGGTTTGGAATGTGAGTTCAAGGAATGTAGTAATTAAGTTGATGATCAACCATGATCTAGTTGATTAGAGGAGCAAGCTCAAGGTCCAAATGGCCTACTGTTGCTCATATATCCTCTGTTCCTAAGCCTTGGCAAGTTGTCCATCTTATAGATGGTACACACTGTAGCCATAGTGTGCTCATGATGGAGGGCGTACCATTCAAGTTGACTGCTTTGTCTTGGATTGTATTGAGCTTCTTGAGTGTTGGAGCTGCAGTCAGCCAGGCAGATGGAGCGTATTCCATTACACACCTGACTTGTACCTTTCACCTTCTCCTGGACAGTTCATAATGACCAAGCCATGGGCTTCACAGCCATTGTTTCCTCTGGCAAATGTATGGACACTCGAAAGAAAAGCAACTCAAAAAAGGAAGCTTCACTGCTTTCAGCGACATTGTACAGCTGTCCTGGCAAAAAAAAAAGACATTCTGCATTTCAGACTGAAAGTATAAGACATGTACTTTCCCTCTTTTGCTATCTAAATAGTTTTGGCATTGTGCAAAGGAACAAGTGAGTGAAATGGTTTAGGGGGTAGGCAGAAAAGCAGAGTTGAGGCCATGTTCAGATCAGCCTTGATCTTATCAAATGGCAGAACTGGTGTGAGGGGCTGAATGGCCTACTCCTCCTAATTCAAATGTTTGGATGTAATCCTGTGCATTTGTACACCAGTGGATGATGACAATGCAAGGCGTTTAAGTACTTCCAACACTGAAGCCAAGAAAACAAA
Organism: Scyliorhinus canicula; assembly: GCF_902713615.1. Taxonomy (NCBI): domain Eukaryota; kingdom Metazoa; phylum Chordata; class Chondrichthyes; order Carcharhiniformes; family Scyliorhinidae; genus Scyliorhinus; species Scyliorhinus canicula. Next base: position 162,023,633 of record NC_052154.1, read on the forward strand.
ATCATGTTCACTTTAATTTGAACATTGAATAGTCATGTTCATGAGTGGTATTAAATCATGTAAAATGTGCAAATATTTACAGTAACAATGTTAATTAGAAATAAATGCTTGGACATATATTATTTACAATTTTTTAATAAACCATCTCCTATTATGTTTATATGTGGTGTGATGCTGCAAGGGGTCGAGCGATGATTTAGGTGGGAGTTTAGGGACACAATGTAAGCAACCAGAAGACCAAGTCAAGTCGACAAACAATTTATTGATCAACACACGCGAAGGCACACAGCCAAGCTCATGGCTGCATCAATGGGGAAAAAAGGGCTCAAATTGTCGAGGCAGATTCTCATACAGTCTGTAGTCAGGTTCGAAAGCAGGTTTGTTTTCCAGTATTGGTCATAACCCACGAAGTATATAGCAAGTAATTCACACAGGAATCCAACATCTTCCTCATTTTCAACCTAAGGTTTTCACCCTTACTACTGCCCGGTGACCTACTTACATTGTCTATCTCAGGGTTTGTAGCTGAACGTTGTCTCCAAGTTTGACGTGGACTCACTTCTGGGTTCAAGGTCACCAGTTCCTTCTGGGATTGCCAGCAGCCATCTTGTGTAAGGTCTGGTTGCGCTTGGCAGCTATGTTGAGTAAGGGACAGACGCGATCTAGAAAGTGGGGAGAGTGAATATCAGAAATACCACTCCTCGGTTACCCGGCCCTTTGTGACATCACGGCAGACAATGAGAAGAATTGTTTTATTTTTGCTTATTATTGTTTCCATTTCCTATTTCCTTGATGAGGTGACTGTAACAGACATATCTCACTGTCTCATTTTAATCATGGCATCTTGCTAATTTTACACAACACAGTGGTCATTCGGCCTTGGGTGACTGTGTGGAGTTTGCACGTTCTCCCTGTGTCTGCGTGGGTTTCTTCCGGATTCTCCTGTTTCCTCCCACAGTCCAAAGATGTGCAGGATAGGTGGAGTTATGGGGATAGGGCAGGGAAGTGCACCTAGCAGGGTACTCTTTCAAAGGGTCGGCGCAGACTCAATGGGCTGAATTGCCTCATTCTGCACTGTAGGGATTCTATGAATGGATTCTATGATTGCCCCAAGCGCAAAATTCCATTCCTCCTCTTGTTAACATGTTGCTAGCTGAGAGGTGCGTCTCTTAAAACCTTCTCGTAACTGATCCCTCTGAGGTTCACAGGAGCATGCAGGACCTCTCTCCATTTGGGGGAAAGTTGTCAGTTGCTGCTGTGACAAAATTGGGAGGGACTCCACGGGTCAGAAGCCATTTCCTCCCACTATGATGGAGTTCCATCAACATACCATTAACCACACCATTTTAAGTGTCTTTATCAACATTACTGGATAAATCTGCTGTTAGAAGATGTAATTTTCTGAAGTACTGATGAGGTTTAAAGGCAGGCAACATTAACACACAGTGGACCTGTGCTGGCGGTGGGGTTTCTATTCTTGCTCTCCTATAAATAGTAATGAATTGCATATCCTATTATTACTCTTTGGTGTTAAACATGTTTCTGCAATATGCTGTCAACAATTTGCTTAATGTTGCCTTTGCTTTGCAGAGTCTCATCTGGACTGAATTATATATAAAAAGAGGGAGAGCGAAAAAAAAAGCCCCACATCTTTCAGCTTTTTCTCATTAACCATAATGGGCCAGTGACCACTGACAGTAACAATTTGCATAATAGTCAACTCTTCACTTTTGTAGTGATGAGTGTTTGTTTCTGATTAAATTTAAGCTCACTTAGTTCTTCAGGCTTTTTTCAGAACTTGCAGATACAGAGCTTTGGCGTCCAGTTTGAGCCAAACAAACATACACTCGGGAAAACAATGTGCTGAGAATATGCATATTTTACCACTGATATCTCTGTAAAACACCGACAAATAGATCCTCCAGGAGTAATAAATACACAGTAATTTTCCTCGCTTGCACTTTATATGGTTTTAACAAACTATGCCTTCTTAACAATAATATTTAATTGACAAGACTGTGATGAATTCTGCTATGAAAATATTAAGTATTAATGTGGTTCTTTGCAATTTAATATTCTTATAACTGTGTTGATTTTCTTAAAGTAATGATGCTGAGATGCAACTGGGAGAAAGCTCCAACCTGCACAAAACTGCCACCTGTGTCATCCTAATGGTTTAATGGGTAAATGTACCAGCTGGTGAGGCACAAAGCCATGCAAAAAGGGGAAGGTCCCTTTCAATGTTCCCGCTAAGCTGCACATCTGCACAGCAACGCAACAACCCAGAAACTGGCAAACAACAAGTTGACCCTTTTATAATACCGTTTGTGCGTGGCCATGTAAAAAGAAATTAAAGGTACCACACACTTAAATGAATAGGAAGCTCACAACAAAAGGAAAATTAGACTGGATGTTGGTGCCTTCATTTGATTTTTTAAAAATCAATTAGTGTAACAATTCATTTTCTTTCCAATTAAGGGGCAATTTAGAATGTCAATCCACCTAGCCTGCACATCTTTGGGTTGTGGGGGCAAAACCCATGCAAACACAGGGAGAATGTGCAAACTCCACATGGACAGTGACCTAGAGCCAGGATCGAACCTGGGACCTCAGCGCCGTGAGGCCGCAGTGCTAACTCACTGCACCACCACGCTGCCCATGCCTTCGTGTGGTTGCCAGCTCTGTTTGAATGTAACCCTGGAAATTTCAAAGCATGATCTCCCATTTCCAACCATCCCAGCCAGTCATATATCCTGTTTTTCAACGTTTTTACAACTGATAAGTGGAACTGTTTGAAGCCTGGGTTGAAGTTGTCATTATTTTGGATAATGCACTATTATGTTCTTCATGTTATGAGCTGGATTCATAAAGAAAAACTTGTACTAATATAATTTCATAACCACAGGATGTCCCAAAGCACTTTAAGCCAATGAAGACTTTTTGAAGTGCAGTCTCGGTTGTAATACTCGGTTGTAATGCAGACAATTTGCACACAGCAAAGTCCCACAACTACCTACATGATCGTGATCAGGATAAGTGTTTTGATGATGTTGGTTGAGTGGATAGCACTGCTGCCTCATGGCGCTGAGGACCCAGGTTCCCGGCCCCGGGTCACTGTCTGTGTAGGGTTTGCACATTCTCCCCCTAGTTTGCATGGGTTTCACCCCCACAAGCCAAGATGTGCAGGGTAGGTGGATTGGCTGCGCTAAATTGCCCCTTAATTGGAAAAAAAGTATTGGGTGCTCTAAATTTAAAAAAAAATGTTAGTTGAGAGATAAATATTGGTCAGAATACCAGGGGCAAGTCCCTTGCTGATCTGCGAAATAGTGTCAAGGGAATCTTTATGTCTATCTATGAGGGCAGATGGGATCTCAGTTTAATGCCTCATCGAAAGGACGGCACCTCTGACAACGCAGAGCCCCTTCAGTGTTAGCTCAGTTAAACTCAGATTATGTTGACAATTCTGTCACCTAACCCCTTCTGATGAATTGCTTTAACATTCTACTATTTTCAATATTTTTGTGTATGTGGGAGAGCTTAGAACCTTAGCGCACTAAAGAATATCAAGGCTTTATAAAGCAGATTTAACATTTTCAGGATATCCTTAATGTGTTTTGTGGCCAATTTGATATTAGGTCAATGCTACAGTCAAATTGCACACAGCAAGGTCTTACAAACAGCAAACAAACAATAGTGTGATATGACATCCTTTATAACCCACTTCATCAAGCACATTTGAACGAGCCAGTTTTATATTTCATGTAAAAAGTTGCACTCCCTCAGTACGGCAGTTTAGCTCATGTGATTGAACACAACTTTTTTGCTTTAATGTAAAACACAATCACTGAGCCAAGATGACAGTCAGTAAATTAATTGTTAGGAGCAAATGTATTATTGAGCAATTATATTTTGTGCTTGCATTCAAAATATAAGATTAGGGTCAGCATGGCGGCGCAGTGGGTTAGCCCTGCTGCCTCACGGCGCCGAGGTCTCAGGTTCGATCCCCGCTCTGGGTCACTGTCCATGTGGAGTTTGCACATGCTCCCTGTGTTTGCGTGGGTTTTGCCCCCACAACCCAAAGATGTGCATGGTAGGTGGATTGGCCACGCCAAATTGCTCCTTAATTGGAAGAAATGAATTGGGTGCTCTAAATCTAGAAAAAAACAAAAAAGAAGACACAATGAAAGTTTAGAGTCAGTGACAAATTTGCAATAACTGTTTGAAGTGCTGGAAGGAGGTGGCAGATTATTGAGGGTTGATCTGTGAAATGGCAAAGGTTTCCTCCCAGCAGCAAAGCATCAATGTCCAATGGGAGAAACCGAGGACTGTGCAGAAGTCCCGAGAACACCTATTTTAAAAAAACTGTTTACAGGTCATAGGTGATGTGGACAAAGACATCTTCAAGGATGTTGACCTATGTTGGAATCTATTTCGCAGGTACATGTTGCTCACTCTTTCTTTGTTTCAGAGACATTAATAATACAACCTTGGTGACAGTCTTTGATATTCACCGGGAAAAAATGACATCACTGACCTTACAATGGAACATTTCATTCAAATCCTGAAATGCGCTAAAGCTCATTAACCAGATGGAGGAAGTTGCAGAGTTGAAAAAGTGTCAGTACTGATGCTGCTTTGCCATTGAATCCTTAGACTGTGAAGTCAATGGAAAAGAAAAGCAGGTGTGACATAAAGCAGGCTGTCAATTCACTATGAGCCCATTTCACATTACTGGAACTGTCCAGTTTCACCTCTTTGGTGTCTTATACAGGTCTCAATAGTTGCTAGGCTGCTTTATTGAAATCCTCCCCTGCCTTTAGCTGACAGGGTTTCTCTGAATCCGGAATAAATAGGATTCGGAATGGGCCTGAAATGGTGACTGCCGCTGATGTTGTGTCAAATGCTCTACCTTATTTGCAGACAGCAAGCAGAAGTCAGCATAGTTAATTCCTCCCATTTCGAGCCCTTATGGCCACCTCCTGCTTATTGCAACAGGGACCAAATTAATTACTTCTGGAGAATAAACACTGCAATGTTCTATTCTGATCTCCTGTATCTAGAATTAAATATTTTTTTTCTGGTCTCTCCATGTATAACTGGGGTCATTTTTAAAGCAGAAAAGGTTAGTTGGAAGATTGTGGTGGCAGGGGTGGGGGGAGAGGGAGATTTAATAATAATCTTTACTGTCACAAGTAGCCTTTATCACAATTAACACTGCAACAGAGTTACTGTGAAAAGCTCCAAGTCGCCGCATTCCAGCACCTGTTCGGGTACACTGAGGGAGAATTCAGAATGTCCAAATTACCTAACAGCACGTCTTTCGGGACTTGTGGGAGGAAACCGGGGCACCCAGAGGAAACCTACGCAGGCACTGGGAGAACGTGCAGACTCCGCATAGACAGTGACTCAAGCCAGGAATTGAACCTGGACCCTGACACTGTGAAGCAACAGTGCTAACTACTTTGCTTTTAAACATCTTTTTATTTTAATATAAATTTAGAGTACCCAGTTGTTTTTTTTTCCAATGAAAGGGCAATTTAGCATGGCAAATCTTCCCACCCTGTGCATTTTTTGGGATGTGGGAGTGAAACCCACGCAGAGACTGGGAGAATGTGTAAATCCCACATGGACAGTGACCCAGGCGCCGTGAGACAGCAGTGTTAACCACTGTGCCAACGTGCCGCCTGGTTTTCAAAATCATGCTAAGATTTTGTAGAGTAAATAATATTTCCAGGGCAGAGTAATTGATAACTTGATGATGCAGATTTAAGGTAATTTTAAAAAGAAACATA